>NW_028258354.1:12423271-12730223 GCF_053883595.1 Heterocephalus glaber | reverse complement strand
AATTGAGAGATATTGACTCATCTTTGTCATGATGTTTTAGTGTTGTTGGCTCTTATTTCTTTTTCCCCCTTTCCCTTTAGTTTCTAACCTTGTCTGGTGGCTTTCCTCTGTTGAGCCTCATGGAGTTGTGACCTTCATTGCCTTATTCTAGGATATTGCTTAGAATTGTTTGGAGTTCTGGTTTGCTGTTCATGAAATTTCTCAGGTGTTCTTTGTCATGGAAGTATCTAATTTCCCCATCAATTTTAAAAGATAATTTTGCAGGATACAACAGTCTAGGTTGGAAGTTATTTTCTTTTAGGGCTTGAAATACTTCACTCCGGGCTCTCCTTGATTTGTGGGTTTGTGTTGAGAAATCTGCCGTGATTCTTATGAGCTTTCCTTTATAGGTGATTTGTTTCTTTTCTCTAACTACCTGTACTATTTTGTTCTTCTGTTGGGTTTCTGGAATCTTGACTATTATATGTCTAGGTGTAGATTTTTTTTGATCATGGCTGGGTGGAGTTCTATATGCCTCGCTTATCTGTATGTCCAATTCTCCTCCTCTGTCTGGGAAATTTTCTACTGTTACTTCTGTGAACAGTTTTTTTTATGTCAATTGTACTTTCCCCTGTTTTTTTGTGGACTCCTATCAGTCTTATGTTATTCTTCTTTACATAATCTAGCAGCTGTTGAGTTGATTTCTCATGGTCCCTTACTATTTTTAAGAAATCTCTGTTTTCATGGTCCTTAACTGCGATCCTCTCTTCTATATCTGATATTCTGTCTTCAGATTCTCTTAATCTGCTCTGCATGCTTTCAATGGAGTTTTTAATCTCTTGAATATCTGTTTGAATCTGTTTCATGGTTTCCATTTCTTTCTTATGCTGGGCATTCATGGCTGCCAGCATGTTTCTGAGCTCATCTATTTTTTGTATCAGTTTCTGTTCTAGAGCCTCTAATCATGTCTTTCACTCTGCTCACCATGTCTGTAGTTATCTGGGAGACTATTTCTGCTTTGAATTTTTCTAGAGCCTCATTCATCTGTTTTGTTACTTCCTGTGATATCAGTTCAGGGTGTCCAGGTGGTTGATTATCAGATTTTTGCACCTCATTTCCCCCAGAAATTGCCTTTTGTGGGTTGGAAGTCTGGGTTTGTGACTTGCTTAAATGCCTTCTCATTTGTGTTTTTGGTACTGTCCCTGGTTTAGTTCCTGGGTTGATATTATGAAGTTATTTATTGTAAGTATCTTTGTTGATCTATTTAAAACCCTTATGGAATGATTGCTTCTCAGAGGTATCTACCAGATATAGCTGGTCTTTGGGTTTTGAGTCTCTAATGACTCTGAGGCTATCTCATTTTCATTATACCAGGAAGGAAAACTGTTTAGATCAATCATGACACCTTAGCCCAAGTCATACAATCAGCAACAGCATAGCATCAAATACCTCTTAAAGAATGACAATTTATGGTAGTTATTAATCTATCACCTTTAAAAAATAAAGGGCCTCCTTCAAGGTGTGTCTCTGCTGTCACAATAGACAACGTGGCCAGCAGTGTGCAGTTATAAGTCAATGAGTCTCAGAAA
Organism: Heterocephalus glaber; assembly: GCF_053883595.1. Taxonomy (NCBI): domain Eukaryota; kingdom Metazoa; phylum Chordata; class Mammalia; order Rodentia; family Bathyergidae; genus Heterocephalus; species Heterocephalus glaber. The sequence goes on along the minus strand of NW_028258354.1, from coordinate 12,728,655 downwards.
GCTAGTCCCAGACCTGTGAGATTCAGGCAGATTTCTGGTTGCAAGTCCCAAGTTGAGGTCCCTGTCATTCTGCAGGGTTGCACTCTGCAAGTTTCTACTGCAGGTTTCAGCTGCTTTTCCCCTGAAGAAAGTCCAGTTTCTGATGGGAGCTGATAATCCCTCCAATTTACCAATCACAGTGGTCTTGTGTGCCTTTATTACAGAGATTCCCTTCACTTTTCCAGTGGGTTTGTTTTCATCAGGGAGCCTGAGACAGATACTCTGTTGTTCACTTTTGGAGCTCAGGACAATGGCTTTTGTCCCCCTGTGCCTCTGCAGTGTGTAACCAAGTAGCTGCACAGCCAAAAGGCCAGAGGGCTTGGGGCGGGGGGGTATTGTTGGAGAACTAATTGACTACGGGACATTGGCCACCTGGCTCTGATAACCCTGAGTTGGACTAATCCACCTCCCCTCAAATTTGTCTCTAACAGTTGCAATTTTGTGGCATTTGCCTATCTCTATATAGGTCTTTTTCCTTGGATAGTACCCTCAGCCTCTTCCTGAGTGGTGTACTATAACAAAGAACAGCAAACACCTTATAATCATCTGATGGGCCATCACTGCTACCACAAGTAAAAAGAGGCAAAAAGTTCAAAGAACTTTATAAACATAAAAAATAAAAATTGACATTGTAGCTGATACATCTCAAGCTGTTTGGCAAATTTCAGTGAAGGTAGCTGCTGACTTCTTTCATAAATGGAGATAAGCCACTGTCAGAGACAGATTTGAGAGATAGGTGACTAATCTGATTCGGGGGGGGGGGGGAAGAAGGTATGTTTCTTTCATTAAATAGATTTGCTTCCCAATCTGCCTCATGGGGAAAATAATATTTTGCTTTTCGTTCCATTATCAGCCACTTATGACAAATATATTCTTTAAAGTCCCCAAAATTGGGATAAACTACTATAAATAGGTCTCAGAAAATCTACTCTGACTTTTAGACTCTTACACCTACCTTCAGGAATTTCCTTTCTCCTTCCTAAAATTTAAAAAAGAAAAAAAAAACTTTGCTCTTTTGATCTCTGAGTTTCTGAGTTAAAAGTTTCTTTTTTACATAATTTCCAGTGCTAATGATGGAACGTTTGCAGAACAAAAGAACGTGGAATGAGGTCTACTTTATTAAACTGAACAAAAGCCCTGGAATAAATACCTACTTGTGACTTTAGGAGCCTATCAATAATCCTGGGCAGCAAATATGTCTGATAATATTAGAAAATCGTATGCTAGCAACTGGTCTTTTTAAATTTGTTTAAAATTTAAATGTGTAATTGTGCCTAATTATGTGTCTTATTTGTGTCACAAAGAAATACATAATGCTTATTAGATGTCTAAGAGATGAATTTAGGTATCTCTTGCCTTTTCTGTGGGGGTAGCTATAGGCATGATGAAGGGATAACTTTCTTTGAATTATCCAGATAGCTGCTTGGACACATTGTTCCTATTGGAAGGAATAAAATTAAAATACCAACTCATTGTACCTTGGTTTAAATGAGCTTCCACTTGTCTTTAAGGGAAAGGTGCTAGTCACATGAGGTACAACCATTAAGCCAGGATCCATACACTGAAACATGAATTTTAATAAAAGAGGGGCACACCAGGTCTCCCAAGTAGTCATAGACATTCAGGGTATCTTTAATATCTCACCAGTTAGTTACCCCATCCAAAGCTGTGAAAAATTTGCCATGATGTGGTGATAAATTTCCAGAAGACTTGGATTTCTTCTATTTTAGACAAATATTAATAGATAAATTATCAAGTCCAGATAGTGGATTCAGTATAAAGACAGGAAACTCATAGGTACAGTGATACCTCTGCTGTTCAATGACTCCATGCTCAAACTTTCCACTATTCCAAGAGCAAAGTTCGAAAAAATCTGCTGTGTTTGGTGTTCTAAGGACAGTCACACCGAAAATCTGACTTGAAAAAACCTGCATGGGCTGAGAGTGAGTCACACATTGTGTCTCGCCATGGACAGAAAGGGATGACACTGAATTCTAAGTGCTGTTCTTGCCCAGACAACATATAAAATTTTAAGGCTTTAGAACCAATTATTTGGTTTTCCATTATTTCTTATGAAAAATATGTTCAGTTCTTGAACTTTTCAATGTTTGAACACAAATTTGGAATGAATGGAGTTCAATAACTGAGCTATCAGTGTATAATGTAATTTCCATGGGTCCATTATAGCAAATGGACCAAGACTGGTATGAAGAAAGCATTAGTGGAGCTTTGCAGTGGAGCCATCATAGAGAAGACTCTAGAGTGGGACATAAACATTCTTTTGTATGTCTGAGATGAGGGTAAATGTAGGTGAGGGCTGGGCATTGAGTTGCTGTTGTTCTCCAGTGCACTCCAGGACAAGGCAAGCAACATCTTTGTGCATTTACTGGGGAAAAGTGAGCAGCAGATTCCTTGCCATCTGAAGTCTCACCAATATTAACTGGAAGAACAGGGCCCCATCGACACCACCAAGGTCTGCTGACTGTCGCAGCTTCTGAGGTGCGTGACTGTGTACTCAGTGAACATATCCTGCCCTCTTACTGGTGTGTTCAGTCCAGGGCCAACAAAGCACACAGGTCATACAGCAAAGAGACAAGGCCAATAAAGGTCTGTGCAGACAAATACCTATTTTTATCTCCTGTCTGTCCTTTGATTCCAAGTGACTTGAGGAAAGAGACTGGTAGATTCTTGGCAAGTTTTGCTGAATAGGAAGAAGAAGCCAAGCAAAATAAATAATGATGTCTCTCGCAGGAAACTTTTTTTTAAGTATTCACTTCAAAGGACACCAAAGCCTCCTTCCCCCACTCCTTCCCCCACTCCTTCCCATCCCTGCTCTAACCACAGCAAGTGTCTGTCTCCAGAAATAACCCATAAAGAGTGGCTGGGCAATGACTGTGATGACACCGGCCATCATGAGCTGGTGCTCACTCCCTCCCCACAGTTTGGAAAGTCTCGGTTAGTCATGGGTTCTCCTAAGGCTTGGGTATGGTGTTCCTCCTGGCAATGTTCTATTTCAAGGCTTAAGTAATGAAAAATCATTCTCCCACATCCACACCAGTCATCATTACTGGGGCCTGACCTTCACATCTCACTGGAGTATTTCATCCTAGTGACAGTATCATAGGGATTAAAATCCAACAAATTTAATTCTAAGCACACACTCTACCTCTGAGTTACACTCCCAGCCTCTCAAATTTATGTTCAGATGTCAATGTTACTATGCACTCAAAAAGCAGTTCCACTAGGCCTAACATTTAACAAATATACTCATCATTACCTAGAAAACAAACAAAAAATAAATAGTCCAACAGCTAAAATTGTGTAAGGCAGAGTTTCTTCGCTTTTTATAATAGAAGTATCTTTTTTAATTTAAAAATATTATTTTTAAACATTATTTTAGTTTTTAAAATAACAATGTTAATGCCAAAAAGGATGTAAAAAAATCATGCAACTCTTCCATGCCTTAGCTATGGAGAATAAAGCATAATGAAATTAAGTGACTTGCTCAGGGAAATTATACTCCAAAATTTCTTTGATAGTAATAATATATTATTTAATAAAAATAGAGAACCCAAATTCCTGTATACACTTATTCATTAAGCATATGCGACTCTTGCATGAATAGTAAAAATCCATGAAAACTAGGTCCTTTCTGCCCCTGCTGAGGCTGCTAGATCCTCCCCTTCACTTAGGTGTGACAGGTGACAAAATGGGCAGAAACTGTACACACATGAGAAGGAGGGGTGCCTGGGTGCATAAAGAGGACCTGCAGACCCAAGGAAATGACACTCCTTCCCAATCAAGTCTTTCTGGAAAAGCCCACTTTATTTCGTGAATGAGACAGAAAAACTGGAGCCAGGCTCAGCAGTATAGCAGTTCTTAAGCAATCTCAAGCAATGGCGAGCACGTGCATCCTAAAATCTAGAAGGCCGTAGCTGTGGAGTCAGCTGACAAACTTGGTCTTACGTAAAATGACTCCTGAGTCAGCCATGGTGATCTCTTGGTTCTCTCAGGATTTGGGAAGGGCTTTGGGGGAAGAGAAAAGGTAAAAGTTCTGAGCATGAAATCACTCTGGGGACCCTGGAGCTCATGGAGAAAGTAAAACAGCTGCAGCCACCATTCTTCTCCCAGCCTCACCGACCCCGAGAACCTCTTGGGAACTAGGGGGCTTCATAATTTAATAGTCTCTCCATCCTGAGAACTTCTTGGGGTAGGGGGCACCTCTCTTCTAGCTATGTCCTTTTCTTTGCATCCCAACAAATACACAGAATTAAGAAAAGGCTCTCACTGCAAGGGAGGAAGATAAGATCTTGAAGTAATCACTGTGTTTTCTTTCTTCTTGGCACTTCCTGACCTTTCCCCTAGTGGGCAGAAGTATTCACTTTGTCTGAAGAATTAGAGTTGTTATGACTGGGAAGCTGGAAGAAAGGAAAGGGTATTTTTCAAAATGTTTATTTCCACTCAAGCTCAGCACAAAAGGCAGAAGCGAGTTTATGCCTAACAAAGATTCGTGAGTGGCCAGTGCTGGGGTGGGGGAGGGGCGTGTTCCAGGTCTGGCTGCTCCTGTGGACAGCACGTGTCTCACGCCCACACTTGTTTTCCTCCTCACAGCTGGATAGGAGCTGCCTATGACATGTGCCCCCGTATCACTCCAGATGATCCTCCCATGACCTAAGCGTTTGCCCAGCCCATCTGAGCTGCCCCTTGGTCAATGGTCCAGAACATTCCCAAAGCCCGCCTCCAACCCCTGTAAAGAGAATGCTGATCCTACGACCCAAGAGGGTGGTGCTGGTGAAGGGAGAGGAAAACACCTAGCAGTAGGTGGGAAGAACTGCCGTGTTGGGATGGGAGATTTTACCTCCTAACCCAGCAAACAGTGGTGTTTTTAGAACAGACTTGTTTCCAAACAAAAGCAACAGGAAAAAGTTTGTGATGCCAGCCTTTCTAAACACCCAAGGATTCTGGGAAGAGGCTTGCTAAGTGGTTTGTTGTCAGGGGTGGAGGAGCTGTGCATTGCTGCTCTCCATGAACTGGCCTGTGCGAGATGAGCTCTGTGTATTTCCAAAACACTGTTTCATTTAATCCTTATGACAACGCAGTGGAATAGATCTTATTGCATGGATAGACTCACATCCTTCTGACGTTAATCACTAGATCACACTCCCTCACAAGACTGGATGATAGAGAATAAGCATTATCTATTTCTTCAAATATTTTATTTCCTAAACTATATCTATTTTTATGACATTCTATTCAAAGGAACATAGAAAGCTTCATTCTCAACTGGAATTGGAAAAGCTAGCTGAGTTTTCCTATTAAGAAAAATAAAAATCTACCTAGCTAAGTAGTTTAAGACCAAGCTCCTCTGCTGGCTTATATGGTAGCGTGGAATTTGCATGGAAGAATGTCCTTGGTCAGTGAAATGAAAGCTTAACAGTGAAAAATGATTCCTTAAAGACTGGTCAAAGACCAGCAGCCCTGGGTCTCAACTCACCACAGGGCATGGAAGTCCTGTACCATATCCTTCACTGGGAGTTGGCCCCTCCACCCTCTCTGGAGCTCTCTTCTCTTCTCTTTGGATGAGAATTTTGCTGGTGGCGAGAGAATGTTATGAGAGATCAGTTCTCTCTTTTCCAGGGGAATTTGTTGGGGAATTCCTATCACATATCATAAATAAGGTTGGCACTTCACCATGTGACCCCACACACAAATAGCATTTCAACATGATTAATCCAAGAGAATTACTTGGTAACTAAACTTACAGGGTCTAAAGGCTGATTTTTTAGGAGCTCTGAGGTATTTTCAGATAGGTCCTCTAATTCATTTTTTCTCTATGTATGTAAAGCAATATTATTTCTGCACTATTTAAGAGAAAAGAAAGTTAGGCAGCATGAGCTGACAACAGCTGGCTGACAACCTTGAGCACTGGGTATATTGGAACTCATCCAGATTTTACATAAGGAGTTCATTTTGGGTTAGTCAAAAAAAGGAAGGAGTTGGCGCCAATCCTATTCCACAAATTCAGAAACAAGGAGCTGAGATTCCCTTCAGAAATTGCTAGGAGGTGCCTCTGCAGGTCCATTTGCCAAGCTCTATGGGACATGCACTTGTTACACTGCTAGACACAAGAAGAACCATTAACTTCAGGTTTTCCTCCAACAAACCAATGATTCAATACAGCTGTGAAACTATGTAAAGGTTAATCCCTCCTTTTCTTTTTATCTCTTTCATAAGGATCTATTATTTCTGCAGACTCCAGATTTTTTAAGCTTCTTTATCTTTTTCCTCTTAAATCCTACTCATCTACACTTGGAGTTTAACTTTTAGACTGAGGCTGAATTTATAATAAAGAACTTACTATTTGCTAGAGAATGAAATCCTTTTATTTTCCTAAACTGTGTCTATTTCAGAGTAATATAGATTTCATGTTTCAAAATGGTAATAGTTATTTTTAATTTCAAAGTAACAAGTAATCAATGTAAAAAAAAAAAAAAGACAATACAGGCAGCAATAGAGAAAAAAGTAAAAATGAATCCATACCCCAACCCTGGAGAAAACTTGCCACCACTAACAATTTAACCCTTTTGCTTTCAGTCTTTTACTCGTCTTATAACAGTAGATACAAATTATTTAGTAATCTGATTTTTTTCTATCTATATAATATTTTCAATGGTAATACTATAGATAAATACCACTGTCCTTAAAAGGTAAACAGTACTACAATATATAATGGTGCATTAACTTAATTGTATTAATATACATTTGCTAATATAAATAATGCTATCAGTAATTCTTTGTACATACATTCCTGTCCACTTGTCCAGTTATTTCCTTGTGACAAATACCTATGCACAAACTTTGCTGTATCGAGTCATATTTTTTCAAGCACTTTGGTACCTATTGTCAAACTGCTTTCTTCCTTGAAAGGTGTACTTCTTCACAATCACACTGACTGCGTAAAAGCACATCTTTCCCTTCTACTCTGAGAATAAGCCTTTTTGTCATTGTGCGTTTGAAAGATGAAAATTCTTCTGTTTTCCATATTACTTTGTTTTCCCCTAACTGTTAGCAAGCTTGAGCATGTTTTCAAATGCATATAGCTATTTGTACTTTTTCAAAAATTATTTTCTGTTGTCTACCCTTTTTCTATTAGGGTATTCATATTTTCCTCCCTGATTTGTAGAAGCTCATTGCATAGAAACAGATGACATCTTCTAGTATGTACTCCAGGGAACTTTATTGCCCAGTGAGATGTTAATAGATGTCCTGAGGTAGAAAAAAGAGTCTCATAGTCAGATTTAACACACCATTTCCTAAATTTAATTGACCATCAAGACTTTTTTTTATCACAGAACATCCGTTAGCATCATTCAGGATACTGGTGTTCTGCACAATAACATTTAAAAATTTGTTCAGTAAAAGATATTAATACTTTATATGTTACATATGTGGAATGATTTTTTTTCTGCAGTCATTTCTCTTTTACAGTTTTTTCTACACAATTTTTTTCATTCAACTTTTAATTCATGTATTTAAAGCTCTCAGTCTCTTCTTTTATAGTTTACTAATTTAGAAGTAGGAATCCTGGAATTCTACTTTGCATCCCAGCACTACCACTTGTTGGAATCTTAGGAAAATTAACCTGTCAGTGCCTCCATTTTACCATCTAGAAAATGAGAGAAATAAATACAAATACCTCATACAGTTGCTGTGAGGATTAAACCACCAGCATCGTTTTTGACACAGAGCATGTTACTGAGGATGCTACTGATGATGAAAGGTTAGATCTTGCATGATGTAGAAAGTCTTTCCTTTTTTCCTATGCTGTAAAACCAAGTCATCCATATTTTCTGCCCACATTTTTGTGAATACTAATTCTAGCACTAGCTGTGTAGGAAAGTCTACTTTTCTCTCCAAAGGTTAGTCAGCTTTTCCAACACCCTTTATTGATTAATGCTTGCTTTTTTAAAACTACTATTGGGTTTTTTTCTGAGTTTTTCCTCTTCTACTCGGTCTATTCTGATACCAAGACCCTTTCACTCCTTTTCAGAAGCTTCATGGCCACATTTGCCTGAATAGAGAGCATATGTTGAATCTTCTCTGGAGCTGCTCCCACCCTACTTGATAGAGCTGAGAAAGCCCACAGTGGGGTTCAGCAACCTCTCTGATGCAGGTGTACTGGAGATTGAACCAGGGGCCTTCACACTGATTTGCATCCCCACTTTTTGCCTTTTGTTTCTTTCTTCTTTCTTTCTTTCCTTCTTTCTTTCTTTCTAAAACAGGTTCCTGCTAAGTCCCTAAGTTGTCCAGTCTGAGCCCAAATTTGCAACCTTCCTGCATCAGTCTCCCGGGTGCTGGGAGTCCAGGTGTGCACCTCCATGCTCTGTGTGCCCTCTTCATACTTACTTCATGCTGTGGACACCTGGGGCCAGGGAAGCAGCCCAAGGATTCCTTCAGGAATAGCTGAACCAAGTACTGTTCACTGATCACAGAAAACTAATACCCTTAAGCTCTATGTTGATCCTGGGGGTCAGCTCCATCATTGAAACCTCCTGGGTTTGATCTCCTCTCCTCTCCTCTCCTCCCCTACCTTACCCTCCCCTTTCCTCCCCCTCCTCTCCTCTCCTCTTCTTTTGTGTTTTTGGACATTGAACCAGGGGCCTTCATACTGATTTTAATCCCCACTTTTTTTCCTGTCATTTCTTTCTTCTTCTTTTCTTTTTAAACAGGTTTCTGCTAGCTCCCTAAATTGTCCAGCTGAGCCCAAATTTGTGATCCTCCTGCTTCCTTCTCCCAGGTGTTGGGATTCCAGGTGTGCACCACCATGCTCAGCTTGATGTGCTCTTTTCTCTTCTAAGTTCTTCTGGAAAATGAAGCCATTCCAGGAAGAACTTTGCAAGCCCTGGAGGGAAGGGGAAGAGGTTGGGTAAACATCTTCTGATTTGGGCCAGAAGGCAGCTCTGTGAGGCTACAGGAGTGAAGAATGGCAGGCCCCAGGTGTGGAGAAGAGAAGGCTGGAAGGAAGCCTCAGTTGCCTGATATCCCAGGTTTTGGGTGGCCTTGGGACAAATACTGCTTCTTTTCAAAGGCACCCAGTGAAAACTTTCCCAATAGCCTTCTGGAAGTCAACAGCTGCAGGATGTGGAGGTTCAATTTCCAGCTAGATCCTGAGGGAAGGAGAATAGCTTGTGCTCAAGAATTGACTCTGGAAACTTTGTTGTAGAATTCAGTAGGTAAAAGTCAACAGAGAGGGGAAAATACTATTAGATGGGTTGTGAGTAGTTTCTGAGGAGGAAGCTACAGCAAGAACCCTGACTGACATACCAGAGATGGCTCTCTTCTTTCTCCCATTAATAACATGAAGGAAGGGAAATGCAGGAATTCCAAGGCCCCAGGGGGACACTGACAGCCAGTGTGAAAGGGCACTCACCCTCCAGGACTTGTAGGCTTTGGGACACATGTGTCCATTAATGGCTCCAGTAAACTTCGAGGATGAGGCTGCAAATGTTGGGGAAGGTTGAGAGGTCTGGAGAAGTTGTTCTTAGAGGGAGATGAAGAAAACCACTCTATCACATTATATTGTTGTAGACAGGAAGGGAATAGGTGCAAATCTGCATTTGGAAAACGACATCTTTTTGGTAACTCAGGGGTAAAAGCCACCTGGAGAAGGTTGAAAAACTATGAATTGGCCAAAAATTTGCATTGTTTTCACCTCCCCAGGAGCAGGCTCACACTAGAGAAAAAGTCCTGGCCATGTTCCTCAGTACAGTCTTATCTTGGTGTCTGTGGGGTTTGCCTCTGGGACCCACTGGCCCAATACCTTCAACCATCTGCTCAAGTCTTTTATAAAATGCTGTTCTGTACATAGAACTTATTCACATTTTCCTGTATATCTACAATCATCTCTTCACTACTTATAACATCTAATACAATGTAAATGCTATGTATAGTTATATGGTATTATTTAGGGAATAATAAGAAAAACTGTGTATACGTCTAGAACAAATTTGGGCAATTATTTTCTGAATGTTTTTGATCTGTAGTTGTTGAATCTGTCAAAGCAAAATTCCAACTGTATCTGTAAAGATGATCAAAGGAAACCCATAACTTAGGTTCAGAATGCTCAACTCTGCTCACCAGAGACATTGCTCTTCACAGTGCCACTTTTAAAGAGCAAATAACATCAGATTTAGATCCCACAGGGATAAGGAAGACATGATTTTGTGGCCTGATGGGTTTTCTGGAATTTTAAAAACAGCCACAAGGGATTTGGGGACTTCAGATTCTATCCAGTAGTTGACAGAAAGGATGATTATTGGTATGAAATACCTAGGTTCCCAACTTCTTGAGATAACAAAACTGTATTTTACAAGACCTCAAAGGCACATGAACTTTGATCCTCAAAGTTCAGAAATGCCTAGAAAACATAGGTTGTTTATTTTATTTGTTTATTTTCAAATATATGGGCCACTAGCATCATAAGGGGTAAGGGCAAATCCTAACTAGATCTTTCCATTAGCCATTTCCCACAAATCTGAGACAAATGAAGAGCTATGGGCTTAGTGGGTACTAACGGAGATTTGAGGATAACCACGCCAGGAGGGTGAAGCCCTTCTCTGACCACACCAGGCATATGAGATAATAAGCCTGAGATAATAAGAAAAATGGTCAGAAAAGGCATTCCATGGACAGAAGAGAGGCCAGGGACTTCCACTCTTTTGAACCTTTTGAAAACTGGCAAAGGAAGGCCTGTAAGCAGTTATCCAGGCCTTACTGACCTCTTTCAGCTAGAGTCTTACAAAAATATCAGCCTATCTTGCCCAATCCTGCCGTTTTAAGAACTCTGACTTCATTGAGAGCTTTGATCTGTGCTATTTTGGGAAGAACTTGAGAATATAGCTAAATTCTTCTGGTGAGAGCTCGAAATATGTGAGATCCAAAATCCTGACTGTGGATGAGAGCTGTTGGCTCCAAGTTAGGCCATAACTTATTCTCTGTGATGTATACACAAGGGCCAGAGGCAATCCACACAACCCCTCTCCCTCTGGGCAAGTGGTACTTGTGGTTACAGAGATGCTGTAGATGCTCTAGAGAGAAGGGGTCAGAGTCACGTGAGATTCCCAGGGTGGAGAGAAACCTAGTGTCCTTTATGCAGGAAAGGTTAGGGCTTTCCAAGATGGAGCCAATGGCTCTCACTGCTGTGGCTTTGGCAAATGTAACTTCTCCTGCCAGGAGAGACTCAAGGAAACTCAGCAGGATGGTGAAGCCAAATGTAGCGCTGCACATCTGTAATCCCAGGACTAAGGGAGGCTGATGCAGGAGGATCACAACTTCTGGTTCTACCTGAGCCATTTAGTGACTTAGTGAGACCCTGTCTCAAAATAAAATAAAAAAGGGCTAAGGATGTAGCTCAGTGGTAAAGTGTTCCTGGATTTTATCTCCAGTACCATAAAAGAAGGAGGAAGAGGAGGAGGAAGAGGCCAAGGAAAGAAATTTAGGAGCTCCTGTTGGATTAGACCAAAAATTTCTCCGAGTGAATGTGAATTTGGCATTGAGATTGGCACAAATTAGATTACTTGATTTGTGATATTAAAATAGTTCTGGAATATTCTCTACGAAGACAATTCTCCCCACGAGTACTGCTGCTTGGTTCAGAGAGCCTTCTGAGGCTTTAAATGGAGTCTATGACTATTGGAATCCCTTATACCTTCTGGAGATCTGTAACTAGAAGGCAGAACTGGGATAGAGTGTTCCCACCTTCAGTTTAGATGATACTTAATCAATTTAAAATTATTTTTCAGCTCACTAAACTAAAATCTTGAAGTGTATGTTACCATCCATACCTATGAGCACTATCCCCAGGCCTCTTTCCTCTCCTGGAAATCACCAACAAATCTCCACTGTTCTTCAGGTATATATTATAATAGTTTATTCCTTTATCTCTCGTTCCACAGCCACCTCCCTCCAGTATTTATGTTCCATTCCTATCAAATTTCACTTTATAGGCGCCTTCCTCTGATCTTGCTGTGTTAGTTACTTTTCTCTCGTTGCTGAGACAAAATACCCAACACCAAAAGTTGGAAGGGAAGGGGTTTATTTGGCTTACAGTTTGTGAGGTTTCAGTCCATAATCAGCTGGCTCCAAGGCTGGGATGGCAAAGGAGCATCACAGAGAGAAACAAGATGGCACGCACAAGGCAGCAAGGGTAACAAGGGGGGGTTACCAACATCTTTCTGCCCCTTTTATCTTATTCAGACTACCGGGATTGGGGCAGGGCCAAACTAATCACTCACGTGTAGTGGTTTAGGAATCACACACCCTTAACCCCAGCATCACACATTCCAGATTCAACTACATCTGAAAAAGGCTTTGGGGGGACATCTAAACACAAACCATAACACTTGCTAACCATGTTTCAAGACTTCCGAGAAATATCTTGCTGGTAGCCCTCTGCTCCCTCATTTAAAAAAAAATTAGCTCACTTTTCATTTTGTGCATTCTCCTTTTGATTGCAAGGGCAATAATACTAATGAATTTGCATGTAATTTGGTTTCCTAAAACCTCTCTAGCCTGAGGTTTTAAAAGGATCACACTAAACCTTTAATTACTTCTCTTCTTGCTCTTCCTTCCCCTCCTTTTTTGAGAACAGATACCATGGTGGGGAACAACTAAGAATCAAGGAGCCACTTCTGGGTTAGCATGAGGGGGTCCTAGTCTGCTATGACCAGTTATAGTAGTCTTAACCTTGACTTTCAATTAAAATTGCCTAGGGAACTTTAAAATACATTGAATTCTTGGATTTTATCCCACACCAAATAAAGCAGAAATTCTTGGGGTGAAGCCCTAGAGCTGGTATTTTTTTAAACACTGAAGACCATTCTAATGTGCACTTGCTTCTGGGAATCACCATTATGAGGCAAGGTTAGCCATGAGCTACTGACAAGCATCTATTTGCAGTCAACTGTCAGCCACACGGTCCTGGCAGAGAGGACTAGCACAAGGATTCTCCAACGATGTCACTCAAATGCTCCCACTCACTGTTTCTTGCCTCCTTGGCCTCCTCACTCTGATGTGGGCCTCCTTATACTAAAGCAGCTCCATTCCTTTCAGGGATGCTCTCTTCCCTTTTTGTGAAATCCTCTGCAGATCTCTTAGGAGTTAGCTCTTCAGTTACGATCAGTCATTCAGAAAATGTAAATCACCTTTGTGCTTTGAGTTAATTGTTTCCCATTTGCCCAAGATGATTCAGAAATGCAGAGCTCACTGACGATGAGTGGGCAGGTGTGTGGGCCTGTGGAACCACCTCACTGTTCCATTACTGGCAGAGCACTCTTTGAGAGGCAACTACAATGGCAGTAGCAATGACTATCGGCATTTGTTCAGTCATGAAAAAGACCTGCTTCTGAAAATACAGTTTGATTTGTTAAGACTTTAAGCAGTGCTAAAATGCACAATCAGTTCTAAACTTGTTTGCATCAATTCTCTTCTCAGAAATTGCACATTTGTTTTCAAAGCATTGGGTTGGAGCATTTTGCTGTTACAATGGAAACTGTATCAACAGTTGTACTCAGGACATTAAAAGCACCTACACATTAGAACCTATGCAAATTTAATGTCTGCTGACCAAATCAGAAGTACAAAGTTTAAAAAGCACACTAAAGATAGGATAGACAGCCAAGGAGTCAATAAACATTCACTTTCTAAGAATCATCACCTGGTATCATTCATTAGTATCCTTGCCAACCAACTCAGTGTAAGCTAACTTATTCATTCATTCACTCACTCACTCATTCATTCATTTATTCAACAAAAGATTCTTTGGACATCCACTGTGTGTCAGGTACTGTACTGAGTGGGCTACACTAATGAATAAAACAGTCTTAGGCCTCAAGACCTGTGGTCTGCAGCCAGTTACATAAACACATAATGGCCTTTGCAAATGCCTGTATTATTCCTGCCATGCTATTTCCCCACATCCTTAGCCAAATTCTACTCAGCTCTTTAGATCTTGAAAAAAATGTTATTTCATCTCTAAAACCCTTCTTGATGCTTCAACTTGGGGTTAGGTGCCCTCTCTAAATAGTTCATAGGGCCCAACTGCTTATCCCTACCATGCATAGGACTTAGTACTTTTAGTTACTTGTTGCTTACCCGTGCCTTCTCTCTAAACAATGAGCTACTTAAGGATGAGAACTATGTCGTGTCCATCTTTATATCTCCAATAATTTGCATAATGCCTGCTACATAATAGGAACTCAGTAGGCAGTTATTGAGTGAATATGTGATTGAGTGATAGAATATTTATGGATATTATGAGAAACCAAAAGAAATACACCTAAAGAGATCTGCTAAACGAAGTTATAAATGTTAAGTCCAGGCTCAGGCTTGTCAAATGGTAGAAAGAGACATTTCAAGCAGGAAGGCAGCATGAGAAAAACATGGAAACCAAAGGAGGCACAGTAGATGCCAGAAAACAACCAGCAAGATTGTGTCGATAGTGTGCAAAAGGTAAGGTAGGGAATAAAAAGGACAAAGGCTGCAACAGCTGGAGTAAGGTTCTTGGGCAGGGGGCGTCTGACCAGGTCACATTCTTCCCTTTGCTCCATCTAAACAAAGAAATAAAATAAAAAATAAAAAACAAAGAAATACACAGACTCAAGGATTCCCAGGAGCTGATCTCTAAGGGTTACACAGGTTTCTATGCCGTGTGACAGTCTCTGTTATGGATTATATCTCGATGTCTTCCCAAAACCTCATGTACTCACAGGTAGTACTTTCCATAGGTGGCTGGTTTCACGGTGTGTGACTGTGGATTAAGGGTGGTTGACTATGGATTAAGGGTATGTGATAATTAAACTAGTCCATTGATTGGTTTAGCACAGTTCTGGGTGTCAATAACAGGAAGGTCTACCCTGGGATGGGTGGCACCAACCAAATGGATTTTAGCCTGGATGAGATAAAAGGGAAGGGTGGCTGCTTTGCTGCCTCCTCCTGTTCTGCCATGAACTGTTTCTCCTCTGCCATGCTGCCCTGCCTTGGAGCTGTTATGGATGAGTGAGTTCGAACAACAGAGATGTGCCCCACTCTGTGCCAGATTTGAACCCGTTTATTATAGCTGGTGGCCGAGGGGGGCTAATGCCTAGAAGTTTCCTCGGGAATGAGAAGCAGTTTGATTTCTTCTTTTAAATCATGCTTTCAGTTGGGGAGGGCTCAGGGGAGAGCAAGCAGAATCTTACAGAAGCAGAACCATGCCAGGTTAGTGGGGGGTACAAGGAAGTTTCACACACACTAGGTGAGCTACAAAACATCCTGCAACTTGCAGCAAGTTTACTGCCAAGCAGGATGTGGGGGGTTTGAGTGCTTTGTTCAAGTGTAAGCACTTTGTTCAAGCACAGGTACAAAATGGCATTGGGACACAAGATGGAGTTGGCTTGGCTATCACAGAGCCAGCCAACTATGGACTGAAACCTCTACAAACTGTGAGCTAAATAAACCTTCCTCCTTTAACTTGTGGGTGTCCAGTATTTTGTCTCAGGAATGAGAAAAGTGACCACGACAGTCCCTAAGTCATAAGCCATGCTAAAAGTTCTTTCCTGATACAAAAACCATTTCATACCCTGCTCTGTAGGATTCTGCATAGGGAGGATCCTGCTGAGTTGCCAGGATCCTCTTACACCATGTGCAGAAGTCAAATCATGAGGAAAGCACCTTGTTAGCTTTATAGGCCCACCTTTCTCCTGCCCAGCCCTTTCCTAAAACCTAGCTCTTCTTGTTTAATTTGAACTGCCCCCAGCGAGAGCATGTTCCCTAATTTCTCCCCACTCCATTGTGTTTTTAAACATTAGTTTCATCATTTACATTCAGTATAACCAATATCCCATTCAAGGTAACTCCAAACCTTCAGAAAAACATCTCTTACAACCTACTTCAGCTTAAGAAAGTCAGCTGAAAAAAAAGAAGAAAATCACCTGATAGTTTAGTTAATAATCAATTATTTCAAAAACCACTAGTGAGTATTTTCTCTGTGTTAAGCACTACACTGGAGTCTGGAAATTCAGAGATGAATAGGACATGGTCCATACCTTAAAATGCTTTGGGTCTAGTGGAGAAAATTGTAAGCCATGGAAATGGTCTATGAGAGGCAGCGTTGAGGCCATGGTTGACCTGCCCAACCCAAGGAGAAATGAGATCCTTGGCCCACCAGCATCAGGGTCACCTCGGAGTTGGTTAGAGCTGCACATACCTGGGGGCTTTTCATTCACCTACTCAATCAGAGGCAGGAAGGTGGGGCCCGCAGTCTGAGTTTAACACACTGTCCAAGGGGCACTGGTGCTCACTCTGGCTCAGGAATCTCTGGTTTAAGCTCCACTCTGGACCACACCAGGCCCATCAATCATTCCTCTCCTCAATTCTCCTTCTTCTTAAGGGAACTACTGGGGCTACCAGGAAATACCAATTCAAGGTGAAATAAAATACTATTTTTCACATAATGGCAACACCACACCCCTCTCTCCAGACCCAAAGAAATAGCTTCATGTAGATCAGTGTGGTATGGACTAGACTGGCCAGAACCATTTCAGTCTCTGAATACAAGGAATCGGAGAGGCTCACTGTGTCATTGTCTGGATTTTGTGCCCTGCTGCTTGGATGAAAAACAAAGAATCATATCAGTTTAGCTGTTCAAAAGTGAAACAGGAGGTCTGGAGTTATTGCGTGCACAGGATCGGAAATGGGATAAACTGAAACAATAAACTTGAATGCTTAAGAAAATAAAGGCGGGGGGGGGCAAGATCATAATCTTAGCATGTGAGTTCTGCAACCTTATGGTGGTTTTTCAGTAAAGCAGAGTGCTTGCTTTCTGGTGTTGGAGTAAAGTGGATCTCGCCACCAGCAGGGCATTTAGAGCTCCTGCCACTGTTTTTTGGCCCCTGGCCACATGTCATTAGTGACCTATTTTCACTGTAGTGAGATCAGCCATGTCGAAAGGCCCTTGAATCAGCAGTTTCTCCTTCACTTGCCGGCTCCAGGCTGGCAGAGGTGACACCAGCGTCACAGAACACGCCACCCCATGCCACCCCTAGGCATGAGGACAGCACTGTTTCATTATGAAGCTGTGACCAGAGGCTGCCTTGAGAACCCAGCTGTCATGCCTCCTCCAAATAAGCTGCTGAACCTGGAATTATCTTGGCCTAATAATTAATCAAGACTAAAAATAGCCCCAAACCTCCTGAGCTTTCCTTAATTCCTATTCAGGTGGAGAGGTAGTTTTTTTAATCTAATTATAAAACTATATTTTCAAAGGCCTTGCACCAAAATATGAAAATAATTACTGTATGCCTATTTGATAGATAATCTCTCTTTCTCTCTCTCCTTTAATTCTTTAAACTGTACATTGACTTGAGATTACTAGTTGTTGATGGATATGAAAAGCAGCCAGGAATTGTACTCAGAATCTTCTAGGAATATTTACAAACACAAATCCACAAGGGAAAAATATCCATTGGTTTAAAGAATTACAAAAGCCAGCCTGTTACCAGGCAGATTAGACAAAGAACTGAGTTCCACAAGAGGGCGCTCTCTCCACTCTTCCTTCAACGGAGGGGGCCTTACCCGCTTCTTGCTTTGTTCCTTATGCCGGGTGCTCATAAAGCAATTGCTCAGTACCCTGTAGAATGAGGCTTCTGTAACACTTTCTGGCTGAGAATGTCAGGCAAATGTTATCAATGTAGCATCACAGAAACAACTTTGGAAAGAAATCAAACAAAATATTGAAAACAAAGGGGAAACAAACAAATGCATCAAAATGGACTTTTCTCCGTAGTGATCTCTGAGTAAGTGCTCTCTGGTAATCATATTCTGGTAAGAATATGATGAGACTGGGCCAGGGATTTAGCTCAGTCGTTTCGCTGTCTGCTGTATAAGCACAAGGACCCAAGTTCGGTCCCCGGTACAAAAAAAAAAAAAAAAAAAAAGAATATGATGAGATGAAAGTAATCTGTGTCCATCTCAAGGTCTCAGAAACAGGCATGGTGCTAGTCAGTGACACCAACACTCACCAGACAGCACAGTCCCCCAAACTGAAAACCGCTTACCCACTCCAAGGCTCAGCCATCTCATCTGAAAAAAGAATGACAAAAATTACAACTCTACTGCAGGGATTATTCTGAGGCTAAAATAGGATAACATTACTTTGCTCATGCATTAATGCAGTGGACCTGTATAAACATGAGCACCCAACCCTAGAGCAATTTAAGCGCCAATAGGATGACTGGGGTACACGAGGATCATTTCCTTGGATCCAGGCCAACTTGGGTGACCTATGTCAGGGGACAGATTCATAGAATCATATCTTCTCTTCAATAGGAAATTTAGTGTTTGTTTGTGGCTGAAATATGGATTAATAATAATGAGGATATAATAATAGTAATACTTTTTTTATTAAATTCTTTTATTGGTACATTGTAGGTATACAACACAATTACATTTCTCATTGGGAATTGTACCTTTGCATAATGCATCTTGGTTCTTATTTTTTCCCCATTCCTAGCCCTCCCTTCACGCTCTCCACCCTTCCCTATTTACAAAGACTTTATTTCCATTTTTTCCGTTTCTCATCATTTTTCCTTTCCCTCCTTTCCTTTCCCCTGCCCCTCCCACTACCCCTACCCTTTGGACCTTTTCTTGGAAACAGCCCAAATGCCCATCAACTGGAGACTGGATAAAGAAAATGTGGGTTTTTTTTTATAAAATGGAGTACTACTCAGCCATAAAAAATGAGAAATTAGAGACATTTATAGCTAAGTGGATGCACATTGAGGCAATACTCTTAAGTGAAATCAATAGGACACACATGTGTAAATACCGAATAGTTTCTCTGGTGTGAGAAACTGAAAGTGTAAATAAGGGCTAAATGTATAATAGGTCATGTGAAATAGGAAGGAAAGGGGCAAAGGGGAAGGAAGTGGGAGGGCTAGGGGAAAGGATAGAAGGGAATGGGATTAATATGAGAAAATGGAAAAATAGGAACAAAATCTTTGTAAATAGGGAGGAATGGAGGGGTTGAAGGGAGGGCTGGGCAAGGGTGAAAAATAAGAACCAAGAGAGACTATGTAAAGGTGCAAATTTCCAATGATGAATGTCATTATATTGTATACCTAAAATGTACCGATGATTAGAATGAATAATCGATAATAGTAATACTATTGATATTGCCTAACTGACTTTTCCTTCCATGGTAATAAACAGAGATACTTTCCAATGATGTTACCACGGAAATATTTATGTAAAGGACATCTGTCAATCTTAAAAAATATTAAATAAATGTAAGAAGGGTTATTATTCTTAGCATGCTTTCCTTCTGTTGGAGCCATTACACCTTACATACACAAAAGTTATTCTAGAAATAATGCATTGGCTGCATACTATGGAAAAGCCATGTGATACCCCTAAGGTTTCCAGCTGACAAAGGTACTGCAGACAATCAGGCATGGGTGGGTGCCCTGGTAGAAGGTGTATGCATGTTGAAGGCTGTTCGCATATAGTATTCACACCCATAGGCCAGATGGAAAACAACCAAATGTGAGCTATCTACGCTTGCTGGCATCTTCTCCTTAAGCACCTTCCTGTGGACAAAAGTTTAAAAGAATTTAATAAATTCCCAATGACTTTTGATCATTTTTAACATATTCTCTCACTGTAACTACATGGTAAGAAGATGCCTTTCTGTCTTCTGAGAACCGTATGTAAATAACCTTCTTTACATATCTATGTATCTGTCTGTCCATTTCCCCTTTATTGAGGTATGATTGCATGTAAGTACTTATACATGTTTAGACTCCATGAGTTTGGGAGTAAGAATACACTCATAAAACATGGGCATATGCATCACCTCCCAAAATTTTCTTCAGCCCCACTTATTATTATTTTGAGTGGTAAGAATACTTAACATAGATCTAACTTCTTAGAAAAATTTAAATATACAATACAGTACTGCTAATCATAGGCTCTATGATTAATATAGGTCTCCAGAGATAATTCAACTTGGGTAACTGAAATTTCATACCTTATGGCCAGCATCTCATTTCTCCCCCATGCCCTATCCAAACCCTGATAACAACTCTACTCTCTGCTACCATGAGTTTGCCTTTTAAAATTTTACCTATAAGATCATGTAGTTTCTTTTTATTTGTGCTCTGCTTACTCCATTTTGCAACTTAGTATAATATCCCCCGTGTGCATTCATTTTGTCAAAAATGACAGGTTTTCCTTCCTTTTAAGGCTAAATATTTGTGCAAGCACGTGTGTGTGTATGTGTGTGTACCACATTTTCTTTATCCATTTGTATCAATTGATGGACATAGGTTGATTGTATAACTTGGAGGACACAATTCATATACAAAGATGGTAAACAGTGCTGTGAATGAAATGGAAAGAGTGACAGGATAGAAAAGGCCCCCGGTCATTGTTTGGGAGCTCCCTTCTAAGGAAATAGTATTTGAGCTGAGACTTGAAGACAGGAAGGGTCCACTCATGGACATATCTGGGAACACCAATAGCCATGGTGAAGAAGTCCCATGTTGCTTGCTAGGAGCCAAAGTTTGCTTTGCTAAAGTTAAGAATAGCTGTAAGCATTTGAAATACACAGCAATCACTTACTTATCACATAATTAAAAGGAGTAGTAAACAGAAAAAATGACCTATAACTCATATCAAGCAGAGTGGGCATTGTTAATACCCAGGATTTGGGCCAACTCAACCCCAGAAGTTTATTCACCTCACGACAAGTGATGGTATAGTCCCTCCTGCCTCTTTGTTTACAGGCTGTCCTGAAGTCTATGCAGGGGGCTGACTTTGACCTCCAATTTCTGTGCCATGTATATCTCCAATAAGATATGTTGCCCATTTCTTCTTCAGGGCTAAACTTTGCATGCGTCATTTATTTTAAGCATCTATTGTGAGCCTGAAGTATGCTATGTTTGTAGGGTACCAGTTTAATCATCACTATGGACAAGTCAAACATGACTCCAGCTCATGGGGAGCTTCAAGTTTACTGAAGGACACCGGCAAAAGAGACATGGGCTGACAATTACCCTTGGTATATTTGGGTTTTTCTGTTTGGTTGGTTGGTTGTTGTTGTTGTTGTTGTTGTTGTTGTTGTTTGGGGGAGTACTGAATATTAATCCTAGGACCTTTGCACTGAGCTATATCCCCAGTCCTGGTTTGTTTTTTTGTTTTGTTTTGTTTTTTGTCTACTTTTCATTTTGAGAAAGAATCTCACTAAGTTACCCAGGCTAGGATTGAACTCATGATTCTCCTGCTCCAGCATCCCAGAACGCTAGGATTACAGGTATAGCACCGCACAGAAGCAACACAGGAGGTCTAGAGAGCACAAAGGAGAGAAAGAAGGAATACCACTCTCTTGAAAAGGGCCAGAAAAATCTCTCTGCCTCTGTTGGTCTCATCTTCTAGGTATTTCCATTACCTTTTCTTCTCTTTCCTGCCTTTGAAAAACTATAGTCCAGAAATCACTGCCAATCTAGCCAACTCCTGGCTACACAGCAAATTAGAAGTCATCTTTTTTTTACTCTTCCTATCTGGAAAGTTCCTCTTCTACATTATTTTTTCCAAACCAAGCTTCTCTCCTGCCTCCTCTGGCCATTCCCACACAAATATCCAAGGGTTTCCTGTTTACAGGAACAGAGGCTACTGTCTCACTAGGATGAAGGTTTAGTTAAAGTCGTTTCCCCACAGTTTAGGATCCACCTGCTTCTCTAGTTAAAGTCAGGAGAAGAGCTGTGTGGCTGTGGGGAAAATTCTTTCTGAAGTTAACAAGCCTGTGTGGGAAATGAAATTGGCTCTGGAGGCTTCATTAGACCTGAGTGCTCACTGGGTGATACACAGTGGAACGAATGGTATTAGATCAACTATTTAAATAAGGAGATTTGCAGGCATTTCCAAGCCCAGGACCTAGTGTACTTGCTAGAATTTTAATAATTTAAGCTGTGACCTTCAACATTCTTATTACACATTGATTGACTACACTAAATAGGAAAAATGTATTAATGAAGTCTATTGGATACCACTGGGGAGCAGGTTAGATTTTTAAAGTAGAGCAGTGTTTATTTCTGTGTCAGCTACCACAGCTCTTCCCTTACTCTTTGTGATTCTAATCCAGCCCATGCCACAGGCAAAGAGCTAGAGTTCATGTTTTCTTGTGTTCTAGAGTCCCGTCTCTTTTATGGATTTATTACATTGCTAGGTGGCCCACTGGTCACTCATTGGCTTGAAAGTGAAAATTTGTCAGGTTTTGGTGTTCTTTCTCCTTATACACAGCGACCTTGGGACCAATTCCCTCTTGTTCTCACACTGAGGCCTCTCACTGATAAGTGAGAGCCATAAAGCTTACTGACCAGAAATCCAGACAAGGTCCTGAGTCACCTCAGATAAGGGCCCTGGGGGAACAGAGCTCTGGGTCCAGGTGCCTCTGCCACAGCTGTGGTTAGTGTCCTTAAGGATTCCTGTGCCTCAACGTCTCCCACAAGTCTCCAGAGCCCTGAATATCAAAAATAATTAATCTATAATTCTAGCCTCCTTCAACTGTAAAGACACTTACTGATGTATTCTCCTGGGATCTGCAGTATTCAGTTTCCACACTGCATGCAGTGTATGTGCTTTCATAGGTCTATTATACATGTTTGGTAATCTGTTTCATTCTCTCTTAATTCTTTTTTATGGATTCTTTTTTTACATTATTACATTACCCTTATTTTACATTATTACATTATTCTATTATATTAATCAATGCATAATAATACATTATATAATTAAACTTATGTAAAATGTAAACATTTTCATTTTAATGCTCATCACTGCCTTTCATGTATAAAAGAGCAGGTAAGTGTCCACTGTTACTTTATAAAAGAAAAATTTCAAGTCAAAAGGGGTGAATGACTTATTCTTGGTCACAGAGAACCCAATTTTTATGGTCTCCAAATGCACTATTAAAAGGCAGGTTTCTAGGGAAAGAATCAAGAATGACATCTTCTTTTATTATAACTGAACTGTCTAGGTGCAGTGCTTTCTACAAATATAGAAAGAACTTATTTTATAGTCCTGTCAGTTCAGATCAGGGTTAAAAACAAGACAGGTTTAGCACTGGCCTGGAACTCAAGGCAATTATTGAATAGTGCAAAGAAAGGAGGAAACAGAAAGGCTGGAAGAAAGTTCTCCCTTGTTAGGAAGTGAAGTTAACTGACCCGCACACCTGGATCATCCTTATGAGATTGGTGTTACAGAAGAGACCCACTACAGTTGACTGTCACTTGCTAAGTAACAGAATGTTGGAACTGATAAGGGCCTTATAGAGCACAAGAAGCTATGTAGTTCTATTTGCTAATTTGCTTACACCCCACTCAGCCAGCTGTCTGCTCCTCATCCCACATCAACTGATCTCAACCCACGTTCTCATACATAAACATTGAAAGCAAATACTTCCTGGACTAAAAATAAAATACACAGAAAACTTTTTTAAGCCAATCATTCTTCCTTGGGAAGCTAAAAACGGGTGGGAAGGGAGCAGCTAACTTCCAGGACTAAGGGCCATGTGGATCCTCTTTGATCTGAGAATCTCCAAATGCAAATGCTGTGGGGCAGATGATTCCTTCTCTTGGGATGCAGGCTGAGTCTGACCTTCCCCTTTACATGCTGCTGTGACTCTCCCTCTGCCTCTCCCACTCTTCTTCTTTTTGTAAACTTCTTGTAATGAAAAGCTGGCTGGAGAGATGGGAAAGCCTGAAGGTGCCCCACCCTGGAGTCATATGCAGAGCCTTTGTTTACAGTAATGATAGGAGTTGGCCTTTAGGTTGTGAGGAGCCCTTTCCCTTTTTTCCTTGCTTTCTATCATATGTTCATTAATTTATTCCTGCATGAATTTTTCTGACAAATATTCACTGAGTGTCAGGTTCTGTAGGTGCAAATATGAGCAAAATAGTCCCTTCAATCGAGAAGCTCCAGTCGAGTGAGAAAGTTGAGGGAAAAGGGGCAGGAATGAGGCGGCTGGTGGTGGAGACAATCAAGAAGGGCTTCACCTGCTACTTGGGGAAGAGTTTGCACTTGACTTCACAGGTCAGGATTTCTGAGCCTAGGATATGAAAACTTGCTTGGGTCACTTTTAAAAGAAAGAATTTACTATTCATTCTCAGTATTGACAAATCACATTTATTATAATATTAATTTTTTAAAAATATAAAAACATAAACCAGGTCTAATTTCCCAGTGTATATATCTCTTATATAATTATAAAACCCAAATAGCTAGGGCAGAGAAGGTGAGCCGGTCCCAGCACCCAGAGGGAGGCTCCCCCACCGCCATTCCATGCTCCTAGTGCAGAGAAAGTGAGCCGCGCGCCAGAAGCACAACCCCACCCCACCCCTGTGGAAATGAGAAGACACGTAAACAAGCCTCAAAAACAGACTTCCAGAACACCTACAGCAACCCCAAAGGGAAACGAGATGGAACACTCTGATACTCAAGCACCTGGACTCTCTGAACTGGCAACAAAAGAGGATCTAGGAAAAATGAAATCAGAAATAATTATTCAGATAACAGCAAAGATTGTGCTTATAGTGCAAGACATGATTAATAAATCTAGAGAGGATACAGATAAAAAATAGAGGATCTGAGGAACATGATGGAATCCCAACATAGGAAACAAATGGAATCCATAAAACAGATGCAAACAGATTTCCAGGAGATTAAAAACTCCATCGAAAGTGTGTGCAGAATAATGAACCAATGTGAGGATAGAATTTTAGATATAGAAGATAAGATTGCAATTAGTGAGGAGGAAAAGAAAAATTGCTTTAAAATTGTAAAGGACCACGAGAAATCAATACAACAGCTGCTAGACGATGCAAAGAAGAATAACATAAGACTGACTGGATTCAATGAAGAAAGAGGAGAGCGTAAGGTAGAACTCTTGAAGACATTGGTGTAGGAAAAGATTTTATGAACAAAACCTCAGTTGCCCGTGAACTAGCACAAACAATCAACAAGTGGGATCTCTTCTTATTAAAAAGCTTCTGCACAGCAAGAGAAACCAGCAAGCAGTGTGAAGAGACAACC
Organism: Heterocephalus glaber; assembly: GCF_053883595.1. Classification (NCBI taxonomy): domain Eukaryota; kingdom Metazoa; phylum Chordata; class Mammalia; order Rodentia; family Bathyergidae; genus Heterocephalus; species Heterocephalus glaber. Next base: position 12,703,494 of record NW_028258354.1, on the reverse strand, counting down.
CACAACGTGGGAAAAAGTCTTCACCTGCTTTTCCTCAGACAAAGGTCTACTATCTCAAATCTATAAAGAACTTAAAAAGATCAGACCTCCCAAATTTAAAGACCCAATTCAAAAATGGGCATCTGAAATGAACAGACATTTCTCAGACAAAGAAGTAGAAACAGCAAATAAATACATGAAAAAATGTTCAACATCACTGGTCATTTGAGAGATGCAAATGAAAACAACACTGAGATTCCACCTCACTCCAGAAAGAATGGCTGGTATCATGAAATCAACCAATAACCAATGCTGGCGGGGCTGTGGGGAAAGAGGAACCCTCCTCCACTGCTGGTGGGAGTGCAGACTGGTGCAAGCACTGTGGAAATCAGTATGGAAATACCTCAAAGCACTAGGACTGGAAGTCCCATTTGACCCCACTATTCCACTGCTGGGGATCTTCCCCAAAGAATTAAAAGAATCATACCACAGTGATATATGTGCACCCATGTTCATAGCAGCACAGCTTGTAATAGCTAAAACTTGGAAACAGCCCAAATGCCCACCAACTGGAGACTGGATAAAGAAAATGTGGATTTTTTAATAAAATGGAGTACTACTCAGCCATAAAAAATGAGAAATTAGAGACATTTATAGCTAAGTGGAAGCACATTGAGGCGATGCTCTTAAATGAAATAAATAGGACACACATGTGTAAATACCAAATAGTTTCTCTGGTGTGAGAAACTGAAAGTGTAAATAAAGACTAAATGTATAATAGGTAATGTGAAATAGGAAGAAAAGGGGCAAAGGGGAACAGGAAGTGTGAGGGGGAGGGGAAAGAAAAGAAGAGAATGGAATATGAGAAAATGGAAAATTAGGAACAAAATCTTTGTAAATAGGGAGGAATGGAGGGGTTGAAGGGAGGGCTGGGCAAGGGTGAAAAATAAGAACCAAGAGAGACTATGTAAAGGTGCAAATTTCCAATGATGAATGTCATTATATTGTATATCTAAAATGTACCAATGATTAGAATGAATAATCTATAATACAAAATAGGAAGAAAAGGTCCAAAGGGGTAGGGGTAGTGGGAGGGTCAGGGGAAAGGAAAGAAGGGAAAGGAAAAATGATGAGAAATGGAAAAAAATGGAAATAAAGTCTTTGTAAATAGGGAAGGGTGGAGGGGGTGAAGGGAGGGCTAGGAATGGGGAAAAAATTAGAACCAAGATGCATCATGTAAAGCTACAAGTTCCCAATGAGAAATGTAACTGTGTTGTATACCTAAAATGTACCAATAAAAGAATTTAAGTAAAAAAAAAACAAAAACAAAATAAAGTTACAAAGTAAGTCAAATAAGATACAAATTAATGACATTCATAGCAGTAGGTGCTATTGGCTGACTGAAACTAACTGGGTGCTTCCATTTGAATGTGGTACTGACCACAAGCATGAACAATGTTTTAAATTCAGCTAGTTTACGTGACCATGTGCTGAGTAATGACTTGATTCTTCCCCTCATTCTCTCTATTCAAATTAGCATGGAGCCACCACCAAAAGATCCTGTGCCATGTCACTTGGCTATCCTTTCCCATGTGCATGTCAATCTTGTCTCTGTTCTTTTCTAAATAGTGTTAGACAATAAAAATAGGGCTACTTGGCCCCAGAGTAATCTTAAACATAAGTGCAGATCTGGGTTATTTTATTATAAGTGATCACAGATAATCTAGGAAATATGCTTTAAACTATCCTTGAAATTAGTCTTTTTTTTTTTAATTTCTGAGAGACACCATCAGTCCCAGAGAAGATGTTACTGAAGCCCATATTTTGAAGTTTGAGGAACTACTACAAATGTACTGAGGGCCTGATTTTGGCAGATTTGGGGCAAGGAAGTGACATGATCAGATTTTCATATTAGAGCAACTACAGCAGGGCAGAATGGCGGATATGTTACAGGACAGACAACCAGGGATGAAGAGGTAACTAGAGAGAGGAGTTCAGTGATAAAATAGAAGGTGAAAAATGATCTAAACAAAGATAGTATAAACGATGAGACATAAGGAAATAGATCAGAAACCTTAGTAAAGGGCAGAGTCTATAGAATCCGGGAACTGATTAAACATGGAAAGTCATTTTAAACTATAAAATCTGAAGCGAGTGATGCTTCCCCTGGGATTTTCAGGACATAGAATGCTCCAGGGGAAAGAATGTGGAATTTATGATTGATCATGCAGAGAATTGTTCCTGTTTCTGTCCTGCCACTTACTGTGTACGAACTCTAAGTAAGTTACTTATCCTCTCCATCTTGCTATTTGTAAAATATGTTTCTAAAACTGTATCAAAAGCTGGTTAAGAATAATAATTAAAATAATGCATTAGCATACATACACCATGCCTGCAACATCTTGGCCAATTAATCATGCTTCTTCTCCAACAAGCCATTCTCAGTAAGTTAAGGGCATGAAGGAGGCCAGGCTTCCTGGGTTAAAACAGTGCCTCTGCCACATCCTAACTAGGTGACCTTGCAAGTAAACTAATCTCTCTGTACCATAGAGAGATAATGATATTCCTTACTACAGAGAGTTATCGGGTAACTCATTGAATCAGTGTACACAAAGAACCATGTGTTTTAGAACCATGTGTTTTGCATATAGTATGTGTTATCTAAGCATTTGCTCTTATCATAATCATAATTACTCCCTGCTCCCTTCCAAAGATTAAGATTGTTTTCTGCTCCTCATTTTCATGGAAGGGAAAAAAGTGACAATGAAGTGCTAGCACATGAGCCATAGGTGTGAAGCCCCATGGAAGAGGAAGAAAGAGAGAAAGAATGTTGAAATCCCAAAGGCATTTTTGCTTATTTGTCAATTTTTTCTGAGACACATCTAGTCTCCAGTGCTACAGGCCAGGGGACATACAGTGACATAAGTCCAAATCCTGTGAGAAATGCGACAACAGTAGTCATCAGATGTGTATACCTGAGAAAGCCACAGTCCAGATGCAGGAATTCTGAATTCTCATCAATTGTGACAAAATTCATTGTTTTCAATGAATTTTAGTTTACAGTTATTACACACCATAGTGATGCTAGATTTTGCCCCTAATTTGGAAGGGAAGTAAAAAAAAAGAATAAGAAATAGAAAAAGATTCAAACCAACTTACATTTCCCCAAGGCTAAGCCAAGAGAAGTTACAGCTGCAGCCTTGTCAGGAGTGTGGGCCAGTGAGCAAACACAGATTTTCCTGATATATTAACTATTATCATGTTGAGTTCCTGACCCCAATCAACCAAGGTCTTTTAAATTTTTTATGAAAGAAACTTCTGTGTGTTTTTCTCACTGTACTCTCACTTGGAATACAAATGTACTGCCCTCAAGGTTACAGCCACTTTCAGTCTAAGCTTTGAGTCGAGTTCTTGGTGATTTGCTGCCTCCATCAGGATGAGTGAAGAATATTTTTAAATAAATTTCAATTTGTTTAATCCTGGGAGGGTGCAACAACTTTTACCTCAGTGTAGGGCAGAGAGGCCTATTGGAGATGGACACATCACTTACTTGGGCACAAATTTTAATTAATCAAATTTTTCCTAAATTAAAAAAAAGCACAGAGAACAGCAAAGTAGAAAGAGCTTTGTCTTTGGTGCATGGCAGATTTTAGAACCATCTGTGTCTACCGCCTGCACAGGTGACTCAAGGCAAGTTGATTAATCCTCTGAACTCACTGGCCTGTGTTATATAATGGTGACATGACTGCCTACCTCAGAAGCTGCTATACCATCGATAGCTGTCCCTGACTCAATTTCTCCAGCCTCAAGTCTAGCCATTTCCTCTTGACACAATCCCCCATGGTCGTAAGAGGCCACTCAAGGATCCTTTTTGCCTCTGGGCTCTTACCCAAGTCGAGATTCCTCTGTCCTGAAACAAGCCCTCCATGCCGTCTCCATCTGCCTATGGAGCTCATCTGCCTAGGGAGCGCCCCTCCCAGATACCACTTCCTCCTGGAAGTCTTTTTAATACTTTCTAGGTCAGTCAGTTTTTCATCACTTTGACAAAATAGCTGAAAAAAACAACTTAGAAGAGAAAAGGGTTATTTTGGCTCCATTTGTGGAGAGGCAGAACATCATGGCAGCAGGTTAGTGTGGTGGAGGAGGCTGCAAAGTACTTAGAACACCACCGTGTGAATACCCTCAGTCATTCCCTGGGCTGTGAACTCTGAGCAAGCCAAGATCCCATTCTAATGATTTCAGGGTCTCTCCAGCCTCAGTGTAAGGTCAGACACACAGGAAGCACTGTAAAATAGTGACTATTACAGTTCTGCTGCTAGTTTTGGGGCCCTCAGACTGCATGTGAACTTGGGCATGTTGAAGTTTTCCAAGGTGCTATGCCTGACTCACTTTTGTGCAATTCTCTTGTGCCCTTTACTCCAAACTCCTTTCCCTTGAAGCTGAGACTGCTGGCTTCCTTGCTCCCCAGCTATGACACTCCAGCCAGGACCCTGAGCAGAGATTGATGTCCGACCTCCTCTCAATTCTGTTTCTGGCCAACCTATTCAAAAGGTCTCCAGTGTAGAAAGACTTGATGTGTGTCAGATTCTTTCAAATGTATTAGGAAAGAGATTTATTTCACACCACTTCTCTGAATTGGAACTTGTTTCTGAGCACCCTGGTCTCCTTCCCACTTGGCCATAGGCCCCTGCCACTCACCAGTTGGTCACCATCCAGAACTCCCAGACAGCCCCCTTCAGTGAGTACCTCTTCCTTCTCATGGGTTCAACAAGAGGCTGATGGGGGGCTGACCACTGCACAGTGTCTCCACAAAGGAGTGGAGGTATGTTAGTCTTGTCTGAACAACTGGGGCAATTCAAGAAACCAATGACACATTTCCCCTTTATGACCCTGAACTCTTTATACTGCTTATGACTCTTCCACTGGCTTAAATGGAGAACTATCTGAACAGGTAGACCTTTTTCATGGGGTTCCAATTGTGGGAACAAGCTTGTTACTAAATAGCCTCTCTCTGCTCCAAAACAATGTGTTTTTCCCACTCCGGAAAAGCAATGACATCAAACTGTGGAAATCTAACCCATTATCCAAAAGATTTGGTCTTGACCTAGAAGCTATCCTCTGCCCAGGCCACACTTCCCCTAAGTCTGAATCATTTAGCCTAAGGAAGCTCAGAGGGGCTCTTGGCAGGGGGTCAGCAATGGGGGAAACCCCTTTCCCCACTGCAGGCCGGCGCCTGTGGTGGAAGAGTGTAATAGTCATGAGCAGGAACTCTGGAGCCAGTAGCCAGGGCTTAAATAAATATAGCTTTTTTTTCTTTTTTTTTTGGTACTGGGGATTGAACTCGGGTCCTTGCGCTTTCGAGGCATGTGGCAGAACCACTGAGCTAAATCCCTGGCCCTAGCTTTGTTTTTCTAAGCTGTATGATTGTGGTCATATGTCTTAAGTTTTCTGGACCTCAGTCTCCTTGTTGGAGACTTTACGATGGCACTTTAAATCCTTAAAACATGCACACAGCAGAGTTTAGCAAGAAGAAGTGCTGGATGAGTTTTAGCTACAGCTATATATAGTTTCTCACCAATGTAGACATGTCGATTATTCTTCTGTTTATCTACCAAATAATTGCTGCAGCAGACATATACACATTCGCAGACATCTTCTAAGAGCAAGTACTAATTCCCAGAGATAGTGCAATCTGGAAATGTTTTTTCTAAATGACTCATGAGGAAGTCTCACAGTGCAGTCAGCACAAAAAGTTCTCCCTGTGAACTTTCAACTCCCAAAATTCCACTAGGTGCCAATGGACCTTTCCTGTAGTCTTTGCATTTTAGATGAAGCCCTGAGAGTGAAAACAATCGGCAGCCAGCTCCTCCCTCCCTAATCTTCTGGTGGGAACCAAAACTCACTAAAAGGTCCCCAAACTAGTCCTTACCTCCACAGGACAGGGGAAAATTGAGCTTATTGAAGAGAATTCCCAGGAACAGAGATTAATTGGCTATTCTCCACACCCCATGGGAGAACTTGATGCATGTCCTCGAAGACCTGAGGATGTGGTTGAGCAGAGACCACAGCCTGCTTCCCACTCAGATTGTTCTGAAGGCTGGGGCTTACTTGAAGCCACCCAAAAGGGCAGGACAGAGTAATAGGGAAAGCTGTCTGCACTTTCTTGATATAGAGATTCATGAAGATCTGTTTTTCCAGGAACCTGATAGATGCATGAAATGTATCTTGTAACATCTTGAAAAGACTCCACCCCAGAAAGTTGCTCAATGGAGCAAGGGAATGCCAGCAGTAGAGGCTTGGAGATACAACCCCAGGGACAGGAGTAAGAGTGAAAAGAGGCAAGTAGAAGTAAGAAGCAGAAGGATTGCAAGTTTGAGTCCAGACTAGGCAATTCGGAGTCTTAGCAAGGCCCTGCCTCAAGATAAAATATTTTTGTAAAATGCTGGCGATATAGCCCAGTGCGAGAGCTGTGGGTTCAAGCTCCAGGACTGCCAAAAAAATTGTTATGAGGAACCCTAGAAATTCCTTTCTCTTACCCTTTTCCTTCAGCCTCCTGCCTAGCAGAAGAGGCAGCGCTCATCAATCAGTTCTTGGGTCCACAAGGACCTACCCTAAATACTGAGATCATTTGATAAAATCATTAGATTTGAAGTCATATGCCTCCATTAGCCTCGATTTCTCTTTAGGGAGAGACAAGTGTCATTTTTAATGGCAGAATGTAGATGAAAAAGGAAGTAAGTTAAGGACAATTCCTACAAAATATAAAACTTTTTTTTGAAAGAAGGAAATTTAGAAATGCAAAAGAGGGCTCAAGAATGGCAAAGAAAGAGTCTTTCTTTCTCAAAGCAATGAAAATAGCATCATAATCATACCATGCTAGGAAATGTCAAAAACTTAGCTTTCTAGTGAGCATGCCCCCTTTTCTCCCTCTCTCCTCTTCCCTACTTTCTTCTCATGCCTCCAGGACAAACTCAAGGCACTCTCATGATTTATTCCACCTTGTTATTTGTTGCATTATTCTTTGAGAGCAAGGCCTGGGTCAGTCTCGTCCTCCTGTCACAGGCTCTGGAAACAAATATAAATTCCATGTGGAATCCAGAAGACCCAATGGCAAGTGCTGCCCATTTTCTCCCTGTGTCCCACTCTCCTGAAAGCTTATAGTTTGGTTGAAATTTTTTTAGTTGCATTAAAGGAACTAGAAAAAGCAGCTGGAATAGCCATATCTAAATGAAAATGCTGCCGACTTGCTAATATGAACCAGTCTAAAAAATACCAGAAAGAATGTGGTTTTCATTTCAGCCACAAAGCCACCATAGTATGACATGCAGCCTGCCTGCCAAGAGTACCCTCATTTATGTGATATTATGTTGCACATATGTATAGAGTTGGAGTCTAGGGTTTTGAGAAAAATAAGAGTTTCACAGCAAGAGGTAAAATGCAGATTTGAGAGAGTGAGCCAAAGGTTTGAGACTACACAGAAATGATTTGTGCTCACGGTCACATGACCCCACACTGCTCGGCTGTCTCACCTGGCATCATTCAGTCACTGAGTCTGTTCATTTGGAAATTCTCATATGTGGCTCTGATCACAGGTACCTGTGTACACCATCAGGAAGTTTATTGAGGAAAACCATATCACACACAGCAGCTTCTATGGGGTTTTTAGCAACAATAACATTATGATCAGCAAGACAGTTTCACTGGAAAGAGTACAGACTTTGGAGTCTCAAGGCCAGCCTTTGTCTCCTTAAAGCTGTTTAATCTTTCTTCTTTTTATTTATTATTATTTTTTTTGGTACCGGGGATCAAACTCAGGTCCTTGCGCTTGCACGGCAAGTGGCAAAACCACTGAGCTAAATCCCAAGCAAAAGCTGTTTACTCTTGAGCAAGTTTTCCACTTTTCCAAGCTTCAGCTTGCTAATCTATGAAAAGATTAATTCTGTTGTTATATTAAGAACTAATATTGATTGCCTGCTTACAACATGCCAGAGACTCCACTTTATGTTGTTATATATGTTATTCTATTTAATATTCACAACAATCTAAAGAAGAAAGTACTAATATTTTCTCCATTTACAGATGAGGATTCTGAGAGTCAGAGAAGTTATATAACTCACCAAAGTTATATGATGAGTAAGTGGGCCAGGGATTTAGCTTAGTGGTTTTGCTGCCTGCTGCGCAAGCACAAGGACCTGAGTTCGATCCCTGATACCAAAAAAAAAAAAAATGATGAGTAAGTGGCAGAGCTGGGATTTGAACCCAGGTCTGACTCATTTCAAGGACTGTGTTCACACTCTGCAGAATTCTCCTAAATTTTCTTCTTCTGTAGATTGTGCCAAACCCGTAGAGTGACTAGAAGGATTAAATGACTTAATATGTATGTGGCCTATGGAATAATACTCAGCACACGATAGTTACTCTGCAAATGTTTATTGCTGTAAAACAGTTGATGCACATAGATGATAAGAAAAGCGGGAGCTGGAATAATAAAAAGAACATGAGAAACCATCAAATTACCTACTATTCTGTGGGTATTTGTAAAATCCTCGTCAGAAACTCACAGAGATGACAAGGGACCTTCAGTGGTGCAATGTTCCTGCTCATACAGATGGAGGGATCCTGGAGAGATTAATATCCTATCATATTTACGTAATTCTATTTTAAATTCATGGCTGGTAAAACCAGGAAACATCTGGACAAGAATTGCAGTGCTAAGCAGACTAATGTCTTAGCAATGTCCTTAGTGGTTGAGGCTCAAGAGTCTCACCAAGAGCTGTGCACTAGTAAGCTAGTCCAGGCCCAGGGGCCCTTGGAGGCAGCCCTGCTACCTGATGACATCACTAGGAGGACCTCTTTATGATCCTGAGGCAGACCAGTTGGCTGGTGCACAACATAGAGCTGACATGCCTAGTCCATCATCTTCATAAAATTATTTTCAAACCACACCCATTTAGAAGACTGGAAATGCACCTAGTGGGAAGCTTGCATGATAATGGGTCTTGTATCAAAACTGACCTCCCTGGACCTCTCTTAGCAAACTTTACAAACAAGAAAAGGACATTGTCTTAAAGATGTGATGTGAGAGAAGATTAAATGATCAGGTGGAAAATGCAAACCACTTTCAAATAGTCTATGGAATTGCTGTCAGTTTGCCAACTCTCAATTCCCAAGAGAGATCCCAAGGCAGAGCTTTATAGTCTTGAGATGCGATGGAGGAGCAAACATGAATACCTGTGATACAAAGCCAAAACTTCATCTCTGACTCTGTTCTGGGTTTTGTTTCCATTTGTGAATTTCTGTCTGTAGCAAAGATATAAGAAAATAAGCAACCATTTCATCTCTTTTCAAACTCCCCATTTTTGCACATAATTGACTATAACCTTGGGTTTATAATTTTAGTATCTTGCCTCAGTTAACTCACAGTTTCCTGAAAGTAAAAGCCTATCCTACTGAAAGAAAATTTCAAAGAGGGGAACAGTGATGCTACTTGTGGGAAAGGATTTCTTCCTCAGTAAACAATATGCAAAAATTACCTCTGACTGTGTTAAGGCTGAGGTCCCCTTAATGACTTTCAAGATAGCTTTATCTTAGCAATACTACAAAAGTAATGCTGATTAGTTACTAAAATCTAGATATGACATAGACTTTAGTATGGCAAGAAGATTACAAAAGTTTTATTTTAAATGCTGTTAATGAAATTTCTCCTAACAGGGAAATGTCTTTTGCTTAGCAAAATGCATGAAAAAAATCATACTGGTAAAAAAAATAGGTTCCAAGATATTATTCAGAAGGAAGACAGGTAGGCTAAATACAAATATATTTCTATACACAATAATGCAAAAAAAAGAAGTAAGTTTTCAAAAGCAGAACAAAAAGACGGAAACAGAGTAAGTTGATATAGGAAATAGGGAGGTAGAGAGAGAAGATGGGTGGGAAAGAGCCCAGGAAAAAGAAATATGAATGCCCAGAAGAGGAGAGTTCATGGGAATTCTCACAGATTGAAAGACCTGAAAGTATCTTCATTTTAAAATCAATGGGGAAATCCCGTATATTTAATTTACAAGATTTGCTATGCTCTGCATCAGCATACTCCCTCTGTTTTCCCAAGTCCTTCTTGAAAATCAGCTACATACAAATGCTCTCTATAGGCAGTATTTAGGGAAAATGAAAGAAGAGCAATTCTATTCAAGTTTGAGAAAAGAAAATTACCTGAGGCTATATAGAAGTGAGTTTAAAAGCAAAAATTGTAGAAGAAAGTTATTCTCTCCAACCTTTGTACCTCAGAATTTCCATGCAGAATGGGTAGCTTGGTATTCTTGGTTTCCCTTTACATGTGAAATGGGATCTTAAGCCATTTTTGGATATTAATGGTTGGGGTGATCAATAAGGCTGGCAGAATTAGGGAATGCCCAGGAAGAAAATATCTGGATTACATTAAATGTCATTTCCTTTGATACAAAAATACCCCTTATTAAAGAAAGATTACATAGCATCACTACTTCTCCTTAAGTTAGTGCCATTACCAAAAATATCCTAATAATCATTAAGAAAGCAGCTGGAGAAATTCAAATATAGCCTTTGCAGCTAGAAAAATAATTTTATCTCAAAAGTGATTACTCAGGATGCAGCTGCCAGAGCATGATTCCCTTCTTTATGTTCACAGAAAAATTTTCTATCCGCTTTTTTTGGTGGTAATGGGAAGAACAATGAATCCTCAAAGTCTGGAAGTCTACATGATTTTGACAAGGCCATGATTTTCATGGGAAACCTGAGTTGCCCTCATACTCACCTTTTTACTCTAGAACTAATGCCCTTTGAGGCCAGTGGGTTTTAGAGATTCAGGAAACACCACTGGAGGTCCCTGGCTGTAGGTCTCTCCTTGATGAATGCTTCTTTAGGATTTCTACACATACAATGGCAGAGTTGTTACACAAAGTTCTGACAGTAACTGTGCATCAAATTCCTCAGCCACAGTCTCAGGTAGATGTAAAAACCTGCTTTTTCTATTCTCTCTGAGATGTTCCTTCAGGAAGCCTTCCTTACCCTACCCATATGAAGTAGGGTTCCTCCTTGTGTTTGAAATAGTCTTTCAGATAGTGGCATAAATGTTTCACATACTACAGAAGTTAGAACTGAACATAGTACCACAGGACTGCAGTCTCACCAGGGCCAAACTAGAAATATCAAACCAGGGAGAGGTTCAGTAAATGTTACTTTTTGGTGTCCCGATATCTCTCCTGAGACTCTCTCAGGTTCCGGTATCAGTGTTGCCTTCCAGGGTAAGTTTTGTTTAAAAATTAAATTTAAGCACCTTAAAATCTAAAGAGTTTATTTGAGTAGGCAGCAATTCATGACTGAGGCTGCTCCAAACCAGAAGTGGCCCCAAGCCTTGCCAAAATTGACCAAGGTCATATAGTTGCCTTTTGGGGGGTTCTATCAGTAAAAAGTCCTGGATGATATAACTAATGCTGGTAATTGGTGGAGTTTCATTCTTTTTTTTTAAATATAGGAACTCAGGGCATTGGAGCCACCTTAACCCAATGGCCTCCCATTACGTTATTTTTACAGGTCCCACAAAGTTATGGTTAGATTCAAGTGGGATCCTACTCAGCCTCATCCGACTCCAAGCCCACATCACCTTGAAAACCCAATACAACCAGTTTTTACCATTCAAAGATAACCTGTAACAAACCACGTTTTCTGAGTGAAATGTTCTGGTTCTTGACACAGCCCTCCTTGTCTTGCTCCATCAGTCATGGAATGCTCACAAATGCTTCTCATGTCACAGCTGTGCAGTAGGGATCACCATGTAGATGTGCATCATCAGCTTTTCCTCCCCTGTCATGGGAGCTAGGAGGGACCGAGCACAGCAGGCTGGCCAGGACCTACTGAGAGTTGCCTGAAGTATTGCTGTGAAATTCTAACTCTACTACTGCGTCATACACACATCGATCTATTATAATATTGAGTCATAATGACCTGAGAGTTGCCCTTCTTTCATTTGTGGTCAATCAAGCTGGAAGATTCTTGGTGATAGAAACCATGTTATATTCAACTTAATATTTGATGAATTTCACTTTTGATGAAATGATGAATGAAGTTTAAAGGGGATCATACTATGCCATCACCAGATATGCTATGTTGGCATCAGAATTATTTTGAGCTGAAAACAGTTGAGATTCAACAGCCATAGAAAGAAACCTTCACAGTACTTTCCTTATATGACTAAAAGAAGAAATTTCTGAAAAATGAGGATTACCATAAATCCTCCCTCCTAGGAAAGTCTTAAGTCCCAGAAGAAGACAGAAGATTAGCATTGAGATGGACTGAATAGAACTTGCTAAGATATCCCATATTTTCTGTTAGTTTCCACATTTACTTTCCCACAATATTCTGCAATTGAACACCCAAAACCCTTTTCCTTTGTACAGCTGCATCTCCATAGTTTATCATTTTTCATTTAAAAATGGAATGTAAGCCCTCCGGCCTATCCACTTCTGTGGTTCTTTACTTCTCTAGGAAAAGCCTCCATGGCATGTAAAAATTAACTTTGCACGCCTTTCCCCTGTTAATCTTTCACCAGTCTAATTTGCAGGGCCCTAATCAATGAATCTAAGAGTGTAGAGCAAAAAAGGTTTTGGAGTTTTTTGTTTTCCCCTCCCCTACCAACTAAACTATAGATATCATTAAGACACGGTCCAAGTCATTGTATCGTTCTAGCACTTAACTCAATGCCTCAACTCACTAGGTTAGATAGGTCTAAATTAGGGTATCCAAGGGTAAAGGACTATAAATATATTTTCATGTGCAATATTTATAATACATCGTATTTATATATATAGTTATTCCACAGTACTCAAGGAACATTTGTTCCTGGGCTCCCCAAGTATACTAAAATTTCCACATGCTCAAGTCCCTTATATAAAGTGGTTTAGTATGTGGGTATAAACTATGCACATCTTCCTATATGCTTCAAGTCATCTCTAGATTATTTATCATTGTCAATACAGTATAAATGCTATGTAAGTAGTTGTTAAAGCTGCATTGTTTGAGGAATAATAAGAAAATAATGTCTGTACATGTTTACTACAGATGCAGTGTTTTTTTATGAATATGTTTTGATCTGCAGTTAGTGGAATCCATGGATGTGAGGTCTGCAGGCATGGAAGGCCAACTGTAGACACTAATGCAGCAAAAATCCTAGCAGAAATTATAACATTACACTCAAGACTGCTATCTATAGCATCAATTCTGTGTAGACATGCTGGTTTTAGCAACTTCTGAACAGTCCTTACTGTTTTGTATATATTGATTTATTCCCTGTAGCATAGACAAATTCACAATTATTTTGCAAGCATGATGGTTTTACAAACAAGATCTTTCACACATAAAGGAAATCAAATATATTCTTGATGATGAATAGTTTGGGAACTAGTACAATGCAGCTCAATTTTAAATAATTAAATTTATCAGTTATTTATCAAAAGTTATAGTCAGAGCAATTATATCTTTAGATATATAGAAATGACCTACAGGAGATGGAGAGAGAAGAATTAAAAGACTGACTAAGCAAATTTTGACTATTCCATAGGGATTTGATGTTGGCAGAGAAGCAGGAGCAAAAAGAATTCGATTCATTCACAGTTGATAGCAGAAAACCATTTACTCCCTTCTGAGATTCTCCCTGGAAGACAACCAATATGGAGGGTAAATGAATCCCATTTCTTAGTTTCCTGTTTGACCAGAAATTTCTGCATATGTTCTGCTTATTTTTCAGTTGTAAGTGACAAAAACCCAACTCAAATAACTTTGAACCAAATGGTGGCAATATAATGATTCTCAACTGAAAATTCAAGAGTAGTTTCCTAGAGTTCAGGTATGACTGGATCCAGAACTTCAGATGATGTCATGAAGATGTCATTGTTCTACCTTCCAGCATCCCCAGGCTGTCTCCCTCTTCCATTAGCAAGTTTTGTCTGTTGAACAACACAAATTACTTTTGCAGCCTGCAATTGAATGATTCTTTGATCTTGTGTCCAGAAGGAGCGCCCTTCCTCTGTGAGTCCCATATGAATGCTGAAATGACTGTGTCTGTGCTTGAGTCAGATGCCCACTGCAGTACACCTGCCTGTACTAGGGAGGATGGGGGACAATCGTGCAGTCTGGGGAAGGGCCATCTGCAGGACCACACACCTGAAAAGGGAGGAAAATGTTCCAACAGAAAGCTGCTGGGCTTTAACAGCAAGATCTGCGTCTCTCCAACTCCTCAACCCACAACCTCCCCACAGCTGGCCTACGCATATATTATTTTTACTGAAAGACCTAAGGAATTTCCTTCTAGATTCAGCTCAAAAATGAAACAAAACAAAGCATAAAAACCTCAAAAGACAAAAAAACATTTATGGTTGGAAAATCATGAGGTTCCAGGCCTTGAAATAAGATAAAAGACTTGTGAATGTTCAACTTCTAACAAATGACTCACTTAACCTTGATGTGTCTACTTCATTCAAAGTACATGTTTTTTAAACCAAGTTTACCTCTTCAGCTGAGGTGGAGATTCTAAGACAAGATAATTTAAGAGCTAGAAAAAGCCAAATAACAATTTTTATCAGGAGAATAAAACAGTACCATTTCTCTGGATTGGAAACCACACAAAGAAAGCCATTACCCAGCAGTGACATATGAAATATCTGCTTTGATTTCATACAGGAGATCATATAGCAGTGTCAAGACAAAGCATGATAATTCCTATTGGTTGTCAAAATGCCATTAAAAGTATAACCCTGTCAAAAAGAAATATACTGTATAGCAAATGTCATCAAGCTTCTGATAGAAAATAGGTACATTGCTAGCTCAAGAGAATAAATAAAAGGCTGTACATGGAAGGAAAAGATGGAAAAGATTTCTTTCCTCATTGCTAACCTCATGACTGATGTCTCTATAACAAAAGATGAGGGGACAAAAGAAAAGCATGCTGGGCCGGGAATGTAGCTCAGTGGCACCGTGCCTGCCTTGCAAGCACAAGGTCCTGAGTTGGATCCCCGGTACCAAAAAAGGAAAAGAAGAGCATACAAACTTATGTAATATAATTCATATGAAAGAGAAGTCTGCATAAGGAAGTTAAGACCAAAAAAGCAGGTAAACCTGTGTATTCTTTAAGCTATTTGACAGAGAAGTGGATAGTCATGGAGAAGTATGATTGGAGAAAAATATGTGACCTAATCCTAATAATCTGAGTAAGGTAGAATTAGCAAGGCCTGTTCCAAGAATCTGTTCAGATTCTTCTCTGCATGCCTGTGTCTTCAGAGATAAGGATGTTCATTTCATACTGGTAGAAGGAGAACACCTCTCATAAGGAGGGTTTTACGACTTGCTTTGCGGGGAAAGGGGAATGATGAGTATTCTCCTTACTCTTGCTCCTTTATCAAATTCCAAGGTGTCATATTTTGGGGTAGGGTGTCATGAACTCCATCAGCTGGAAAGAACAAAAGAAAAAAAGAGGGGCAAAAAGAAAAACAGAATAGATAGATGGGAAAGGGAAGTAAGGAGAGAAAAGAAAGAAAAAATAAAGAAAAGAAAAAATGACCTTTTAACTTGACCTTCAGATTTATTTTGAAAAGTGTCACGACTGAAAATATAGGTTTTGGAATCAGAGAGATTTAAAAATAGGGTCAGGTCTTGCCACCTAACAGTTACATTTGGTTATTCAGTTTCCCTAAGACAGATTCTCCATCTGAAAGATGCGGAAAAAACTATCAATGCCATTAATAATAATTAAAAGAAGTGATGCATATGCAATGCTGAGCCCCGCTGGTGTGGCCTGCAGTGAGTGCCCAGGGAATGAAATTTGTCATCATTACAAACTCATGGAAATGGTTTATCCCGGCAACCCATAGAAGACATTCCTTTTATTTAAATTTATCAACATGAAAACACATAGATGGAAATCTTAAATAGGGTGCGCCCCTTCTTTCATGTCTGGAATGGCAAATGTGATTAAAGGTACACTCTTCTTTGAAAAATAAAATAGGAGAAGGTGTCTGAAGAAACTCAGCCCTATTGGGTCTGGAATTTGACACTAGAGGTCTCTCTCAGCACTGCATCTTCCAGCCCTGATGAAATTCCTTCAGAATAACAATTTTCCATGTCAACTCCACTAGATGTCTCTTCAATTAAATTCTAAAACAGTCGGTGCCCTGGCATCGGCTTAGCACTCAGGAATCATAACACAGAAAGAACATGGTTTTAAATAAACAATTTGCCTGAGTGGACATACATTCTAAGAGCTGACTTCAACTGCCACACACACAATCCTAAAGAAAGGAAAGAAGGGTATGGAATTAATATGAGAAAATGGAAAAATAGGAACAAAATATTTGTAAATAGGGAGGAATGGAGGGGTTGAGGGGAGGGCTGGGCAAGGGTGAAAAATAAGAACCAAGAGAGACTATGTAAAGGTGCAAATTTCCAATGATGAATGTCATTATATTGTATACCTAAAATGTACCAATGATTAGAATGAATAATCGATAATGCAAAATAGGAAGAAAAGGTCCAAAGGGGTAGGGGAAGTGGGAGGGGCAGGGGAAAGGAAAGAAGGGAAAGGAAAAATGCTGAGAAATGGAAATAAAGTCTTTGTAAAGAGGGAAGGGTGGAGGGGGTGAAGGGATGGCTAGGAATGGGGAGAAAATAAGAACCAAGATGCATCATGTAAAGGTACAATTCCCAATGAGAAATGTAATTGTGTTGTATACCTACAATGTACCAATAAAAGAATTTTTTTAAAAAAGAAAGACATCTGTTGCTTTCTAAAATGATTGTTTGCTATTAAGATGATATGGGAGGGGGTACAAGGGTGACAAGGATTTTATTAGGAACCAGGGATAGTACCTGGAAGCCGTGACAGAGATGTCTTCTAAGAAATTAAAAACAGAAAGGTTACTCTTTCAGAGTTAAGTAAATCAGTAGAGATATTAGAGATGTGCAGTTACCCTAATAAGATTAAGCAGCTCACTGGCCAGAACAAGACTTGGCTCTGTGGTTAGAAAAGATTACTATACCAAAATAAAAACATTGGTTTCTGTCAGCAGATAGTCATCCAGCCCGAGGAGTGCTGGCTCACAGAGAAAGGGGTCCCAGCCTTGTTCTCAGCAAGGGGCTGGACCATCTCACTAAGGGAACCTGAGGTGCATGAGAAACCACTTCACCAGGTCCCATTCTCACTAACAAGGCTTTTGAATATCATTTTTATCCCCAGGTCCACCTGGCAATGGGGAAAGAAGCTGCTGCTCAAGCTATATGAGAGTCCTAGTCCCTATATCAGGTCCATTTCTCATTTCTGCACTTTACATCTCACATTCTGGCTTGTTATCCAAACTCTTACTAATTTGGTAGGATGAGACAGCCTCCTCTAGATCATGAGCTCCAGGGTACTGATGGGAATGAGGTGCTCATCCCACAAAGCTGAAAGTCACATCCTAGACGGAGTCTCACTCACCAAAGCAGTTCTGTCCAGGAGACGTTTCTATACACTCTGAGCTAGCTCCTGAGAGACCACCTGCAAATATGTAACTTCTTGGGTTTGTTTTCCAGTCTACATAGATTCACACATCTTGTTTTACTGTTAAAGCTGATTATTTCTCAGTGTAACTAAACTTTGTGCATTGTTGAGAGCCAGCCCTCCCTGCCAGTGTTTACCAAGAAGCTTTCTAGAAAAAAAAAAAAAAAAACTGCTGAAGAATGATACAGTTCACCTTGAAGCCTTCCTTCCTACTGCCAAGAATAATAACTCTAACAGACCCTTGGCCAGTGCCAATAGTTAAGTAGCAATGGCCACATTGATCATAGAAGTGTATTCACTCATTCAGTGAAGATTGGGTAAGAACTTGCCATGTACCAGATACTGTTCCTGCACTGGGATGTGAAAGTGAATTACAGAGACCAGAATGACAGCCACAGGGAACTTACAGACAGTAAACAATTGCAAAAAGCATAGAAAATGTCCCATCAGGATGAGCACAGTGAAGAAAATCAACACAAGGAAAGAGAGCGAGAATTGCAGGATACTGAAGGTAGTAATCAGGGTAAGCCATACTGAGAAGATGACAGTTGGGCCACCACTTGCAAAAAGTGAGGGAGTCAGACACATGGTTACCTGGAAGAGGATTATTCCAGGCAGTGGGAACAGCAAGTGCAAAGGCCCTGGGGTGATAGCAAGTCTGAATATTTGGAAGAATACCAAGGAGTCCAGTGTGGCTGGGTGGAGTGAATGAGAGAGAGAAGAGAAGGTAACAAAAGTAATGTAAGTGTGGGAGTGGGAATTTAATCAAGACAGACATTTGGGGAATACAATCATAAGGCTAAGTAAAGAATATGCAAGTGATTTTTCTTATTTCACAATAAAGGCAGGATTTTTTTCACATGCACATGAACTTTCCAGTACATGAGTTGTTCATGTTTTAATGGACTAGTGATTAAAACTATAAACATCTTGGGCCGGGGATTTAGCTCAGTGGTGCCACTGCCTGCCTCGCAAGCACAAGGTCCTGAGTTCAATCCCCGGTACCAAAAAAAAAAAAAAAAGACTATATTGAAGAATAACCTCATTGAAGAATAACCAGATTTGTTTATCATAAGAGCATATCATGCATCATACATACAAGGTGTGATTGAAAAACATGGTTGCTGCTTAAATTTGTAAAAGATTTATTTACAGTAAAAGACATATTGTCATTAAGTCCCCTCAAAATATTTCCATTCAATTTGAGCATATTTATCCCATATCCCATCAATCTTGCCACTTTCTGAAGGACTTCATGTTCTTTTCTTTGTTTGTTTTTTGTTTTTTGAGACAGGGTCTCACTATGTAGTTCAGTTCAGGCTGACCTTGACCTCTCTATGTAGCCCAGGCTGGCCTTGAACTCACAGAAATCCTCCTACTTGAGCCTCCCCAGTGTTACAATTACAGGAATGCAACACCATACCCAGGTCCGTGTTCATTTGACTTTGAGGAAGAGCCAGTAGTCATACAGTGCCAGATTCAGTGAATAAAGTGGACAAGGACACACCATAATGTTTTATAGATTCAGCAGCAGTATTCACCTTAAACCTCATTAAGACTCTCATGAAGGAGAACTTCCAGAACTGCTTCAGAAGGTAGCAAGAATGATGGGATAAATGTGTTCAAAGCAAGAGGGAGTATTCTGAGGAGGATTAATAGCAATGTGTCTTTTATTATAATAAATATTTTTACTTAAACATTCATCATATATTTTGATCACCCCTTGTATGTGTGATGTATGTCATGACTCTGTGGTAATAGTCTCTTCACTGTCACTCTGTCCTCTAAGCGCCTTGCTTCACATCCTTGATGTAGCTTTTTCCATTGTCTTATAACTACTAGTTGCTAACTTGTCTTGACCCTCAATGGGAAAAGCCTTCAGTGCAAGAACTCTATTCATTTCTGTAACTCCAGCTTGTGCAGAGAATAAAATACAAAACAGAACTGGGCAGGATTGTGAAGCCTTTAATCCCAGCATTGAGGGGAGCTGAGGAAGGAGGTTCTCGAGTTCAAGTCCTACCCGGGCAACCTAGCAAGGCCCTGTCTCAAAATAAAAGAGAAAAATGGCTGAAGAGGTAACTCAGTGGTAAAGTGTCTCTAGGTTCAAACTCCAGTACCAATAAATGCCTTTTTATTTAAATTAAACTCAGTGATTACTTTACTTGGGCAACACCTATTCACTTCCTTAAGAGCCCTTAATATATGACTGTATTTTTAAAAAAACTTTAGGCCACAACTACTCTTAGGAACAAAAGCACAAATGATACAATCAATACATCACTAACAGGCTCAACACACATTACTTAACGTGATAATAGCATGTAAGGGGGATAGCAGACTTTGGATTAATGAACTGACCAAAATGTTGAAAACTGAAGTAGGAACAAAGAGATAGGCTGATTATATTTCAGGCTAGTTAATTACATCTCAAGACATTAGTTAATTCCCTAGATTAACTACGTGTACAAGCAAAATCAACAAAAAGAATTGCCCATCAACTTTGTATGTGGATGTTGAAGATTCACTAGAGTTGGACAGATCTGGGTTCCATTCCCAGCTCTATTATTTATTAGCCGATGACCTTGGGCAAGTTACTTAACTTCTCTGAGCCTCAGTTTCCTCATCTGTAAAGAGGAGTAAGGATAGTACAATCCTGATGGGATTCTTACGTATAATAAATGATATACTTTCAGCGGAAAGTGCCTACTACAATTTTCCACAAAGCGTTCCACAAACGTTGTCTATGATAATAAGCAGAACAAACCAGTGTTGCATATTATGCTCTCTTCAGTGTGAGATTTTCATTTCCAGCTTTCCTTTGGCTTTCTCAATTTTCATAATCGCAATTCTTGTTTGAAAAATTGTCTCAGACTAAAATTTATCATAACAAATACTTGAACAGGTCCACCATGAATTATATGCAATTGCAGAAGTACAGAGCCTTGAAAATGTCAAAGCTTTTTCACATCTCCTTCATAAGTAAATGAGAACCTGACCTACGTAATGGAGCTGTAAACTATAAACCCTAACTAGAATTCTATTTTTTTTTTTTGGTACCAGGGATGGAACTCGGGACCTTGCACTTGCAGGGCAGGCTCCGGAACCACTGAGCTAAATCCCCGGCCCTAACTAGAATTCTTTATCCCATTTAGTTGTGTGTATTTATAGATTTGCTGCAACAATATTCATGTTATTGATTTTGAGGTGTGGTCCCAGATTCTACAAAGATATTGCATAGTACGTAGTTGATTGTCTGTATGGCTTTTCTAAAATGTAAAACATGTGAATTCTGAAATATACCTGGCCACCAGAGTTTCAGGTAGGACCTTGTGAATCCACAGACTGATAACACTAAAAGGCAGTACTGGGTTTTGTTTATGTTAGGATTGAAAAGAACCCTTGTCTATGCCAACTCGTTTAATGGCCCAGATTCCAGTTTAGCAGAAGTCAAACTTCTGACATCTGAGCTGCCAAATTCCTCAAAACACAAAGAGAGAAAGAGAATTTCCATCTAAGGAAGGTGGTTGATTTTAGTCGCGACTAAGCAAAATGCTCCTGGGTTAACACTGGGTACTGTTTTCCTAGGAAACACTGAACACCAGCTGCCCCTCCTTAGTTGTCTGGGCATAATCTTTGACAAAAACTAGTTCAATAGCATAGAAGCAAGTAGTTAAAAAGGAAACGTTTTTCCACATAATCAACAAGCTTAAAAGCTCACAAATCCACCTGGCATTGATAACCTACATTTATCCATTTGTCTAGTGGATGATAGCTTGCCTCACGGGCATTATAATTGACTATAGTTATGTTGCCTGGCAAAACAGAGTATCCTATCAGGAGAACCAAAAAAGCTATTGACAGAGAACTTGCACAGCTTGGGAGGTGTCAGACTTCAAGGATATCATAGCAGGAATGGGGAGGCAGAGAGTAGCAGGAGTTGACGGTGTGAGCATATCACTATAATTTGATCTGGAACTTCAGTCTTAAGATATTTAGCTTAATAAACACTCCAGGCCACAATTTCCACCATATTCTATTTGCTCCTATTGTCTTAGGCCTGGCTAACCTGATAATACTAAACATTTGGTCCTTTTGGCTTGGACTATAAGGATTTTATTTTAGGAGGTTGTGCTTTAAAGGAAATGATTGAGACAATGAGAGAAATTTGAATAGGAACTGTAGCGTTCAAAACATCACCACAGCAAGACAAATTTACTGATTTTGAAAATTGTTGTATGGCTAGGTAAGAAAGTTGTTTTAAATAGGAAATAAACACTGATTTATAAGTGCGGCAAGGGTGTCTTAGTGTGTTTGCTGCTATAACAGAATATCACAGACTGAGTAATTTATAAACAATAGAAGTATATTTGGCTCACTGTTCTAGAAGCAGGGAAATCCAAAGTTGAGGGACTAGCATCTGAGAAGGGACTTCTTGCTACATATCTTATGGCAGAAAGACAAAGAGAATGAATGAGAATGAAAGAGAATGAATGCATGCACCCTCAAGTGCTTTTATAACCGGCTTTAATCCATGATGAAGGCAAAGCCCTCATGATCTAAACACCTCTCACTAGGCCCTACCTCCAAATACTGTTTCAGTGGAGGTTAAGTGTCCCACACACTCGTTTTGGGGGGACACACTGAAACCACAACCAGGGATAAAATAAAATAAATATAGATTACTATGTCTCACTCCAGACCTGCTAAATAAGAATCTCAAGAGGTGAGGCCTCAAAATTTGCACTTGTAGGAAACAGGTCAGGGGATTCTCAGGCACCAAAACTTTGAGAACTGATGAACTACTCAAAGGGAGATCTCAAAACACTGTCCTCACCTGGGGGCTTGGTAGATGTACAGAATCTCTACTCGTCTGTACACACCCACAGAGTTGAAATCCATGTTGTAACACCATCCCAGGTGACTGCTCTGCACCCTAAACTAGTAACTTCAAATACCTGATGATGAAAGACACCCATTTACCAAACAAAGAGAAATGCTTTTCTCTGGTGCTCTCTTTGGTTGCCCACAAAAGCCAGGAAGAAGGAAGGATGAGGAGGTTACAGCCTCAGGAGATAGAGCTATTATTTCTAACTACTGCTTCTCTCTTGTTAGCTAAAAAGGGAAGGAAAATGCAATGCCCTTGCACCGATGTCACTTAAATCCATCAGGGAAGCGCTGTCTGTTCCTCTTTTCTAATTTATTGCCTGGGTAGGGCATGTTGCCCTCAGACAGACGCACAGGATGTTGTTCCAGACAGATACTTAGTCCTGGCACAATACTTTTCACCACAGGGCTAGGATCACAATTTCAGTCAGGTACAGGGGATACCGTTCCTGCCTCCAAATGCACACTTAACATTTCAATAAAAGCCCCTTATGGAACAGAACTGGATTGTTCTTTGACAAAAACAAAGACACCACCTCTTCTTGCCTCAAAATATGTGAATCAGAACCAAAATTCCACTGCTGAGGACAGGGCTCACAGCGACCTTTCCCAGAGAATGATCCACAGAATCCTGGTCTTGTAGATGCTCCTGGCAGAGAGGACTCTGTAACTAAACACGTTTCAGTAACATAGTATTTCCTATCTTCTATCTTTGAAATTGAAGATGCATATCAGCATATTAAATATTCTATGAAGCATTAAGAAAAAACAAATCTGACTCCCAGATAGCCCAGTGTTTCCCAAATATATTCTATAATGAAACTCCTTTTTATCTAGTACTTATTAATAACTTCTGTACCTGAGGTTTTAAGGAGGAAAGTGGGGAAATACCATAATGGAAATTTATACTCATTTAATTCCATAAATGGAAAATTAAATGGACAAAGAATAGCAGTTGTGGAACACATCTGAAAAATATTGGCAGAGCCTCTGAAGGATTTGGGAAATGGACGTCCATTCCCTGCCAAGAAGCTTCCTTAGGGAGTAAGACGCTCCTTTGACTCTGCATATAAAAGAAGCATAACCTTTGTTTGCTTTAGAGTTGAATGTTGGGATGATTAGTGAGGTACCAGAAGAGTTATCTTTGCTGTTTCCCATTCTTTCAAACTTATAGGCACTCCACCAGAAATCCTACTGCACTTCCTCTAAATTTCTCCCTTCTAACATGTTCAATACACCCATGTTGGCCAAATTACCTGGATTACTGCATTGATCTATTAATTGTTTTCCCTACATTCACTTTTGTCTTCCTGCTATGGTCTGGATGGTTTTAGCCCCATAAAATTCATATGTTGAAATCTGAACCCCCAAGGTGATGGCATTAGAAGGTGGGATCTTTGGGAAGTGATTAAGTCATGAGTGTGAAGCCTCATGACTGTAATTAATGCCTTTATCAAAGAGGCACCAAGGATATCCCTTGCCCCTTCCTCCATTAAGGACTCAGTGAGAAGATTCCACATATGAACCAGGAAGCAGGCTGTTATGCCTTGTGTCTAGATGCGCCCCCACCAAACCTCATGTGCTCATAGGTGGAGCTTTTTTTGTAAGTGGCTGGATCTAGAGTGTGTGATGCTGGAGTTGACTCATGGTGCAGTGCTAGGCTCAGGGCACTGGGATTATGGGTGTGAGTGCTACCCGCCCTAAGTAGTCTGAATAAAATGAAAGGGGCAGAAAGACTCTGATAAGGTCCTTTGCGTGTTTGCTTTTGCTGTCTTCTGCTTGCCGTGAACTGTTTCTCCTCTGTGATGTCTTCCTGCCATGCCACTCTGCCTTGGAGCCAGCCAACTGTTGACTGAAACTTCTATAAACTGTGAGCTAAATAAACCTTGCCTCCTTTAACTTTGGGTGTCAGGTATTTTGTCTCAGCAACAAGAGAAAAGTAACTATGACACAGGCCTTTATCAGACACCAAATCTACTGGCACCTTGATCTTGAATTCTCTTTCCTCTAAAGCCAAGAAATAAATTTTTATTGTTTATAAGCCATCCAGTCTATAGTATTTTGGTGCTCAGCTCAAAGAGACTAAAACACCCCCTAATATATTGTTCACACAGCAACAAGGTGATTTTAACATCTTGAACCTGATCAAGTTCCACTGTTTAAAACCTTCCAAGAACTACCTTTTACTGTGTCAAAAGCACAAATATAACATGGACCTGGCATGGCATTTCCCATGTAACATCCTCATTCATTTTCCCCTCATTTGCACTTTCCAGCCACACTGGTCTCCTGTATTATTCCTATCTGGAATTCTCTTTCATATCTTGTTTTTGCCTATTTGTCCCTCAGATTACTCTGCAAAAAAACCAAAAGTTTCCTTCAGAAAAGCTTTCCTGATTTGACAGTGTAAATCAGAGCTCCTCAAAGTGCAATCCATAGTTCAGTGCTGACTGACAAACTGTTCACAATTTGACAAGCACTGCAAGTGAGAAATGAGAAGTTAGAACACAGTATTTATTATCACTATGACACTAAGCATGTGACCAGTAGATTCATCTTGTTGAACAAGGTTAAGAGCAATTCAAGTGTCAAATTCACAAGGTGAGTATGCATAACATACAATTTGTACGCCAGTACTGATCCTTGGCAGAGTGAGAGGAAAAGTGGTCTAGCTACCCATCTCATTTTTTGGTGGACACACTGAAACCACAGCCAGAAGTAAAAAAAAAACAAATAAGGTTACTATATTTCACTCCACACTGAGTCTAGGTCATACTGTTGTGTTATACACATTCACAGTACTCTGTGCCTTTCTCAAAGCATTTATCACAATTGGCAATTTTACATGTATCTTTGTGGTTTTTTCCTTATCATCTGTCTCCCCCATAAGACTCTTAGCTTCATGAGAGCAGGGACCAGGTTTGTCACTGCTCAATATCACATCCTCCCGTGGAGCACGGTAATTAAGATACAGTTAGTACTAAACAAATGTGTCTAATTAATAAGTGAAAAGGGTATACATAGTGAGCCTCACTGTAGGTTTTAATACTGTGTCACCCAAACCCATATTTAAAATTTACTGAGTCACCTGTGGCTTCTAGATGAATGTGGGGAGTGGATATCAAGAAGGAAATTTAAAAATATTATTCCACATCATGAAGTAGACCAGATCCTTTCAGATCATGTTTCAGTGGCATATTGAATATAAAAATAAAAGTAAATAAAATGTTGTTTTAAAGGTAGAAAAGAACATTTTGTCTTTGATAACCCATATTTATAACCTTCTATTGTTATACAACATGAATATTTGCTTGATGTTTATATTTGTCTGTAAAGAAGCAACATCATAAAATATTATTGCCTTTATACAGACAGAGCTCTGTACATGTCAACTTTCTGTGCTTGTATTTTGTAATTCAGCACTATGCTCCATGCCTTTGTTCCCAGCTGTTTGCTGATAAAATGGAGAGAGAGAGCAGGTATTGAGCTGACAGCTTGACTTCTGGCAGCTGTAGGACCTCAGAGCATAATTTCCTCCCTAATGAGTTATCAGAATCAAACACCCTCAACTAATCAGAATTTCAAAGGATGCTGATATCCAGTTTAATTTAAAAGGATTATTCTGAAAATGCTCCAACTAGGACATTTGGACTTCTGGTCCCTAACTGTTTGCTCAAACAGTCATCAGAGACAGCTGGCGTCTTGAACTTTTTCTAAGAAAGAGAAAAAATTTTAATATGGTGAAGAGAGCAACTGATGGTAATAGGAAAGTCTTAGCCCCTGCCCTGGGGCAGGTACTAGTCTCCTTGGGCTTGATTTCCTCCTACTTTGAAAAAAGAGGATTTGACCAGATGACCTCTTAGATCTCTTCTACCTGTGAAATTCTCTAACTACAATCTCTAAGGCCTCTTCTTGCTACAAAATTATGGAACTGAAAGATTCTGATTATGCTAGACTGCAAGCTTCCAGAATGCTAAGGAGCTCAGGTCTTGTTTTCTAGCTACAGATTGGTATGGTAAGAGGTTACAAAGGTTGCCCTTACATAAAGGACTTTCCATTTGCTGCTTATTGAGTTTAAACTTTCTTCTGAAAAGACTGCAGTACACTGTTTATTTCATGTCTAGTATTGTGAAAATACATTTGTTTACAAAATCCCATGACCCAGAGCTCTAACTTTAAATCCATGAAGAGAAAGCATAAGGACACCATACCTTTTTTAAAAAGCAAATATTCATTTCTGAAATACTTTCTATACCTGTGGGTTTCACGTGCAGGGATTCAACCAAGGATAGAAAATATTCCAGAAAAAAAAATATTGCATCTGTGTTGAACATGAGGACTTTTTCTTGTCCTTATTCCCTAAACAATACATTATAATAACTTTATATAGCACTGATATTGTATTAGGCATTATAAGTACTCCAGACATAATTTAAGGTATGCAAGAGGATATGCATAGGCTATATGCAAATACTACATCATTTTACACAGGGACTTGAGCAGAAGCATATTTTGTTACTCTGACAGGAACAGGGATTGGGAATTGGTCTTGGAACCAAATCACTATGGGTGGGACAACTGTACTCCTTCATTAATGTATCACCATGCAGGATACACTCAAGGTCAAAAAATCTTGCTAAGGAAAACCTATGTAACTTTGCTTGCCTTAAAATTTCTTAGCATTTAACCACTGAAATCTTTTTTTCTCTGAATCATGTTTTAACACTTACTAACCTAGGATTCCACCAAACATACCTGAATTTGTGCTCTCAGAGTGTGGTATGGACCTCCCAACATCATTCACTTGGCATGTGCTGGGAGTTCCTGAAAAGGACAAATTCTCCAACCCATCCCAAACTTACTTTGGAAATGGAGTCCAGAAGTACTAAGTTTAACACCCTCCAAGCAGTGGTGTACAGGATCTGGTAGAACGCACCTGTGAAGAACACATTGTTAAAATTGCAGGAATTTTAGGAGTTTGTAAGCCAGTTGGCTTCACAATGACAGACAGAAAATTGCTGTGGTGGGAGCATTGGTAATTTCCAAATGTGACCATCTAGAGCTTTCGTTCTGTCCTAGGTATCTGGTTAGTAGACATTTATCCTTAAGCCTGCCTCCAGGTGATCCTTTAGCATGCTAAAGTTTGAGAACCATTGATAATGCAAGTAGGTAATATTATCAGAAGATGTTATATTGTGTGCCAAAACCGTTAAAATCTTAATCACTAGATTTATCATGTGTTTAAGATATTTTAAGAAAATGGCATGCAAGGAAAAAAACCTTACATTTCCTCCTTAAAATTAGGTAAGAATTAGCTAGGAATAGAAATTATAAAACAAGCAGAAGCTTAAGACAAAGAGTAAATTTTTTGCCTTTAATGATTCTGATTGTTTTGGTTTTTAATAGCATTTTAAATTTAGGTGCATTTGATCACACACAGCACGTTGTCTTTTGACAATTAAAATTTTATGTATTTAAAATATACAACTTGATATTTAATATGAGTAGATACTTTGAATCACTAGAGTCAAGCTAATAACATATCAGCTCATGTAGCTATCATCATTTGTGTTTGTGGTAAGAATACTTAAGTTCTACTCTCTTACCAAATTTCAACTATAATATATTAACTACAGTCACAGTTCTGAACACTTACATCTTGCATAACTGAACCTTTTACCTTTTACAAACATCTCCACATTTTCATCCTTCCCCAGCCTCTGATCATCACCATTCTACTCTGTGAAGCTGTAAGTTTGTCTATTTTAGATCTCAAATATAAGTGAGAGTATATAATATAATATTTGTCATTCTTCATCAGAGTTTTCTCATTTAACATAATGTTCTCTGGGTTCATCTGTGTTACCTCAAATGGCAAAGCTCTCTTTCTTTTTAAACTGGATAATATTCATATATAGAGAGAGAGGGAGACATATATATCATATTTTCTTTATTTACATGCCTTGTAACTTCAGATAAAGGCCTTGCTGACATATACAGCTTTATTATGGTCTATTCTTTTGTAATCTGGAAATAAAAATCTATTGGTATGAAAATAATTTTAGATTGTTGATTGTTGATTGTTGTTTTCTTTTTAATTTTATAAACTCCTCTTCACATACCAAAAAGAAACATATCACACACTTGTTGAGATTTTAGCTTGGCTCCTTTGTCCCTGTGGTGCCTATGAGGGAGACTGACATGGTATATTATTTAATTCTTAAAGAGAACTTCTAGCAAAGATCTAATTAGAGTTCTGATTTCATGTTTGATAACAAACACAAAGCCCAGAGTGAGCTTTTCTTCATTTCTCTGGTTGAAGGCAATGGCAAAATTCAATGACAAAACCAAAAAGTACTTGATGAAACTGAAGTTTTGAGTTTCCACTTAACATTTGTCCTTTTGTTTCCTCTGAAGATGAACAAGCTCAAGGTGACTACTGAATAGTAGTGCTTGAACAGCTTATCTGGTTAAACACACTTCACTGAGGGCCATATCTCAGGTCTCAGACCTACCACCTAGGAGTACGTAATCTTTTGAATCTAGCAGTTAATTCTAATAGCTAGACAATACCATGTTGTCTGACCAACTTGGGGGTGGTGGTCTTGGTGCTACTTACCAAAGGGCAGTCTATTGAATAGGAGCAAAATGAGGTGGCAAAGAATAAAAGTTGTTTTAGGGATTGTATCAGTTATTGTTCACTGGAAGAGCAGATTTAATATAAGGTATACATGATATATATAAGAATCTACAAAGTAGGCTTACAATGGCCATCTGCAGAGTCAGGTGTGGTAGAATGCAAAAGGGCCATCTGCACACTGGAGATCTGAAGGATCCAGTTGAAAGTCAAAGGCCTAGAGCTCACTGGAAAGTCTTGTGTGAGTCCAGATGGTGAAGTTGAAGGGTCTCCGTTGGAAAGTTGAAGAATCTGTGCTGGAAGCCTGAAGATGGATGTCCAAAGGTGATGGTGAAGACTGGAGCTCCCTGAAGAAACAGAAGCAAGAGCTCTTTCCTTCCCTTTTTATTCCACTCAGGCTACAAGACTATTTGTTAGTGCCACCCACACCCAGGGTAGGTCTTCCCTCTTCAGTAAGTCCGTCATTCAGAGACACACAGAACTATGCTTAACCAGTCAGTTTGGACATTTCTTATTCAAGTTAACCCCACAGTTAACTATCACAGGGATGTTAGGTTTGATACACCATTTGGATACCCAAGTAGAGATGTCAGGTAGGCAGATAAATTGGGGAAGTCAATAATGGAAAAAAGTATTTGGGCATTATCAAAATAGACAGGTTAGTACCATGAGAATAGATGAGATCACATAGGGATAAAGGCAGAAAGAAAAGTGAAGAGAAATCCAAGCTCAAAAGCCCTGATATATCCTATCATTTAGAATAAGAATAGGAAAGAAGATCCATAAGAAGCCTACAAAGAAGCAGCTAGCAAGGTAAAAAGAAAACTAAGCAAGTGGGGTGCCACAGAGCCAGAAGAAGAAAGTGTTCTATGAAGAAAGGACTAGGCAACTCTTCCTACCATTGTAGAGTTGTCAAGTGGGGGAAGGAGGAGGCCTAATTCTTACAATCATCGGCACAGAGGCCACTGATGAGCAATTCCAGACCAACCTCGATGGAGACATGGACTCAGCAGTTAAATAAAATGGGGTTGAAGTCATTAAAGTCCTCAAAGTGACTTTAAAGTCACCTAAGACATTTCACTGTGACCAAAAAATGAAGTTATTAGGAAATAGCTGGAGATTAATTTTTCATCAAAAAAAAATTATTGGCCAAGTACTAAGTGCAAAGCATTGTGCTAAGAACAACTGAAAAGTACAAAGATAAATACCACACATCACATGCTCCTTAAGAGCTCACAAATTTTGGTAGAGCACTGGGAGACTAGAAATGGTCATATGTTATTTGTTATCTGTTGCTATAGTAATGCTACATAACAAACAGCTCCAACGCTCAAACACAACAAGAAATTACTGTTTAGAAATCAATCAGGTTGGAGGTTCTGCTGATCAGAGTTCAGCTCAGATAGTGTGAGCTTAGCTTGCTCATATGTTTGTTTAGGGCCCTTCCCAGAGTCAAGATAAATTGACTGTGAGTGCAAAGGTTTTATGTCCATGAGGCTGGCTTGCCCACGAATTTAGAAAAAGACCACTGCCAGTGAAGAGAAGAAAGCTGGCTTATTTGCCAAAGATAATTAAAGGACAGTGATAATTATTAGTCTTACTAATACAATTGAGCCTAAATATAAATATCCCTGAAGTCATCCATCCTAGGCTTCCCAATCATCTAAACTAAAAACCTTTTACACTAATAGTCTGAATTGGGATCTGACACTTGCATCCGAGGGTTGTAACTAAGACATACAAGTTCCTAATTTTGACCTTTAAGAAATAGACAGTCATTAATGATTTAATCAGAGGGATTTCTTTTAAAAGGGGAGAATTTAAGAAGACTGGTTCTCACAAACTGGTTGGGAGAGACAAAAACCTACTAGAATAATCCCAGCTGGCTACTAATTTAGTACCTGGGATATACAAAGAATCCTATTTCCCTGCCCTTCTACTGATAGTCAGTTGGTACAGGCAAGTACAGCCATGCCAGTTGCTTAGGTAGCATCCATTCTGATAAGTGACATTCACATCTAATTGTCACATCTGCTGATTATCCCTTCTATCCATACCTATGTGCATCATATTTTCAACAAAGTAGAACTGCTTAGAAATATTTTTGAATTCCATTTTCTGCCTGCCTATGATGCATGACTTCAGTTTCTTCCACCTTGGATAGAAAGATGCAACAGAATAAATTTGCCTGCAGCCTGGATGAACTTGAGGGACTGACTTCACTCACTCTTCTCCCTTAACACAGTCATGATGAAATAATCAAAGCCAACCCAGGAAGAATGCAAATGCCAGTAACATCAAGACTTCCAGTAACATCAAGATTGCCACAGACACTGATCCCCGGGCACAGATGCTGGAAGCAGACAGGCAAGGAAGTTGCCGAGGAGTTGCCATAGAAAAGTGGGGATGTGATAAACTGTAAGCATTGTATTGGCAACACACAATATACTGCTGATTTAACCTTCATAATGAATAAAATGCAAGGGTCTTTAGAATATACCAGACAAAAATATGGCTGCCAAAAAAAGCCTCCATTTACCCACTGAACTCTGCTCAAAATTCTACCACAGAAACTTGATTTTCTTGTCTAAGGAAAGAAGCAGATGAGGAGAGATTGCAGCTTGATTATAATAGCAACAATTCAAAATAACCTCCATGTCCAAACTTAACCAGCCTCTCATGATTAGCAGAAGGAACTATGATGTGCCCATACAATGGGATATTATAATTTCATTAAGGTCAATTTGTGCAACAGGCCACTCCTACCTGAGTCTGGGGACACTAATAGGTTTGGCTGAATATTTTACTATCCTGAACAAAGTCAGAATTATCATCATCAGAAAGAAGTAGGAATGGATAGTTACAAACAATTTGTTGCATCTACCATCCAACTAAAATATCCTGCAATACAAGACTGTTTGTGTTACAAATGGTACAATCACATGACATAGTATTTGCAGCTGTCTGTTGCTATAAGAACCAAGTAGAAAATTTTATGGTAAATTTCCTGTATATTTTAAATGTACATTTATATATTTATATTTTTATCAAATATATGTATGTGTATGGGAGTCCTAGCACTGTATATGCATAGAGAATTTATGAAAGGGTATGTAAAAAAGGTATTACCTGTACTTATTTCTGGAAAATGAAGCTGAGAAAGAGAATGACACTTACCTTTCACTTAAAATCCATTGTATTTCTTCTATAATTAAAACTGGTTAATTTTT
This sequence comes from Heterocephalus glaber, assembly GCF_053883595.1. Classification (NCBI taxonomy): domain Eukaryota; kingdom Metazoa; phylum Chordata; class Mammalia; order Rodentia; family Bathyergidae; genus Heterocephalus; species Heterocephalus glaber. The sequence continues at coordinate 12,671,204 of NW_028258354.1, read as the reverse complement.
CTGTACAGAAATCCTGAGGAATCCCAGGCTGGTAATTTGCTAATTTGTGTCCAGATGGGTCTAAACATAACAACATTCTTGACAAATCTACCTCACTCTTATCCTCTGAGATACTTGGCAAGAGGTCTATTAAACATGGTCCCATAAGGAAAGAAGATAAAATGACCACAATTCTACCTGAGAGAAGCCCACCCAGAAGTGCTGGAGGACAACTTCGTGGTTGCTCTTCATGCTAGTTTTTCTCTAAGGTTCCACATATTTTCCTAAGGTTTCTCAATTTTAATAGCCTAATTTATTTATAATAGCCTTCAATAAAAGTCCTTCTTTATATCTAATTTAAAACACACTGTGTAAGTTATGATTCTGTTGGGCTAGTAGAAAGCTGATTACTGAAAGTTGCCCACAGCACCACCAAGAAGGAGCCTTCCTGGCTGCCGTACCACTGCCCCCAGCTCCAAGGAGCAGAGCATCCCCTAGTGCAGAGGAAGTGAGCCACGCAGGCACCAGCAGCATCCCCTCCCCATGAAATGAGAAGACAAGTAAAAAAGTCTCAAAACCAGACTTCCACACCACCTAAAGCAACCCCAAAGGGAAACGAAAAGGAACAACCTGATACTCAACCACCGGGACTTCCTGAACTATCAAAAAAAGAGGAGGATCCAGAAAAAATGAAATCAGAAATAATTTCTCACATAACAGCAGAGATTATGCCCATAATGCATGACATGACTAATAAATCTAGAGAGGACATAGATTGAAAAAAAAGAGGAACTGAGGAACATGATGGAATCCCAACATAGGAAACAAATGGAATCCAGAAAACAGATGCAAACAGATTTCCAGGAGATTAAAAACTCCATTGAAAGTTTACACAGCAGAATAAGCCAATGTGACAACAAAATTTCAGATATAGAAGATAAGACTGCAATTAGTGACCAGGAAAATAAAAATTTCTTTAAAATAGTAAGGGACTGTGAGAAATCAATCCAGCAGCTGCTAGACAATGCAAAGAAGAATAACATAAGACTGATCAGAGTCAATGAAGAAACAGGAGAGAGTGCAGATGACATAAAAAAAACTGTTCACAGAAGTGATGACAGAAAACTTCCAAAGCAGGGAAAAGAATTTGACATACAGATAAGTGAGGCATATAGGACTCCAACTAGCCTTGATCAAAAAAATCTACACATAGGCATATAATTGTTAAGATTCCAGAAATCCAACAGAAGAACCAAATTCTACAAGGAGAGTAAAGAAACAAATCACATACAAAGGAAAGCCCATCAGAATCACAACAAACTTCTCAGTGCAAACCCTCAAGGCAAAAAGAGCTCGGAGTGATGTATTTCAAGCCCTAAAGGAAAACAGCCTCCAACCCAGACTGATGTACCCTGCAAAACTATCTTTCAAAATTGATGGAGAAATAAGATACCTTAGAAACTTCATGAATATCAAACCAGCACTCAAAAAAAATTTAGACAATACCCTAGGAAAAGACAATGAGGATCACAACCCCAGGAAATCCAATAGAATGAATCCACTGGGCATTACAAGAAAGTAAATGCAAATGGGGAGAATCCAACAAAAAGAAAAAGTCATGACAATGATAAGTCAATACGTATCTGTTATAGCCATCCATGCTAATGGTCTCAATTCACCAATCAAAAGAAATAGACTGGCAGAATGGGTCAAGAAGCAAGATCCAACAATATGCTGCATACAAGAAACATTACTTAACTCAAAAAGAAACTAATAGAGTGAAAGTTAAAGGATGGAAAACAATACTCCATTCAACAGAAACCAAAAAAAAAAAAGCAGGAGTAGCTATCCTCTCTGCAGATCAAGTGGATTTCAAACAAAAATCTGAAACACTCTGGTCCCAAGAATTTCAGATAAGGGATACTCAACTTGTATGTATAAATATATTGTGAACATGTGTTTTCATTCCTCTCAAGTAAAAACTTAAGAACAGGACTGTTAGTTCTTAACAGTAATACAAGAAATTTCTGTATTGTTTTCCAAAATGGTTTTATCATTTTACATTCACATTAGCAGTATTGGAAAGTTCTAACTGGTTCACATCTAAGCTGAGATTTGTTCTTTTAAAACTTTTAATTTCAGCTCCCTAATGAGTGTACAATTCAATCTTGTTATTGTACTGATTAGTATTTTTCTGATTCTAGTGTTGCACACTTTCCTTGTGTTGTACTGGCTATTTATCATCTTCTGGTGTCTACTTTTTAATTGGGTTGTCTATTAATGAGCTGTAAGAGTTCTTTATATATTCTGGTCTTAGGTTATATGCATTGTAAATATGGTCTGTTTAAGAACTACTTTTCATTTTCTTAACGATGTCATTTAAAGTTCTAAATTTTGATGGAATCTCATTTCTTTCTTTCTTTCTTTCTTTTACACATCATGTTTTTGTATCCTAGGAAATTCTTGCCTACCCTAAATTCATAAATATTTTCCCTTATAATTACTTCTTAAAGTTTTATAGTTTTAGTCTTTCATATTTAGGTTCATAGATCCTTTCAAGTTATTTTTATGCATGGAAATAAAGGGTTGAGGTTAATTTTTTATGTACAGATACCAGGTGTTCTAGTGCTGTTTGCTGAAAACACTATCTTTTCCTCTGCTCTTGAATTGAGTTTATGTTCTATAAAATGTTAATGTTAAATAATCTTTCAAAACTCAGTGGACCATATATGTGTGATATGTGTGGTTCTATTTCTAGATTCTCTGTTTTTTTCCAATGACCTATATGTCTTTCCTTACACCAACACTGCCTTGATTACTGTAGCTTTAGAGGAAGCCTTAAAATTAGGTTCTAAACCTCTCCCTAAAATACTTTGAAATAAGATTTCTTTATTAAATGAAATCTAAAGTATATGATAGGTCACTCTTCCCCAAATCTGCTTGATAATCTATAAGGACAAATTTTAAATGCAGATTTCAGTCTTAATGAATCACAATCATTTGAGAAAGAGCCAGGAAATCTATTCTTAAAAGCACTATATCTGTTTCTGGGGATTGGTCATGTATGAAAGGCACTGGAGAGGGTGCTATCTATGGTGTCTTTCAGAGCTGAGATTTCTTTGTTCTCTAAAACTGATCAGTAGCAACTAGTTTCTCTTTTGCTATATTGAACTTTTAAATAATTTCTATTTTTGAGCAAGCCTAATGTCAGAAACTTTGATGTTATCAGCTATTAAAATGAATTCAGTTTGGCCTAAAGTTGCCTTCATATATTTCAAGTTTGGTCTAAAGATTTCTTCAAACATGCTGAACTCTAACTACGATAACTATGTGTAAATAGACTGTGGCCCCTATTGGAACTGTATTCTTGTAACAAGGAGCCAAGTTTCAGCCAGTCATAGTACCTGAATCTCCAGCTAATCAGAGGCTGAAAGCTGACAAAAAAAAAAAATATGACTATATTAGGCAAATGCCACTATAACTAATCAGGTCACTTCTGAATGTCATTCCTGCTGTCTGGCTGTATATATAACCTGCACAGGTTGTGGGGCAGGGCATTGTGGACCACTGTCCTTTGAAACTAATGCCCAATTCATTAATAACGCCATTGCTCAAATAAGCTCAGTGTGTCTAAAATTTTGCTTTTAACACAGGCACCTGATAATAATTCTCTTCTCTAAAAATTTCCCAGTCTATAAGGAGGGCACCCAGTGGACCTTTTCACAGGATAAAGCCCTGCTCTTTGCACTCAGTTTGATGGAGTAGGAATGATCTATGTTGAGCAAACCCCCTTAGAAATTTGGAATTGAGTGCAAGAAAGAAAGTTGGTTTCTCAGTGTGGCTTGACCTTATTATGAAGTTGGAAGCTTTGGCTGCCAATTTCCACTGGTCTAGGAGCAAGGAAAGCTATTCTCCAAGACAGAAGCAAGAGACTAGAAAGAGCACTCCCTAGATCCCCAACAGGTTTCTACTCACCTCTTGAAGCCTTCCCAAGACCCAGCTGCATTCCAGCCTCCAGGTTCCATAAACTGTCTTTTTACATTGTTATTAATTTCATTATTTTTAAACTGGATCAAGATGTAATTTGCAGTAAAGTTCTACCTACTGTACCTACTTACACTTGATGATGACATTTCATGGAGACCAGAGGGTCCTCAGCCCCAGTAATGACTGAAGTCATTCTCTTTCTAACTACAGTACTAGTTTACAGACATGGGACAGCTTGCTTTGCACTTAAGGACATATGTACACTATACATCTAAGCATGCAAATACAACTTCAAAACTATTTTCTTTATTAATATAGGGTGAAAAAGTCCCAAACACAGCTTGGGATAAAATAACATTGTAAGATTATTTACAACCATCTTCTGGGAAAAACTGACCATTCCTGAGTAGAATGGCTAAGCAATTTTCTGATAATCTTTAATTACATCAAGATCTCTTCTGGGAATTTACTAAACATACTCTGCTGCATCTTCCCAAGTACTGTAATAGCTTTTAAGCAGAATAACTTTTTATAATTTTCAGTCAAACAAAGACCATCTAACTACATTTAACCATTCCCTTTTCCCATAAAACATCTTTTCCAAAAGTAAATCTTTAAATTGGCCCATGAGAACTATTGGCAGCAGGTGTGAAATAAAATTTTGACACAAGCTCATAATCAAATTGGTTGAAATCTTTTTTTTTACCAATTTGTTGAGTCTTCACACATTTTTGTCTAGTTTGGTTGCCACTGAAGTTTACATTAGCCAATGGATCATGAATTTAGACTGCTCGACATAAGTTGTTTGATACTTTGTTCAAAAACATCCAATTCAAGGGAGGACCTTGTTCTATTAAGTTAAGATTGTTGTCTCTTTCCTCCTCCTCCTCCTCCTTGTCCTCCTCCTCCTCTTTCTCCTCCTCTTCCTCTTCCTCCTCCTCCTGCTGTCCTTCTCTTTCTTTTCCTTCTTCTCCTTCTCCTTCTTTTGAGATAGGGTCTTGATATATAGCCCAGGCTGTCCTCAGACTCTCAGCAATCCTCCTGCCTCAGCCTCCCTAAGTGCTAGGATTATAGGTGTGCATTAGAACACCTGGTATGATTATCTTCTTAGTTATGTTGGTGGAATTTCTGCCCAGTCAAGATCCCAGGGCCATCAGGGGTACAAAACCTGAGTGGGTCATTCTTAGGATCCATGGTCTCAGGACTGTTACTGTCAATTTTTGGCACAGGAGTGAGTGGTACAGTTGTCCCAAGATGGGCGACATCAGCATCATCAGCACAACTGACAGAAAGTCCTTTAAGATTAAGTGATTAATTGGAAGATGGTGGAGTAGTTAGCAGAAGAGAAAGAGCCTCTCCAAGATTTGGTGTCCCAATATAGCAGCCTAAGGAGGAGAAAAAGGAGGGAAGTGGGTCCCCGGGACCCGGGAAGGATCTGAGGTGAAAACTGAAGTCCACAAGGAGAGTGGAGAGAGAGACTTTAATGAAGAGGAGGGAGATAGCAAGCAGTGCTTTCTTCCAGAGCCCAGACTCATGGCTTGGGGACAGTGAATCAAACCTACAGATGCACGATGACTTCTAGTGACCCCAGAGGCCTCCAAGGAGAAATGAACCAGTGGAACAGAGCAGTAGACACAGTGGACCTCAGTGGCTGGTGAGTATCCAGGTTCAGCTATCACCCAGGAGAGGGTGATTGGCCAGTATCCATCTTGGAGAGGACTGAACTGAGCTCGGAACTCAGAACAGCTACAGGCCAACTTCATCTAGTGGCTCCCCATGTCTTGGTTAGACTTCAAGTTGGCAAGAGGTCAGGGAACAGAATTCAAGTCAGCAGCAGGGAGGAGAGCTCAAGCAGGCAGGAGGCACATGGACTGCTGCAGGCTCAAAAAATCCGGTTCCAGCCTCATAGTCAGAAACCAGCCTGAACTTCAGTGGAACTAAAGATGTAAGCTGGCTGGGATTATCAGCTACCTGCCATAAAGCTATAGCTGGCTTGCTGGAATTAATCATTTCAGCTCTGGACTCTGCCTACCCTTATTGTCTACCAGTGACAACAGAGACATGCCTTGAATTGGACTTTTTTTTCTTTTTCCTTTTCTTTTCAGGCTCTTGTTCTTGGTTTGCTTTGTTGTTTTTTTTTTTCTTGATCGTTTGGACACAGTTTCTAGTTTTGTTGTTTTCTGTTCCTGTTTTTATTTCTTCCTTTCTCCTTCACTCCTGTCTTCTTCACCAGTTTCCCAAAGTTTGTATGATTTTCATTTGTCCTCCATCCTTGCTTCTATCTCTTCTTCTTCTTCTATTTCTCTATTTTTCCCCTCTAGCCCCTTTTTAATATTCTCATCTAAGGGTAAAATTGCCACATTAAGGGGTTATTTATTGCACACAATTTTTGGGTTCATTTTAGATTTTGTTATATAACCACACATCTAGTTCATATGGTTAAAGGTGGCAAATTAATAGTTACCACAGTTTGTCATTTTCTAGGCTGCATTTGATGCTGTTGTTATTGTTGATTGTACTACTTTAGCCAAGGTGACATAATTGTACTAATCAGTTCCCCTTCCTGATATATCAAGACGGAGATTGCCAAAGGGTCTTAAAAAAAAGTGTGGCCAGTGCCAAAGGGTGGATGTGCCAAGTAAACAGAAACTTCTCAGCTCCAATAAATTGAAGAGGTAGAATCTCGCAACAGACTCTAAACCCAAAAGCCAGCTACACCTGGAAGACACCTCTGAGAAGCAGTCATTTCCTAAGGTTCTGAATAGTGGCACTAAAGCAATTTACGAGCATCAACCTAGGAATTAAATTTAAAAAAAAATAGAAAATGAGATGACACTTAAACAATATGCAACTCTCCCAGACTTCCAGCTTATCAAGGCAAACTCAGGGAGCAATGAGGTAGAACAATCCGGAAGCCACCCACCTGGTTCTCTGAAACAGTAACAGTGGAAATAACAAAGCAGATGAACAAGGCTCTAGAAAAAATCAAATCAGAAATAATTTCCCAAATAACTACAGAGATAGTGACCATAATGCAAGACATGGTTAGTGACTCTAGAGCAGATACAGATAAAAAAAATAGAGGAGCTCAGGAAAATGATAGAAACTATGAACACCCAGTATGAGAAAGAAATGGAATCCATGAAACACATTCAAGTAGATATCCAGGAGATCAAAAACTCTAATGAGGGTCTGGGATTTAGCTCAGTGGTTATGCTCCCTGCCTTGCAGGTGCAAGGACCTCAGTTTAATCTCTGGTACCAAAAAAAAGCTCCATTGAAACTATATGCAGCAGAATGAGCCAATGTGAGGACAGAGTATCAGATACAGAAGACAGGAAGGGCCACGGGCATAGCTCAGTGGCACAGTACCTTCCTGACAAGCACAAGGTCCTAAGTTCAATCCCTGGTACCAGAGTAAAAAATAAAAAAAAAAAAACACAGGATGAGAAATAATAGCAGAAAACTTCCCAAACAGGGAAAAAGAATTTGACATACAGGTAATTGAGGCATATAAACCTCCAATTAACCATGACCAAAAAAAAAATTTTCCCCAAGGCATATAATAGTCAAGATTCCAGAAATTCAATACAAAAACAGAACATTAACAGCTGTTAGAAAAAAGAAACAAATCGTCTATACAGGAAAGCCCATCAGAATCACAGCAGACTTCTTAATACAAACTCTCTAGTCAAGGAGAGCTTTGAGTGAAGTATTTCAAGCCCTAAAGAAAAACAACCTCCAACTCAAACTGATGTACCCTGAAAAACTATCTTTCAAAATTGATGGAGAGGGCCAGGATGTAGCTCAATGGCACCATGCCTGCCTGGAAAGCACAAGGTCCTGAGTTCTATTCTAATAAATAATTGATGGAGAAATAAGATACTTCCATGACAAAGAACACCTGAAGAAAGTCATGACCACTAAACCGGCACTCCAAAGTGTTCTGAAGGATATTCTAGAAAGAGATAACTAGAATTACATCTCCATAAACTCAACAGAATGAATCCACCAGGCAAAGCAAGAAATTAAACAGAAGGGAAAAGAAGGGAGCCAAAACCAGGGGGAAAATGACAGGGATAAGTCAATATATATCAGTTATAACCATCAGTGATGATGGTCTCAACAATAAAAGAAACAGACTGACAGAATGGTTCAAGAAGCAAGATCCAACAATATGCTGCATACAAGAAACACATTTAATTTGAAAAGAAATTCATAGACTGAAAGTCAAAGGTTAGAAAATAATACTCCATATGACAGTAACCTGGAAAAGAGCAGGGATAGCTATTTTATTTGCAAAAACAGCCAGTTCAGTTTTGAAGGTAGATTAGAATGTCTGCTGTCCTTGTGTAGCTATTCAAAGTCTTATTGCTCCTTTTTGTTCCTTGATGAATCCAATTTTCCTGCCCTAGGGCCTTTGCATATATTACCCACTCTGCCTGAAAGGCCCTCCTCTGTCTGATCTATTTAACTATCCTCAAGCCTCAGCTTACATGTAACCTCCTCAGAGACTTTTCTTGACCACTACCAATTGAGTTATCTCTCATCATGTTTGTTTACCACCTACTGATCTTCAATCTATAATTGTCTTCCTTATTTTTTTAAATATAATTAAGGTTACAGTTGCATAGAGTCTGGGACCTATCTCTTGTTCTACCTATATCTCTAACATTTATGACACAGGAAATACAATCTGATCTGTTGCTAGATTCAATAAATGAATCAAAATATACAAGGATGAAAACAAGAGTCCTAAGAAATCCATTACAGCGTTTTCCATCCTATTAGGAGCCTGTTATACTGGACACGACTTCTTTTCAGAAGAAAAAGAAAGAAAACACTATGGTTCTTTGTATGTGTATGTGTCCCTTCTGTGTTAATTTTAGGCATTCTTGTGAGACCCTGAAAACATTTTAAACCCGGCTCATATAGCTGGATATAATTGACCAGAACTCATATTTCACTGTGTGACCCAGGAATAAGCAATATTTCTTGCTAGTGGTGAGAACTCAAATTCTGGCAAGGGAACACTGTCAACATATCTCAGAAAGCTTACCCCTTAGTGACCTTCTATTCTTTGCATTTATTTATGAGTTGTGAAATAAATGTCTGGTGTTGTGAAATAAAATAAAAAATATTCAGCCTACATCTTGAAAATTTACAAAGTTTACAAAAACACAAAATAATATTGCCAAATATGAAACTAAGGAAAGTATGAGCAATCTCCCTAATGACTTTCTTCCAGTAGTTCATGGGTCATTCAAAGAACCTGGCTCTATACTGTATTCTGAAAAATATCATTCTTAACTTCAGCCAAATAAAAACAATGGAGAAGGTCAAAGACCAGGGCTTCCTCTAAAGTGCACTGCCATTTGAGGAAAACCTTCTGATCAGAATTCAAAGCAAGAAAATTTTAGCAAAATACTAACACTCATCCAGCTATACAAGATAGTGCCTCAGGCTGCAGAGACAGGGTTGTATCATAGCAACAGAAGAGCCTGACCTTGACTCCCACTGGCTGTCAGAAAAGAGCAAATCTGCTAGATGGACAGTACTTTGGGTATTTTGTTTTCGGCCTTAACTGAACCATTCTGACCTTTCCAGGTGCATATCCTACCACTTCTCAACTTATACCTTAAGCCTCCACCATACCAAATCCTCACTTTTACTCATATATGCAACATTCTTTTGTATCTCCAAGTCTTTGCGTACAGCCTTTTCTCTGTCCTAGTGTGTTCCTTCTAACCTCCTCTGTGTTTTTCTTCCTTTTTTTTTTCCTAAAGAAAACAATTCATTCTCTGCACAGGTACTACTTCCTTAGTCAAGTCTTCCCAAATTCCCCCAGGGAGGTGGTACTTCCTCCTCTGTATTCTTATTGGCCTTTGGGGAATATATGGTTATAACACTTGGGATTTATATTTTAATTATGGGCTCTTGTATCTTTTCCTCCATGTAGTCTGTGAGTTCTTTGAGGCAGCCAAGTCCATTCATCTTTATATCTTTACAGCCTAATAGCTTCATAAATACTGATCAACCGGCTGAAGGATCAGAATTAAGACTGCAGGCGTTTGACTTTAACTACTAACCCCTGGACTGTTAAGATAAAGAAAATTAAATGAAATCTATTGCAACATGTTGGAGATTTTCCCATTTATAGCATCCTCAAAGGTTTGTTACAAATTTGTCTAAAGTATTTTATAGACCCAAGGAAGCATCATTGCTATCCTGTATTCCATTAAATACAGACAGACAGTAAATCAAAATCTTCTTCCCTTCAAGGGTTTCTGAGCTTATGCTCTATAAACAAAATTCAGACTCCTTGGACCCCCACTTACCTTCCCCTCCAGTCTCTGTGTTCTGGAAGGTTTTTACACAGCATAGGAATGTTCATGCCCAAGAAATATGGATAATTAGCTGTATAAAAATTAACTAATGAAGTCTAGAAACATAGAAGTAGAAGTATGACATGTGTGGGTACTTATTTCTGTGAATATTTACTATCCAACCTGAAGGACACATGCTGCTGTGTGACAGGAATTTATTTACAAATTGGGGCTGATCTTGTTCCATGATGAGGGAGGTTGCAGGAGTGGTGGCCTGGAGATGTATTGTCCCTGTTTAGCAGCAATGATATTTCCCAATTATTGACTGCAGAGACCCCTCTAAACTCAAGCACAGGAAAATCTTGACCTTGGTGTCTTTTCTCTGCCTAGGAGCAAATTTCTGGGAGCAAAGTATTAAAAAGTTTAAAGGACAAGGTTTATTAGAAGAGAGTGACCACACTGACAAAAACACACTGGCTGGCCTTGCCACCTCCCAGAGAAATCAAGGCAGAGAAGTTCAAGGAGACGTTGGACCTTAGGAGCCCTGCAGTGTGAGAAGGCCCGTGAGGGATCCAAGGCTGTGAAATCACAGGGAAATGACATTGGCCTTCTCTTCTCTCCCACCCTTCCTTGGGCATCTGTCTGTTCCAAATCTAGGTCACAACATCAGTTTTCCAAACCATATAAATGACTGTCCAACTGTTTTCTGCAAAACTGCTCCCATCTCAGACTATCTTTAAGCTCACACTGAATAAAGTGCCTAGCAGCTCTACAGCAGATATACTCTAAATTTTCTTTGGCTGTCTTCATTTTTCTTTTATCCTCAACCTTTGCCATTTCTATAAACTTTGATGTTTTTTAAAAAGACATTTTGTTTGAAGATATCTACAAAAGATTTAAAATCTTTAAAAATTCAAACTAAGAAAGCAGTAGGTATTGGTAATTGTAATCACCCAATGAAATTAGATAGTTAAATTGATTCAGAATAGGGCCATTACAACTGAGAAAACTGTTTATATGTACAAAATTCAATATGAGTAACTTGAAGTGTAGCCTATTTGACTTCATTAGAGTCACAGAGATAAATATCACGTATAGCAATTAGCCAAGAGAATGTCAATTTAACTATCAAATTGTCTTCTCCCCCTCTGCAGTGTATCCCATCAATCACAGTCATATGTAAAATGCTAAGACACGAATGGACAAGAATTACTGTGTTTCTCTAAAGGCATTTAATTTTTAAGTAATACTCATTTTTTATTCAAGTTAAAGTTTTTTATATAGCTTCAAAGGATAAAATTAAAAGACTGGAAGGAAACCCAGATCTGTCTCATCTTGGATAGAGTTTTGACAACTTTTTTTTTTTTTACCCTAAACAGAGAACCCTCTGCTGCCCCTCATTAAAAAAGGAAGAAAAGGAGCAAAGAAAGGAAAAAAAAGAAATCTAATAAATAAAGAAAAGAAGCAGGTGTTCTTGCCCACAGGCAGGTCTTGAAGGCCCATTTTTTTCATGCCTCCCTCCTCATTCTTGCTCTTCTTTTGGCCTCCAGCCCAGGAGCTCCTGGGACACAAGCAGGACGTAAGCCTGTTGAATCTTTCCTCAGGACTGTTTGAAAGCCACTCATCTTGAAAGAACCTCTCATCTTATCATTCAGAAAAATGAATCCAGGAGAGGTTAAATTACCTTCTAACATTAACACCATCAGCCAGCTGCTCAGCCGACAGCAGCACTCAGGTATCTACAACACCAAACCACTTCCAGTCAATGCCCAGGTCTTTTTCTGCCGCAGAATCCTGGGAAGCAAACCTGGATTCAAAAAGATATGTTTATTGCCCAAGGTGGATGTCACTTTTTATTATAATCTGATATAGCAGCTAAGTAACACATTTCCTATAAAACACTACCATCCTAGTAGGGTTTCTCATGTTGAAAAATGGCAGTTAGTCTGCATAATCTATATTTAAGTGCAGTATTTTGCTTCTCAAATTTGAAATAGAAACAACTGATAATGATTGTAAAGTATTTTAAAATATAAAATGTTGGGGCCAGGGATTTATCTCAGTGGTTTAGCCTCCTGCTGCGCAAATGCGAGGACCCGAGTTCAACCCCCGGTACAAAAAAAAAAAATATATATATATATATATACATGTATATGTATATATGTATATGTATATATATGTATATATATGTATATGTATATATGTATATGTATATATATGTATATATATGTATATGTATATATGTATATGTATATATGTATATGTATATATGTATATGTATATATATGTATATATGTATATGTATATATGTATATGTATATATATGTATATATATGTATATGTATATATGTATATGTATATATATGTATATATATGTATATGTATATATGTATATGTATATATATATATATATGTATATGTATATATGTATATGTATATATATGTATATATGTATATATATGTATATATATAAAATGTTGCAAAATTTATAAATAAAAATACTACAAAGTGATGCTCTATAAATAAGAACATGAATCAGTGAGTCTTCCTGCCTAACCATTGCAGATCTCTCTGTAATAGTTTCCTCTATCAGGATGACACTGATACAATATCACAGATAAAATAGAGCAGCAATGACACAGGGAGAAAATATAATCCAAAAGCTAGGCAGAGGTCCACTTTGTTTGATTCCTACAATAAGCTTATTTTTCTGTCCATTTGCACCAACACTGAATTTAAGGTAACTACTTCGCCAGTATTGTTAATTTTACTTTGTCTTATAATTTTACTTTGTCTTAGAGAAGAGAAAAAAAAAAAGATAAGTTATTTCCAAAATAGCAGAAACTGATCCAGGCTAATTAAATATAGTTAGAGCAACTGATGGATTAGCCTTTCATCCCATTAGCCCACATGCATAAACCAAAGTCATAAACATTTAGTGAGTTCTTTGTCATTTATTTTAATGCATTTTAAATGTGCTAAGGAAAAAAAATTTATGATGTGTTTCTATAGCATTCTGGTTATGAAGGTCCTATTCATCAATAACTAATTTATTTTTACAATGGAATATCAGTTTACAAAGGATGCCTCTCATAATAAATGTGAGGAATTAATGCAGAAGTTTCTAATTATTGAACAATATAGGCAAGAATATAAGTAGTTACTGAAAAAATTACATGTACTGACTGCAAATAGCAGTGTAAGATGGGAAAATATTTTGGGTATTCTATGGGGAAATTTTTTTTAAATCACATGAATTCAAAATTTTAATCAGAAAGAAAAATGTTTTAAAGCTCTGTTTGCCATTCACATATTAAAATCAAAATTTCAGTCCAAGCCAGGCACGGTGACACAACCTGTAATTCCAACACTTGGGAGGGTGAGAAAGGAGGATCATAAGTGTGAGCTTAACCCTAGCAACTTAACAAGACACTGTCTCAAAATAAAAAATAAAAAGGGACAGGGATGTAGCTCAGTGCAAAACCCTTGGGTTCAATCCCAAGTGCCACAAATAAATAAATGAATTAAAATCTAAATTCCAGTCCAAAGAATTTCCCATCACCTTGACTGTAAGATTACTAGAATGTAGCATTTATGTAAAAATAACTGACTCTCTAGCATACTTGCAGGAAGGTTTATCTTTAGTAAACATATCAAATCAAACATATCTCCTTAAGTGACTATTTATAGTCTAAAACAATCTTAATTTTCAGTGTCACCAGTAATTTATGAAAATCGTCAAGGTAACCCAGAATTCAAATACTAAAAATACTGTAACAGAAATAAAAATTTAAAATAATTTTGAATAATTTACTTTTTCCATTGTTTCATTAGTTCAGCATGGTCCTAGCTAAGTTTCATTAGATCTAGTTATATGACCTTATTTGTAATTATAAGGTAGCTGAAACTGACATATTTCTTTCTTTCTTTATTTTTTTTCCCCATTAACTTTATTGGTACATTTTAGGTATACAGTACAGTTACATTCATCATTGGGATCTTATACCATTACATGAGTCTCTTGGTTCTTATATTTTTTTCCCCTTCCCTTGCCCTCCCTTCACCCCCTCCACCCTTCCCTATTTGCAAAGACCTTGTTTCCATTTTTTTCCTCTTCTCATATTTTTTCCTTTCCCTTTTTTCCCTTCCCCTATCCCTCCCAATTCCCCTGCTCTTTTAGACCTTTTCTTCCTGTTACACAGTATCAGTTATACATTTTTTAAATTACAATATTAAGATCTAGGAGATTTTACCACAGATTACACACAGATTTTACAGAATTTAAAAGGATATAGAAAGCATATTACAAAAATCTTTTTTGAAATAAATTTGACAACTTCTAAGAAGTAACTTAGAAGACAAATTAATGAAACTAACTCTGGAGGAATTATAAAATTTGAATAGCACCTATTAAAGAAAGTATATTCCTAGCTTGAAAACCTACCTATATGACAACAGCAGGCTCATAAACATTTTAACTGATAAATTATATCAAACAATTAAAGCAGAAAAAAGAAGGAACACTTCTCCCCTCATTTTAGGAAATCAACATTGTGCTAATCCTAAAACTGGATAAAGATAATAGAAGAAAAAAGTATGAATATAGATAGAAATTTGTTTAACAAAACAAACTCTTAGAAGTCAGATCTGGCAGTATGTAGAAAGTGGTTTTGTTACAGGGTTGGCAGTGTTGGTTCAGCATTGGAAGATCCACCCCCAAAAGTAATCATTTTAACACAGGAAAGGAGAAAGCCATGTGATCCTGTCACTGGTTGGAGAAAGAGTATTGGACTAAATTCTACAGCTGTTCATGGTAAAAGCTATCAGGAGACTAGAAGTAGAACAGAACCTTCTCAACAGATCAAAGACATGTACTCCATACTTCCAGCAAAAACTCCTTCTATGAATGGAGACGATACAATGCTTTCTCCCTGAAGTGGGGAACAAGGGCATAGATGCCTACTCTTCATCTGTCCATTAGACTTTGAAACATAGGTCTAAACCAAAATAGTCTGGCAATAAAATGGCACAACTAGGATAGGATTGGCACGGCAGAAACAAAATCTTTATGTGTAGATGAAATGATCATCTACAGAGAAAATACTAAGAAATCTCTAGGAGCCCCTAGAACTTGTACTTGAATTTAGCAGGATTAGAAAACACAAGGTATATATAAAAATTCAGATCTGTGTATACTTGCTATAAATGAAGAACTGGATATTGAAATTTTAAAGTTAACTGACATATTTCTTTCTCAGTCACAAATGGTGATAACTGACCACACAATTTATTTGCTGTAATCACCTAATTCAGTTTCATTTCACTATTTATGTGAGCAGTGTTTCCTCACCTAAGGAAAAGTGAAAGACACTTGATATGTACAGGAAAATTTTGAAAATATATATAGTTGTCCTTCAGTATAGGAGGGAAATGAATCTTAAAGACACCAAAATCTGTGGAAGCTCGAGTTCCTTATAAAAATGGTATAGTATTTGCATATAATCTGCACATATTATCCCATATACTTTAAATCAAATCTAGGTTACTTTGCCAGGTACAATGTAAATGCTATGTAAATACTTGTTACACTATATTGTTTAGGAAATAATAAGAAAAATAACAAGAAAAGAAGTCAATACATGTTCAGCACAGATGTAATTTCTTTTCTGGATCATTTTTGATTCCGAGTTGGTTAACTCCTGAGATGCAGAACTCGCAGATGTAGGGAGCCAAGTGTGTCAGTTTAGTTCTCAACATGTGGGGGGTGCCAACCACACCCCCAGGCCATGTAGACACCCTAGAAATGTCCATTCAGGAAGGCACTTCTTCCTCAACATTTCCCAGAATGAACACATTAAAAGCTGCTCACAGTACAATTGTTAATTATCTTGAACCACAGGCAAAATATAAGGACCCTCTGAGGCAGAGGACAAATGGGATGTTGAAGTAGATTGATTCACTTGCTCAAGGCCAAACAGCAAACAAGCTACAGAAATAGACTTGAATCTCGGTGGTGTATACTGAAGCAGGGAGCCTTTAGGACTTTGAATTAGCCACCAGAGGAAACAAACATGCAACTACTTTTGGGTGATACAAGGGGGAAAGAAAGCAAATGGTTATGCAAAGGAGCAAAGCGATGCATTCCTTGCGGTGAGAAAGCAAGTTCAGGAAACCAGGAGGACCCCCCATAAATATGAGATGTGTCTCTTGTCCAGGGCAATCCTGTCTATGGGGTAGCATCTCTGATGTCTGTGTCTATAGTTATTTTCTCTAACAAACTTTTATTTTAGCCTTGAAACTGGCCCATGTACGATTTCCATCTACACGCAGCTAAGGGCCTACACTAGTTGGTAACAGCTCTCCAGTCTGCCCTCCTTCAAAGCAATTCAGTTCAAGTCTTCAAGTATGCCTTGATGGCTGTTATCAATTCCAATGACCATAAAAAGAACAGGTTTCTAAGAAATACTCTTCAAACTAAAGACAGAATTTTACTGTGGAGACAAGGTATGCCCAAGTAACAATGTAATACAGCTGCCCTGGGAGTGTTAAATAGAATACAAAATACCCAGTTTGTGCGGATCAGAGAGTCTAAGAAGTTCTCAGAGAAAAGAGGGTCTAATTAGCCCTTTAAAAAATGTGTTAATAAGGGAAAAGCAGAAAAAACAATGGCAGGTACACTGTGTGATCAAAATATATGGTGAATGATTAAAATTTATTACAGACACATTGGCATTAATCCTCCTCAAAACATTCCCCCATGCTTTGAACACATTTACTGCATCATTCTTGCCATTTTCTGAAGCAGTCCTGGATGTCTTCTGTCTTGAGTGTGATTATGAGGTGATTAGATACACATGTATACCTATACAGAGAAATATATATTGCTGCTGCCAACTGTCATCCAACAGAATGGCAGGCTCCTGAAAACATTATAGTGCAGGGTCGGGGATTTAGATCAGTGCTTTCGCCACCTGCTGCGCAAGTGCAAGGACCCGAGTTCGATCTCCGGTACCAAAAAAAAAAAAAAATTATAGTGTGTCCTCATCCACCTTACTCCTCAGATCTGGCACCATGCAATTTCTGGCTCTTCCCCAAAGCGAAAATGACCATGAAAGGTGAATGTTTTTAATTGATTTGGGACATCTGGGCAGCCATGACTGTGTGACTTCCAGAACTGCTTCAGAAAGTGGCAAGAGCAATGGGATAAATGTGTTGGAAGTAAGGAGGAGTGTTTTGAGGGGGATAAATGGCAATGAGTCTTTTAATGCAATAATTTTTTTAATTTAAACATTCACTGTATTTTTTGATCACACTGCATATTCCAGACTAGGAACCCATACAAGTAAATCTATAAAAGTGGTGGTGACCATGTCTCACTCGGGAGATACCGGGGACTTTTTCTAAGGAAGGATCACCTTTCAGGGCACCAGGATAATGCAAGGTAAGAATAGCAATAAAATATTGTTATCATTATTTTTTTTAATTTTTTTATTTTAATTAAATTATTTTACTGGTACATTGTAGGTATACAACACAATTACATTTCTCATTGGGAATTGTACTTTTACATAATGCATCTTGGTTCTTATTTTTTCCCCATTCCTAGCCCTCCCTTCACCCTCCCCACCCACCCTTCCCTATTTACAAAGACTTTATTTCCATTTTTTCCATTTCTCAGCATTTTTCCTTTCCCTTCTTTCCTTTCCCCTGACCCTCCCATTACCCCGACCCCTTTGGACCTTTTCTTGCTATTTTGCATTATCAATTATTCATTCTAATCATTGGTACCTTTTAGGTATACAATATAATAACATTCATCATTGGAAATTTGCACCTTAACATAATCTCTCTTGGTTCTTATTTTTCACCCTTGCCCAGCCCTCCCTTCAACCCCTCCATTCCTCCCTATTTACAAAGATTTTGTTCCTATTTTTCCATTTTCTCATATTAATCCCATTCCCTTCTATCCTTTCCCCTAGCCCTCACACTTCCTTCCCCTTTGCCCCTTTTCTTCCTATTTCACATTATCTATTATACATTTTAGTCCTTATTTACACTTTCAGTTTCTCACACCAGAGAAACTATTTGGTATTTATTTATGTGTGTCCTATTTATTTCACTTAAGAGTACCGCCTCAATGTGCATCCACTTAGCTATAAATGTCTCTAATTTCTCATTTTTTATGGCTGAGTAGTACTCCATTTTATAAAAAAAAAAAAAACACCACATTTTCTTTATCCAGTCTCCAGTTGATGGGCATTTGGGCTGTTTCCAAGTTTTAGCTATCACAAACTGTGCTGCTATGAACATGGGTGCACATATATCACTGTGGTATGATTCCTTTAATTCTTTGGGGAAGATCCCAGCAGTGGAATAGCGGGGTCAAATGGGACTTCCAGTCCTAGTTCTTTGAGGTATCTCCATACTGATTTCCACAGTGGTTGCACCAGTCTACACTCCCACCAGCAGTGGAGCAGGGTGCCTCTTTCCCCACAGCCCTGCCAGCATTTGTTATTGGTTGATTTCATGATAGCAGCCATTCTTTCTGGAGTGAGGTGGAATCTCGGCGTTTGGTTTTCATTTGCATCTCTCGAATGACCAGTGATGTTGAACATTTTTTCATGTATTTATTTGCTATTTCTACTTCTTTGTTTGAGAAATGTCTGTTCATTTCAGATGCCCATTTTCAGATTGGGTCTTTAAATTTGGGAGGTCTGATCATTATTATTATTAAAATGTAATAAAGAGACTTTATTGCCACAAAGATGAGTCTGAATTTCATTTGGCAGTTGAGGGATTAAAAAAAATATTATGTCAAATATTACGTTTAAACTTGACAAATGGGCACAGGCACATATATGCCTATATAAATTGCCCATAAATAGGCACAGGTGCATATAGGCCTACATATACACCTACATAATTGCCCATAAACGATCTGGAATTGTGAACAAAAGCAACTCTCTGATTGTTTACGGAGCTGGCTGCAAGTTATGTTAAAAGGGATTCAAGAGGAAATGTAGCTTGTTATTTACATGCTTCTGTGTATAAGAATGTTCTAACATTCAAAGTCGGTAGGAATATCTATCTTTTACACCCACTCATTACAGATGAAGAAACAGATACATTGAGAGATCATATAACTTGTCTGAATCACACAAATAGATGAGATTGTAGGTTTTTATAACACAGTCTGTCAGGAACAAATTCAAATCAGAGTCCCCATCACTAGCACAATCCTTCATGCTTTGCTTAAACTCTATAAGCTTTACATTCCTCATCTGTCAGATGAGGATGAAGTGAAGTTCATTCTCAGGTTGAGAATTACTTATCTGAAATACTTGGACCACATGTGTTTCAGATTTCAGAGATTTGTCTGGATTTTGGAGTATTCATATAGACTGTACTAGTTGAGCATAGCTAATCCAAAAATCTGACAACCAAGATGCTTCAACTTCTGATTTTAGATCATTGCTTTATTTTGGATTTTCAGATTAGGATTGCTCAACATCTATATTAAAGGGTAACCCATATATCAAAACACACCACCTTATACGTACTATATGTTCAACAAATTATAATTGCCATTATTATATGATTATGTTATAATAATGGCAATCCTAAGATTTCCTCTGTTTTTACTGTAAGTTTCTGGTTTAAAACCTGCCTTGTGTTTGCTTCCTATGTGCCATGTTTGTTGTTTGTTTTTTAAATTCACACTGGCAAACATAAGGCACATGATCTTGGAAACCCTACAGAACATTAGCATTAAGCAAGAGGCACAAAAAGACAAAGACATTTAAGTGTAGGAGGCTTCTTTATCCATTGAAATTCACAATGACAGAGGTCCTCTGCCATCTTACAAACAAACAGGAACCACTGAGTGCTAATCTCCAGAATATCTTCTTTTCTATACCCCTGTACTTTCCACCTGGAGCTACTTCGGGTCTGAGTGGAGCCATGTGTCAAAGGCTGGCCTGTAATCAACATACTTCTGTTACCAATCATTTTGGAGGGTCTTCTTTAAGTCAGCTTCAGCCTTTGTCCTGAATATTTTCTATGATAATTAAGTATGAATATAATCTGTTTTGTGGGATTTTTAAAAGGAGTTAAAAAAAAAAGAAAGTTAAAATTCTGTCAGTTGAACTACCCAGAGAGAATGTGTGGGAGGCAAATTGAAGTTTTGGTTAGCAGCTTTTGCATTCTGTGCTTTTCAACTTCACTGTTACTTTTCATAATTTCCTCTGTCAATTGGAAAGCTTTAAAAGAATTTTTTAAAAAATATATCTAGGGTGACAAGTTGCAAGTCAACCTAAAAGAAGTCCTGGTGTTCTTTTCTCTCTAGGTGTTTCTCTCTCTCTCCTTTCTAAGAAAATGTTTTGAACATTTCATCAAATGTGAGAGAAAATTCTATAAATGTGAGCTTATTTTTATTATAAATATGTTGTTATGCAACCGTTACTGATCTTTTCTAATGGAGCAAGGTCCTTTGGGACTGACTTCCACTCTTATGCAAATCCTTTGTGACTATGGTTTTCACAAGCCTTCTGTCTCTAAAACCCTTCACCAGAAGAACTAGCTTTGCAAAGCCCTCATGGCTCAACTCACAGGGTTTGGAAGCACAGAAGTATCTCTCACTTGACAGCAACTTCTAGCTTCCTAAATATCCTTTAGTAACACCTTGATTCTCTAATCTTATATTAACATTTCCCTGGTAGTATATTTTATTCTTGCAATTGGCTCTGTGGCTTGGGCAAATTGCTTAACTTCTCTGAGTCACTTATCTGTAATAAGGGAATAATAATGCCTACTTCATGGGTCATTGTGGAGATTGATCATACTGCTCACACAGAGTAACCCAGTAGTATAGGTTGCCTATTATTCCAGTTATTTGCCTTATATTTATCTAACTGCCTTACTTATCTGAGGGAAATACTGTTATAATTAGGGGCTTGAATAAACCTGCCTCGTAGGCCTCCACGTGAACAGTTCTTTAGGCCAAAATGGCTAGGCTGCCCCCAAAAGACATTTTTCACCAGGCTCCTTAGTACTACAGGAATGACTACCAGGGAGTGCTAGTTGTACAGACTTCGGTCACAAGTGGTACCCTGGTGATCTTATGCTCACAGTGTGGATAGAAACTAGGATTTAAATGTCAGCTCTGAAACTTAGCCATGTGACTGTAGCAATGACAATTATTCAAACTCAGTTACTGTATTTGTAAACTGTAGGTAGCTGTGTGTGTGTGTGTGTGTGTGTGTGTGTGTGTGTGTACCAGGGATCAAACTCAGGGCCTTGAGCTAAATCCCCCGCCCAGGTGGATTTTCATAGTATCCACTTGCTAGGGTTATTGCAAGGATTGAAGGTGACAGCACATAGCATGTTAGTCCCAATCCAGTGGTGGTCATATAAATCAAAAGCCCTGTGTATAAACTTTTGTTCATGGCAATTATACCCATCCTCTAGGAGTCAAGATCATTCCACTATAGCTTTTTTTTATTTTAGAATATTAAAGTATTCCTATTTTTTTCTCTGTTTTAAGAGTTTTTCTCTGCCCAATTATCCACCAAGACAATCATTTTTCTAGTATTTACTCACAAGTCTTAAAACATAAGCATCCATTGGAAGGGTTTGTATTATTAATAATAATAGCAAAGATTTACCAAGAACATACTATGCCCATCATTTTCCTGCACTGTCAATTAATTTTGACATTAATCCTTTGAAGTATTATTCTCATTTTACAGACAAACAGTTCAAAGAAGTAAATTTAAGCTTATAAAACTAATAAGTGGCAGAGCCAGAAACATTTGAACCTAAACAGTTTTAACCCAAAATCTATACTATGATGTTCTTTCTTCAGAATCCTTCATGCTTTAAAACACACATTAAATACTTTACAGCTATAACTTCCCTCGATGTAATGACTGGCCTCTGGATAGCGCTTTTGTTGGTTGCCTGCTAGTGCTTTGTAGTCAGTGTCATAGGCCCTAGGGACACAGCTCAGGCAAGAACAAGTCCATTCTACCATTTGACTGTTCTGATTCTCTGAATTGGGCCAAGTCCAGGCTATTTCTCATACAAAATCTTTTCATGGGATCCTGCAGAGACAATATGAGGGAATAGTAAAAGCACTACGGTAATTCCAGAGTTTGAACCCTTTTTAGGTTCTGTTAGGTCATTCTATTAAGCAAACATCCTAGTTAAATTACAAATGTTTGTATATATATGGAACATTAGATACCAATTTTCAAAGAATCTGCATATAATTCGTAAAACCCAACTGGGGCATGTTTTCTTCTTTTTTTTTTTCTTTTGCTTTCTTTGTAACTGGAGATGGAACCCAGCGTTTTCACAGTGAGCTACACCTCCAGCCATTTTTATTTATTTATTTTATTTTGAGACAGGATCTCACTATGTTGCCCAGGCAAGACTTGAACTTGTGATCCTCCTGCTTCAGCCACTCATGTATCACTACATCTGGCTAGACATATTTTCCTCTTTCCTTGACAATTCAGAAGTCATGGATTATGGCTTTATCAGGTCTTTGTTAGGCATATCAATCACTGCATCGTAAACCACCAATGAAATAGAGAAGACAATTTAAATGGGATTTTCTGGGTTACAGAGAGTATATTGTATTTATCTATGCACTGAAAGAATGTCCTAAATTTTTATGTCCATATTTTATCCCCCTTAAACCAGAATCCATATGAGTACTTCAATAAGAAAAAGACCATGTAAATTTTTATGTATCTGGAATAGATTAGGTCAAGTTCATTTGTAAATATGCTATTTTTTATTGTGTTCATGTTTGCAACCTTCTTATAGTTTGATATATTGAATAACTATGGATTTAGAGTATAGATTTAAGGAAAAGAATTGTGAACATAGAGATGTGAAAATGAAAAAGCCACTCAAATCTGTCCAAAAAAATGGCTTAAGAGTTCAAGGAAGTATTAGAGAAACATGACTTCCTTTCTACTGTCTTTTGTTAAACCCAGAAAAACTTTCCTGGCTGTGAGAGCTCTTCCCCCACAACCCTATATGGTTCATCTTCCCAGAGGTTGAACTTACAAGCCAGGCAATCTTAGATCTGGGTCATCACTTTCTCAATCCCACCACCCCAGGTCAGTTTCCTGATGAAGCATTTTCACCCCTGAATGTGGTCTACACCAAATGAGGAAAGCTGGCTTTAGAAAGGTCAGACAATACTGATCCTTGGGGGTGTTAGCATGTAGGGTAGCATTACTAAACAGGGAACAAATATCATTAGGTGTTCCCATAATTCACATCTAATGACCATGCGAACACAAAAGGGATTCTTCATATCAGTAAGTGCATAAACTTCATTTGGTCACTATATCAAAATCTGTTTCAATGAGCTGTATGTAGTTTGTTGATGAGATGATGGTCATCTCACAGATCACCGATGCTAGAGGCAACAGTGATGTAAAATTCTGAATCAAATTTCACTGCCTAATATCCTCAAGCCAAAGAGCACCTAACGATGGTCTCTGCTATATTCATTTCTAAGGCAAACAGAATTCTTAAGGGGTCTCTCCAAGATTATTCACCAAAAGGGAATCTAGGCAACACTATAAAGGAATCTCCCAGATGTAATTAAGATTATGGATCTTAAAATAGGGAGATTATCCTGGATTACCTGGAAGTGCCCAATTTAATCACTCACACCTTTAAAGCAGAGGCACCTCTCTGGTTGCAACCAGATAGATTCAGCAGCAGCAGATGGTGAATAAAGAAAGAGCTGGAGGCAAAGGGGGTCAGAGGAACACGAAGTCAGATAAGCACCTGCCCAGCCCTATGGGGCTTGCAGATGGAAAAAAGAGCCTGGAAACAGAGAATGTGAGCCTCTGGGAGCTGCAAACAACACCTTTATGGACAGACAGCCAGAAAATAAAAGCCTCAGTTCTACAGCTGAAAGTGTATAATGGGCAGGGTTCTTTCACAGGAAACTTGGGGAAGGAATGCAGCCCTGCTTGCCCCTGATTTCAGTCTTGTGTAAGCTGAAGCTAAGCCTCCAGGCTTTCAACCTATAAAACTGGAAGAAAATAAATGTATAGTGTTTTAAGATGTTATTATAGTAGCAATTTGTTACAATAGCACCAGGTAACTAATAGGATTCTCCAACTAATAATGAATGTCCTAATCACCAATTTTCCAAATCCGGTGCCTTATTTGACTTTCTTATACAAATTTTCTTTAACCTAATTATTCATCTTTTCACTCTGCTTCACTGGGATGTAGAAATGGGTTTTAAAAGTCTGTATTTGTTCTGAAGTAGAAAGCCATACTTATTGGATAAAGGTCATTTTGGATTGGCTGTATGAAGTTTTCCTGTCATTTCCACACTGTTAGAACATAGGAAAGTCATTGTATATGAGAAATATTTCTTCACTTAACATAAAGCAAGCAGCTTTGTGAGGCAAGTTTTTAAATCCTATTAAATGGCGTTACCTCACAGATTAAACCTAGATTTTTATGGTAAAGAAACCCAGTTTTAACTGGGTTTTTTTCTCTTTTTATTTTTGCAGGTCCTTTCTACTCCTACATAACTTTAAATTTCAATATCCAATTCTTTATTTATAGCAAGTATACATAGACCTGAATTTTTATATATACCTTGTGTTTTCTAATCCTGCTAAATTCAAATACAAGTTCTAGGGGCTCCTAGAGATTTCTTAGTATTTTCTCTGTAGATGATCATTTCATCTACATATCAAGATTTTACTTCTACCTTGCCAATTGTGTGCTAATGGTGTCTTTTTATTGCCAGACTATTTTGGTTTGGGCCTATGTTTCATAGTTTAATGGACAGATGAAGAGTAGGCATATCTGCCCTTGTTCCCCACTTTAGGGAGAAAGCATTGTATCTTTTCCATTCATACAAGGTGTTTTTGCTGGAAGTATGGAGTATATGCCTTTGATCTGTTGAGAAGGTTCTGTTCTACTTCTAGTCTCCTGATAGCTTTTACCATGAACAGCTGTAGAATCTAGTTCGAGACATTTTCTGCAGCTACTGATAGGATCACATGGCTTTTTCCTTTCCTCTTTTAAAACGATGACTTTTGGGCGTGGATCTTCCAATGCTGAACCAACACTGCCATCCCTATAATAAAACCACTTTCTACATACTGCCAGATCAGACTTCTAATAGTTTGTTTTGTCAAACAATTTATTTATCTTCATACTTTTCTCTTCTATTATCTTTATCTAGTTTTAGTATTAGCACAATGTTGGTTTCCTAAAATGAGGGGA
The DNA here is from genome assembly GCF_053883595.1 of Heterocephalus glaber. Classification (NCBI taxonomy): domain Eukaryota; kingdom Metazoa; phylum Chordata; class Mammalia; order Rodentia; family Bathyergidae; genus Heterocephalus; species Heterocephalus glaber. The sequence continues at coordinate 12,645,634 of NW_028258354.1, read as the reverse complement.
GAAGTGTTCCTTCTTTCTTCTGCTATAAATGTTTGATATAATTTATCAGTTAAAATGTATATGAGCCTAAAAAAAAAACAATGTATATGAGCCTGTTGTTGTCATATAGGTGGGTTTTCAAGCTAGGAATGTACTTTCTTTAATAGGTGCTATTCAAATTTTATGTTTCTTCTAGAGTCAGTTTCATTAATTTGTCTTCCGAGGTACTTCATAGAAGTTGTCAAATTTATTTCAAAAAATATTTTTGTAATATGCTTTTTATATCCTTTTAAATTCTATAAAATCTGTGGTAATGTCCTGTAAATCTTGATATTGTAATTTTTAAAAATGTATAATTGATACTGTGTAAAAGGAAGAAAAGGTCTAAAGGAGTAGGGGAAGTGGGAGGGGTAAGGGAAAGGAAAAAAGGGAAAAGAAAAAATGTGAGAAAAGAAAAAAACATAGAAACAAAGTCTTTGTAAATAGGGAAGGGTGGAGGAGGTGAAGGGAGGGCAGGGGAATGGGAAAAATATAAGAACCAAGATATGTCATGTAAAGGTACAAGATCCCAATGATGAATGTGACTGTATTTTATACCTAAAATGTATCAAGAAACTTAATGAAAGAAAAAAAAAGAAACCCAGTTTTAGAAGTAGCCCAGGCTTTGAATATTGAAAAACTAAAATTTCTTGTACAAATTTCAAGAATGGGTGCAATATCATTTTATCATTTTGTTTTTTGTGGGGGTTTTTGTACCAGGGATTGAACTCAGTACCTTGTGCTTGCTGGGCAGGTGCGGCACCACTGAGCTACATCCCCAGCCCCTTCATTTTATTAAATCTTGCAGTGGAAACTCATTAAGTTTAGTCAGAAATGCAAATTATTAGTCACGGTAGACTCTAAGAAAGTCATTATTTCCTTTAGTTATTGAGAACCATTTTTAACAAGCATGATGACAAACTAATACTGTTTTAATATGTCTCAACCATAGTTCCTAAGCACAGTTTGAAAGAACTGCTCCAATGGTAACACAACTTTTTTCTTTTTGGTGATGGGCAGTGAACATAGGGCTTCATGCATGCTAAGCACACTCTGTACCACTGAGCAACCTCCTAGCCCTGCAGTAAAACTCTTTTTTTTTTTTTCTTTGCAGTACTGGGGATCAAACTCAAGACCTTGCACTTGTGAGGCAGGTGCGGTGCCACTAAGCTAACTCTCCAGCCCAGCAGTAAAACTCTTTAACTCATAACATTAACTGGCTTTGCAAAGAGGAGCAAGGAGGGAAGTCAGAGCAGACATGAGGGGAAAGATTAGAAACACAGATAGGGGTGCTATGGAACTGGATGTGGTTTGAGTTCCAACTGTGGTTTTTCTTTGTGATCAAATCAGTACCCATGAACAGGGAGATGTCTTGGGCTCTGGTGCACCCTCTGTGTGCTGACATGGTGTTGATATTAGGTGCAGATGGGTCAGTAGAAGCCATGACCCTGAATTGGAGCATTCTGCATTTCTGTTCAGCCAAGTGGGTGATAAATTCACCAAACACAGTTTTCATTTTATGTCCAGTATTTAAAGATAATTCTATTGGGATTATGTTTTATTTAAAATCTTATTTTCTGAAACAGTGAAAAAGCAAATTGATTCCAAAGAAACCAAATCAGTCAATCAGCTTTCAGTAGATCAAGACTAAAATCTGGATTCTATTTCTGGTTCTGTCAATGATCGTGGATGGAGGAAATGAATAAATCAGAGGTTTTAGGGACCTCAACTTACACTTTCCTTGTACCATAAAATGACAAGGTGCTTGAAGGTAGGGATTCCATGTCAGACAGACCTGGCTTCCAGTCCCAGCTCTACCTCTTAGTAAATGAGTGACTTTATATTATGTAATCTCTCCAAATTTCAATTTCTTTACTTTTAAAATGGATGTGATCACATATATCTCATAAAGAAGGTATAATATTTAAATAACATGTTTTACACAGTGCCTAGCACATAGTAAGCACTCACAAATATCAACTGATGGCTTCGTGTAATGCATGTAACGTATCTTTCTCAGACATTCCTAATTCCACATTTATCTACAGGTTTACATCATCAGCACCAAATGACTACCACATAATTGCTTTGTGTAAGCTATTTTTAAAAACAGGTAAATCTCATCCACACACATTCCACCTCCACAGCTTTGTATTCCTGACATGTCCTAGCCTGTAAAACTACTTCTCACTTATGAATTCAAATAGCATTGCTTTAAGAAAGAAAGAGAGAAAGAAAGAAAGAAAGAAAAAGAAAGAAAGAAAGAAAGAAAGAAAGAAAGAAAGAAAGAAAGAAAGAAAGAAAGAAAGAAAGAAAGAAAGAAAGAAAGAAAGAAAGAAAGAAAGAGGAAGGAAGGAAGGAAGAGGAAAGGAGAAAGAGACAGTGACAATGTGAGAAGGAAGGTGTTAGTACAGGGCAAAGCTGACACCCAAAGGGCAAACCAACCACATTTGTCTTTGTTATCATCACTTGGCCCCCTTCCAATGCTTAGAGATCATTTTTGTGTGTCCAGTTTATTAATTGGGGTTCTGTCACCTGCAAAGTCTACCACTGTCAATCTGGAGCCAGTGTTGAGCCTCATAATCTTAGTGCTCGTATTAGGAGGACACTTCCTAAAAACCAACAGCAGCTCCAAGCAGGAAGGCTGAAAGTTGTCTCTGCAAAGTGACAGGCTATCATGTACTCTCAGAACACTGAGCATTCTGCATTCTGTGTGAGTCAGTCAAGAAGCCTCTCAGGTAAGCTAAATTGTCAAACAAATGGAAATTTACAAAAGTAGGGTCACTATATCTGTATTTGTCACTGATGGATATCATCTTGCCAATATTTTGGCATAGAGTGATGCACTAAATAAAAAGCAAGATTTGTTTCTTTGTCTCTTATTCTATGACAAAAAAGCAAGACATAAATATGGACTGTAGTTACATGAGCCTTTGAGTCACAGTATGTGGGCTTTGACTCTAACTCTTTATGACCTTCATCTAGTCATTTAAACTGCTTTGAGTCTTAGCTTTGCATATCTCTAAAATAATGTGTATCAGTGATACCTGCATTCCCATGTTTATAGCAGCACAACTCATAATAGCAAAATCTTGGAAGCTTCTGATATGTCCGACAGATGAGTGGATGAAGAAAATGTGGTATTTATAAACAGTACAGTACTTACTACTCTGCCATAAAGAAAGATAAACTTGAATCATTTGTAGGAAAAATGAATGCACCTTGATACCATAAAGTTAAGTGAAATAAATCATACACAACCTTAAATATTGTATTGTTTCTTTTATATGAGAAACTCAAAGTATAAATAACTTGAAAAGGAAAATAAAAATAGATAATAGGAAACAGGGAGGTAGATCTTTTGCAAAGAAAAGGGGACTAGGAGATGGAGGGAGAGGGAAGGGAGGGAGGGGAAGTAGAATGAAGATGTGTTATGTACATGTACCAGTATCCCCACAATGAATGTAATCATTATGTACTGCAAACAGGTACTAGTCAAAAAAACTGCAAAAAATAAAATAATGTGTATGTATAAGATAAATATATGTGTTCATAGAGTGCTAATGAATTAAGTGAGATATTACATGGGAAAGCTCCTGGCATTAGTGTGCTTCATACATTTTCATGTTCTACTTATGTCCCATTCTGACCTCTAACAACAATTGATTATTCATCAATTAATTATATTGCTCAAAGGTTACACAAATCTTTTCTCTTTTTTTCACCTTTCTCTCTCTTTCTTTCTTTGAATTTCCACAGTTGCTAGGCTCTCTGTTTACAATCACCCCTGACCAGAAGGGGAATCAAAGTACGGATTTACCAAGCCTTTCTACAGAATATTATGAAACAAAACTATTGATACTGGGCTTAAATAAATTTCTAAATTTTATTTCTCTAGACTTCCTGGAATCATATCAAAAACCCATCCAAGTCTGCATTAGCAATATGCATATAAGGGCAAGTATTGTTTTTCACAGTCTCACTTGGATTGAAAAAGGAGAAAATCTGAGAGCATTTCAAAAGCAGGATCATTTTGGGTTAGCTACTGCAATGCCATTTCAGGATAATCATTATTTTTAAGAAATATTTTCATGAAACCTGAATTTCCTTATTTTAACTTTTCCTAAAATATTGTAATAACAAAATTTTCCTTCTGTTTCCATAGCCTTGATAGTTACTCAAATAATATTTCAGCTCACAGCAGAGAATGGCATATCTTCTGTCCAAGACAGATACTATTTTAGTTAATTATTAGCATTGAAATTCCAGTTTAATGTTGAACGCACTAACAGACAGACACTGCCAGTGCTACGGGTCACTGCCTTTGTAAAAGACAATCTCCTACTAGTCAGGTATGAAATTATGTTGAAGGCTGAATGACCATGTGTGCCCTGGGCACATGCTCAGAATGCTCAGCACAGAATGAGGTCTGCAAAGGTTGCTTGGAGTAAGTCTAGGTCGAGGACTTGAGAAAATGGGGTTCATTTACTCTTTGAAAATGGTCTCTATTAAGAGCATTTCTGGAACAAAATATTATAAAAGGTACTCTGGGGGTTTCAAAAGAAATAGATCTATGGCTCTAGGAAGCCAGTCAGAAATATGAATCACGGGAAGAACAGATTTACAGAGCAACGGAACAACATGCTCAGGCTAAAGCAGTCCCTCTGCATTTAGAAGAATTAGAGGGCTCCAGAGGAAAAGACGGGAACATAAAGCTGAGAAGTCCATTAGGAAAATCTTCAAGGTTTGAGTTACACTGCGCTATTTCAGAGGTAATAGTAGCCGTAGACCGTATGTAAATGCTTGACTTAGAAACCTGCAACTTGTGAGGAGGAAGAAGAGGAAGAAAGTAACTAGCTGCTGTGCTGTAGAAGGTCTATCTGAGTTGAATACCAAAGGGCATTTCCTCAAAGTATTTGAGGAAATTTTCTAGACCATGATTGTGAGGCTGGTTATGCACCCTCACGTTTATCAAAGCCTTACACATTTATCAAAGCCTCCTTGAAATATAAGCATAAACAGGTGCTATTTAAATAATACCTCGGGCCGGGGATTTAGCTCAGTGGTTTCGCCACCTGCTGCACAAGGACAAGGACCCGAGTTCGATCCCCAGTACCAAAAAAACAAAAAAAGAAAACTTGACTAAATAATACCTCAAGAAAGAAACTTTTTAATAGACAAATGAATAATTTTTAAACTAAAGAACCAACTGGGCATGCTCATGCATGCCTGTAGTACCAGCACTTTGAGAGGCTGAAGTGGGAGAACTGCAAAGCTCGAGCCCAGCCTAGGCAAGTTAAGGCCACCTCAATGTAAAAACTTTTAAAAGAGATGGAGGTGTAGCTCAGTGCAAAAACCCTGGGTTCATTCTTCAGTACAAAAAACAATTTAAAGGAGCTACATCAACACAGTAATTTTTTCAAGGTTTTCCTTTCCCTTTTTTTTTGCTGTTGAATTTGAAATCTAATAGTTACTAGAGAATATCTTTATGCAATGTTATGTTTTAGAAATAAAGACGCTCATAAAATCACACCTTTGGAATTGTGTACAATTTGATTTAACTGTTTATATTTTTTTATGACCCACCATCTGCTGAGTTTAGAATAGGGCATTTTTTTAGTCTCACTTTCTTATTAAATGAGGATGATGTTTTCATGCACATTCCCCAGTAACATATTTAAATCTTAAACCCTTAGTTGTAAGTTAATAAAAAATTTACAGAATCCAAACAAGTATATTGTCTTTTCTGATACACATGTCATGAGGTTGAAATTGTGCATCTTTGATCACCAGATCAGCACCATTAAATGTAAACCAAGCTGGAGCAGGCCAGGCTAGAGTGGCCAACATTTCCAGTGCAGTAACCATGAGGAAAACAAATTGTAAACGTCATATCTCAGAATCAGAGAACTTTGGAGACAATAAGGCTTCAAAAATCCAGGTTTAGCCAGGTGCAGAGGTGCACACCTGTAATCCCAGCACTCTGAGAGATTGAGGCAGGAGGATTGCAAGTTCAAGCCCAGCTTGGGCAATGTAGTGACTTAGTGAGACCCTCTCTTAAAATAAAAAATTTATAAAGAACCCTGGGTTCAATCCTTAGTACCAGAAAAAAGAAAAAAATATCCAGGGTGCTAAATTCTTCACACATAGATGCCTATGGCCATCTGCCTCCTTCCCTTGGGGTGCTTGGCAAGAGATAAGCTTACTGCTGAGAGGACAATGACTGATTGGTCCAAGAGTAAGACTGGCGGACCTTTTGGTGTTCACACACAACTGGAATATTGAAAACTCAGAGACCCAGGTCTAAGTTTGATTTTTGCCACTCATCATTTGCTGTATTCTGGCACAGCCTGGGAGACTGGAGGTTTGCAGATACTGGGCTAGAAATGCAAAACATATTCATCAGTTTTGCATCACTGGGACACAATACCTGACACCCATAACTTAAAGCAGAAGTTGCATTCTCTCAGAGAATTCAGGCCATGACTGGCCAGCTTCAAGGCAGAAACATGGTGGAAAGGGGCAGTGGAACACAACTGCTTGGTTCAGGATGGCAGGGAAGCAGAGCAGGGGAACAGTGCCAGAGAGCAAGGGGCCAGGGACTAGATGAGCACTAAAGGTCACCCTTCCATGACCCACCCAGACCCACCCAGGAGTGTGCTTTACTCACCGCCTAGGCAGCTCTTGAGCCAATCAAGTTGACAGCTCTGTTTATCTGTCACAGCAAATGAAATCTACAGTTTCCTGTTGCCTAGAATATAAAAACTGAACTAAGAGGACCAAATCTAGTAATTATTAAATCTGTATAATAGAGATATGTTAATTATTCCACTCCCTACATTTTCATATCTGTATGTACAGTTTCATAACAAATTTTTAAAAATAATATCAGTTATTCACATTCCACTATGAATAGATTCCAACACAGAGAGAGTGGAAAGGTAATAGATGCAAAGTTATAAAACCGGCATTCAAGATCAAGATCTAGCACCTCATAAAAAGTGTGAATCTCCACAGGAATCTCACCCTCCTTATCTCCACAGTAGAGATAAATACATAGTGTAAATAAATACATGGTGGATATTAAGCCATGGAGTATTGTAATTTGCAAATGAGGTAGAGTATTCCAAAGTCACACTGAAACAAAAGCTTTGCAGATATGTCACTGCAATGATCGAAGCAGAACCACCACCAACTACATGGTGTCTTTGTGTAAAACAGAGAAAGGGACTGTCTCAGATGGATGGATGTATAAAAGGTGGATGCACACAGCTCCAGAGTGTGTTGGCTGGCAGCCATGGGGCCTCTGGTGAAGAAGAGGCAGTGTACGGTGGATAAAACACACCTGGGTCTTTCCTCACATCCTCTGCTGGCGTCAGTCTACAAGTTTCCTCTCTTTTCTGTGGCTCCAGATATCATCCAGTTGTCAGGGAAGGGGTCTATAAGCAGAGAAAAGAGTTTGAGTAGAGTGGAAGAAAGGAGGAGAAATGAGGGAAAGGAAGGACAGCAGGATTTGGCAGTAAATGCCTTTCTGCCTGGAGCATTCCAAAGGGCACTCCAGTGACTGAAAGACTCAAGGATTCCTTTAGGGCCTTAGCCACTTGTCAAGCAGATGAGATGGAGCACGAGGAAGTGGGAGCATAGTTGAGAAAGGGCAAGGAGGAGATATCAGCCTTGCAACCACTACCTCCTGCCTGCAGCCATGGCTTGGACTGGCCCAAGCACTCACCCTTCACCACACAGAGCTGCCTTACACTCAGAACATAAACAAACCCTGTGAGCTACCAGACCGGCACTAGAAGCAAGAGAACCAGTCCTGGGTAGCTTTCTGTTTCCGATTCAAAACAAACTTGCTCCAAATTCCTACACCAAAGTCCATTATCTCAACATCATAAACCTTATTTCTAATTAAGATGATCTATGCCTCTTTCAGAATTATGCATTTCAACTAGCATGGAATAAGGCTATTCCTATTGTGCATTGACATGTAAAAGTTATCACGGAAAAAGTAAAAAATTACTTCAATTACTTCAATTAGCCTTGTTCTGAAATATGGGTTCCTCATATTCCACTTAATTTATGTATCTTCATTAAATATATTTGTTTGTAAAAAAACTATGTTCTTCAATATTTTAATAAAATATTATTAAATAGCAGAGTGCCTGTACATCAACCATGAGTTCTGCAATTTCTCACATGCAATGTACATGTTATTTGCTCCTAAAAAATTCTCTTGAGGGCCTACCTAACAAGCTCAAGGTCCTGAGTTTGACCCCTGGTACTGGAAAAAAAATTAAAAATTCTCTTGACCTTATTACAGAAGATAATTTTACCCAAGGGAGGCATATAGGATCTGGCATCAGATTTTCTTTGCTTTCCCCATTATGTAATTTGTAATCTGATTTTTTTAATGCTATGTGTTCTATAGAAAGATGACCCCATTACACAATAATATTAACTCTCTTCCAGCAAACCAAATAAAAACTCAAAAAATATGGTGTCAAAAGACAAAATTATAACAAATTTAGTTACGTCTTAATTGGCCTTATTTGCAATTCTAGAATCCAGGGACACTTCTTCCAAGTACAGGGCCCATGAAGGTCATGTAGAGCTAGATCTGAATCCCAGCTCTGCCACTCCTTACCTAGTGACTTAACTTTTCTGCATTTAGGTTTCATCATTTCAAAATAGGTTGATGAGCAGATCAAGTAAATAATGGATGCCAAACTATGTCACATAATAGGTGCTCAATAAATGCCAACACCACCTTACTCAATATTCAGCCTTTAATAGTGGCTGTGTTAGTTACTTTTCCTCATTGCTGAGACAAAATACCTGACACCCAAAGTCTGAGAGGAAAGCGTTTATTTGGCTTACAATTTGCAGAAGTTTCAGTCCATAATCAGTCAACTCTAAGGCAGGGATGACAAACAGGCATGGCAGAGCAGAAACAACATGGCACCCACAGGCGGCAAAAGTAACAAGGGAGTTTAACAGCATCTTTCTGCCCATTTCACCTTATTCAGACTACCGGGATTAGGGCTGTGCCAAACTAATCACTCACATGTAGTGGTTTAGTAATCACACACCCTTAACCGCAGCATCACACATTGTAGACTCAACTACCTCTGAAAAGGAAAGTCCTACCTCATCTGCATGAGACTTTGGGGAGACATCTAAACACAAACCATAACAGTGTTTAGTAACCTAATAAACTGTTCATTTAGTTATTCGGACATGGTGTTCAAAGATGTTTTATTATCTCTGAAAATTAGGGGGGTGGTTTTCTAGAAGTTAAGTTCAATCAGTAACTAAATAACCTCAGGACAAAATTTCCAAAGGCTAGCTTGGCCCTAGTGCTTCCATGCTGCTTGCATGTACCTTGGCACTTTCTCCCCTCCACAAAGGCTCAAGAAATGCTGTCCTTTGTTGTCCTGCATCACAAACTCCAAGAACCCTTACATTGTCCAGAAAGGGATCAGTTGAATCAACTCTTACTTAGAACTGGGTGTGGCAGTGCATTCCTGGAATCCCAGCACTTAGGAGGCCAAGGCAGAAAGATGTTGAGTCTGAGCCCAGGCTTCAGAACTCAGCAATTTAGAGAGACTCTGTCTCAAACAATAATTTTAAAAGCGCTGAGGGTATAGCTCAATACAAGGGCCCTGGGTGTAGTCCCGAGTACCACCAAAAAATAAATAAAAATAAAATTCTTACTTGGCACTGACTGGCTAACCCACACACAGAAGTTTCCATTTTAAGTAGTGTTAACATAAATGAAGACAAAATTGGCAGAATTTCAAGCAGCATATCAATGCAAGATACTCTTGTATGGGACAAGAATTTAGAGCAAGGACAGATTTAGGACCAAGATCTCCTAAACTACTGCATTTAGGCTGACTGTGAAGCCCCTTATAGGCCCAGTGGACAAAATGTTCACCCCGCAGTGTGGCTTCCTCTGTAGGAGAAAGGTTTCCTTTTAGCAGAGACTGTTTTAGCTATACAGTCATGTGCAATATAACATTTCGGTCAGTGATCAACCATGTGTACAAAGATAAGGTTATAATAGAGCTTAAAATTTCCTATTGCCTTGTGACATCGTGCCCATTGTAACATCGTAGTACAACACATTCCATATCCCTGTGATGCTGCTGACTTCAAACCTACTGCTCTACCAGTCATATGAAAATATAGCACATACAACTATGTACAATACATTGCAAAGAAACAGAAGCATTCACGAATCAAGGTGTTACTGTACTTGAAAATTTAGTAGACTATACTTTCCATTACTATTTTAGAATGTACTTCTCTTAATAAAAAGATGTTACCATAAAAATGTATGCCATGTTATAGCAGCAAGAGTTTGCAAATCTCTTGTTTACCATGTGTCTTGATTGCACTGAGGCCATGTGGAGTGACTGACCCGGGATATTTAGGTTTGTGTAAGTAGGCTGTGATGTTTACACAAGGACAAAACCACCTTGTGATACATTAATGCGTGGCTGTGGCTGTACTTAACACTCCCCTGCCATCACTCTCTCTCTGAGAAGCATCAGTCAGAAGTACCAAAATCAAAGTTAAATAATTTCAATTTGTTTCTTCTGAGACACACACACATATATACACACACACACACACACACACACACATACACAGTGGTACTTCAGTTTATGAACTTATTTCATTCCATGATTCTGGGGAAGATGGCATTTTAGTGTTTGCTCAGGGGAAGATGGCCACTGTTGTGTTCATCACCTGATGCAGAGTTCATGAACAGAAGAAAAATTTTGCCAAACATTTCTGTTTGCAAAGCGAATTGTTTGAGAACAGAAGCATTTGTGAACAAAGGTATTACTGTGTAATACATATATTATACAAATATAAATATATATATATATATATATATTTCAAGTACCCCACCACTGAACTACACTGCCATTCCCCTCTTTTTCTTTTTTCTTAAAATGGGAAACTGTGGGGCCGGGGATTTAGCTCAGTGGTTCCGCCACCTGCCTCACAAGCACAAGGACCTGAGTTCAATCCCCGGTAACAAAAAAAAAAAAGAAAAGTGGGAAACTGTGATAAAAGCACATTTTTCTTCAGGTAAGAAATTATTGAATTACAGAAGTAATTTAACTTACAGGAACTGAGAATTACTTGCATTTGGTTATGGATGTTTATAGATATAGGACAGATTTGGAACGATAGAATCCAATAAGTAACCCCTAGGTTTTACTTTCTGTCATTATGTTCCACTTGTCTTACTTCAGGTATTTTATCAAAGATGATACTAAGGAAGAAAGCCAATCAGCTTTCAGTTCTTATAGCTCAGAGTAGGAAATAAAATGATAGAAAAGTTTCCCAAAAAAGTACCATAAGACATTTATTCTGATTCATCCTGCCTTTTGATGAAGTTAGATTAGGATATCAAGGAAATTAGAACATGTTCTTATATTCCAGCATTTCTTCTTGAAATAATCACTGCCAGTAACTAAACATTAAATCCTCTGGAGCACAGTGAAGTGTTTTTCCTCAATGCTTTTTCACACCCTTCTTCAGTTATGGCCTCACCGATGCTCTCTAGGAAAAGTATGTTGGAGGAATAAGAATCACCAGCACCAGCGGCACCACCAGAAATGCTGATACCAGACCCCTCAGTGGTTTCAAGAGCAGAATGACCTCCCAGAGAGCTTGCTGTCCTGGAAATGTGATTTAACACAGTTAGTTCTCCTTCACACACACAACAATCCCAATAGACAGAGTGCAAATCCTCACCTCTCTGAGGCTGGAGGCCTTCTCAAGTGGCCAGAGCCCTCTCACAGCTAAGCAAACAGCCACCTCCCAGGAACCACCTGCCCTTGGCTGCTGGTGTCAGTGTTTCTGCCAGCTGCTATTAGCAGCCTAACAACTTGGTCGCAGCCTACGTCACTCTCACTTTTATCAAACTCATTTATTCTTCAGATACCGCCACTCTCTGTTTGTTTTGTTTGTTTGTTTGTTTGCTCAATTCATAAACCAACCAAAAAACCTAGAAGGGTATAAGGAAGTGAATTCTTTTCCCCTACAAAGGTCTTTTCTTGTCCTTCACAATACTCGGGTCCCTCTTATCTCTTCTAGCTACTATGATGGGTTTCTACTCACAGAACCCCCCTGACACCATATTGAGTGGGATTTTCCTTATGTCAGTTTTCCAACTCTTCAAGTACCAACTGGGGGTCCTGTGATTCAATTCATTTCTGACATTATCTATCTTGCATTAGCATCAGGTCTCATAAATTAAGGAGCCAGTCCTACAAGACTGTTCTTCCACTGGATGCCAAATGCAAGTCCAGGCCCCCTGGACTCCTGGCCAATTGGCTATGAATCAAGGGTTGACACTGCCCTTTTATATTCCACAATTTTCTATAACAATTCATTGAATGTGAGAAAATGTTTTGCTTACCTTAACGGTTTTATTGTACAGCTCAGGAAGAGTCACATGGAAGTTACACTGGGAAGGAATGTGGAGCAGCCATGCTATCTTTAGGGTATACTTCTGTGTGGTCACTAACTGATTAGTTTTTGATGAGAGGAAAATTCTGAGCTGTTCTAAATTTAATTACAAGGGCCAGAGGCTGGAAGGGAGGAGAAGTGGGGGAGGATAATCAGTGCACAAGCCAGTAGAGCAGAGAACAAAAGTTTTGTTCTTTGATGACTCCCTATTATGGGCTGAATTCCATCTTCCCAAAACTTTATGTTGAAGTTCTAATTCCCCATCCTTCAGAATGTGAACTTATTTGGAAATAGGGTCATCAACATGTAATTAGCTAAGATGAGGTCATGCTGGAGTAGGGTAGACTCCAGAAGGATTGGTGTTTTATTAAAAGGGAACATTTGGAGACGGACACACACAGAGGGAGAATGTCATGTGAAGAAGCAAACAGAGGCCCAGCTGATGCAGAACAAGCCAGAGAACACCAAAGGCTGCCATGTACTCCTAGGAGATAGGAGGGTGGCATGGAGCAGATTCGCCCTCATGGAGAACCAAACCTGCCAGCACCTTGCTCTCAGACAGCCAGGCTCAGGATTATGAGAAGATACACTTCCATCCAGCTTGCGGCCTTTTGTTTCGTAGTCCTAAAATATAAAATACATTCCCTTGATCAAAATTTGATTTCAAATTCTTTTTTTTCTCATACTACTTCTTATGTAATACTTATTAAGTTTGAAAACACTTTTTTCTGGGTGTTGGTTTGTGAAATGTCTGTATTTCTTTTTGTTGTTGTTTTTGTTGTTCTAAGTGCAACAAGACACCAGGGTCTGTTTTGTCCAACTCTGTACACCCAACATCTAGAAATGAAGGGTCACTCATTAAGCACCTTCTCATGGATGCAGGAGCTGTCCTGCTATTGGAACAAGAGATTCAACTGCTTCAGGGCCTTGAGCACCTTCCCTGGGGAGGGAGTCAGCACCTCAGTGCTCAGGAACACGTTGTCTCAGTTCCTTCCCTCGGCAAGGTAGAAGTGATGGTTACCTCTGGCCGCTTTACCACAGGCTAATCTACAGAGCGGCCAGCCGCTACTAGCCAGAGATCAGGACCCTGAGGTAAATTCCAGAACTACAGCACTGTGTGCCTAGAGAGAGCAGGGCTAGAGGAAGCACCGCAGACAGTGTGCTGGCTTGCTTTCGTGTGTGTGTGTGTGTGTGTGTGTGTGTGTGTGTGTGTGTTAGTTACTGGGATTCAACCCAGGGAGTGCTGAGTCATATCCCCATCCCTTTTTCCATCTTATTTTAAGACAAGTTCTTACTAAAAGGCTCAGGCTAGCCTGAAATTTGTAAACCTCGTGCCTCAGCCTCTGAAATAGCTGGGATTATAGGATGTGTCTGCATTTTTGAAGGGTAAGATTTGTTCTTCCAGGATCCTCACAATAAGTAAGTAAAGAATGTAAGCAAACCCTAAGCTGGACACACACCTCCCAAAAAACACAAAGGGCTCTGGTGCTTGGCAGAGGAAGGAAGCTAATTTAAGAGGACAAACAGAATGGATCATAGCAGCTGCCACTTACAGAATCAGGAGTAGGGCCATGCTGAAGACATACTGCATTTTCATTAAATCTTCAAAACAAACTGACCTATCGGTAAATATGGTTATTCCTACTTATCATGAGAAAATCGAAGTTTAGAGAGTTTAAATAACTTGCCAAAAGTCACACAATTAATGACCGATAAATCAGAATTTAAAGCCAGGGATTTGTTGGTATGATACTTTGGCAGCTTTACATTCTTACATGCAGCTGGCCTTGATAACTTTTGCTCATGCTGTGGTTACTAAAAGCTGAAAAATACATGAGGTTTAGAACACAAGTTAAGTTCAAGTTTAGAACACATCATTCAGCAATGATAGCTTACCTGTCACCTCCTACTAAATAGCAAGCGTCTATATAAGCTTGCCCCTTATGTATTTGTACACTCAAATGTATTAGGTTTACACTCCTACTAACTCACACAGGACCTGGCAAGTAGTAGGAACTCAATAATGTTTATATTATGAATGAATAAAGTAAGTATTTGTTGGCTACCTATATGTTCTTTAAAAGAAATTAATGTTGAAGCTTTCATGTGAGAGAAAGAATACCTATGAAAGTATTGACCTAGAATTTAGTGATTTCAAGTACAGAATGCTACAATATACTTACATTTTTGTGAATAAAAAAGCATTCAATGCCACACTATGGAAAATTTCATCCTTATAAGCAGTTGGATAGGAGGGATAACTTCATATGTTCTACAGCTCAGTAAGGTAATTAATTGTGGTTGACCAAATTAATTGAATATTTCAAAATAACTAGTAACAAGGATTTTGAATGTTCCCGAAAAACAAAGAAATAATCAATACAGTGATGCATATGCCAATTATCCTTTTTTTTTTTTTGATAGCGGGGATCAAATTTAGGACCTTGTGCTTGAGAGGCAGGCGCGACACCACTGAGCTAAATCCCCGGCCCTATGCCAATTATCCTAATCTGATCATTACATTTTGTATACATGCATTGAAATATTACACTGCACCCCATAAATATACACAATTACCTTCTGTCGATTAAGAACGAATATAGGCCCAGGGATTTAGCTCAGTGGTGCCACTGTCTGCCTCACAAGCGCAAGGTCCTGAATTTGATCCCCGGTACCAAAAAAACAAAGAACAAATATAGTAAAAAATAAAAATCAGTCTGTAATATCTATCTCTCGAAAGCCATTAGCTGCCATAGCTGTTGATAGCAAAAGCAATTCAAAAGCTTCATCTACAAAACAGCTAGTAAATCCCAGCATCTTTCAACTGGAGACCAACCTAGTAGATATTTCCACGTAGTAGCACAAATGCAGAAAATAAGAAGCTAAGTAGAGGAAAAAGTTAGCAACTGGGCTGTCTTTCTGTTTTATCTTCATCCACAACATGGAAGTCAAATATTGCAATGAGAGAACTTTCCCATGGCTCATACGCTGAAAGTAACCCACCCTGGTCTTGAGTTCTACAGGGGGAGATCATTAGGACCAAAATGCTTGCGGTCTGCGCTTTGATATTTATGGTGTTCTATCGCCACCTCCTGGAAGAAAAGACCAAGAATGCAAAAGGATGTTAGGGTTTCAGGCTTCAAGAGAATGTAATTTTTCTCAATTTTCAAGTAAGTTAAAGACGTTGACATTCAGAAGTCACTAAAAATACATGCTTACATCATATTCTAGGTAAATTAGCACAATATGTGGAAAACAGGAAAGCTGAAAGGCAAACGTGCAGGACTTCCATGTTGGTTATTTGAGAACAAATGGTAACATCAAACGTGAGTAATAAGCCTTTAGAGTCTCCATCCCTAAAGAAGGTCTGAATTCTCATTAGTAAAGAGATCCCATCTTATGAGTCAATAGCACAGCAGGAACTCAGGCATACCCAGAGAATAATTTCCACGCTGGCTCTGAAAATAATCATCCTTATCTTTGCATTCTAAGTCTCAGAATTTGGCAAAAGAATTTTAAGGATTTTAAAACATTAGTAACAAGACTAAGAGTTTTCTCAGATAAAGTAGTTTCCAACACTAGCTTGTTGGAGTTATTTACACATATGGCACAAACAACACCAAATAAATTGGAATGTTTGGCTTTATGTGCACAAGATCTCGTACATCTATCAAGGAATAGGCTTTTGGTATTCATGTCAGAAAGAACACTAGGCTGCTTAATGTAAGGATTTGATACAGAATGTCCAATATTACTATGATGTCAATATTCTAAATTATACAGTATCAGTTTACTCCTTTCACAAATCTTTATTATCTGCAGAGGCTTTATCTATACTAAGGTCAGAATATTGGTATTTATTCTCTTTAAAATGCCAATTGCTTTCTGCCTATTCATTGCCAACACTTTGCTCAAATCTCCCCTTTTTCAGGAAGTGTTTTTTGTTTCTAAGCAATAACTTCACTCTTTGTGCTCTCTATACTAGTTCTGCACATATTGTAATATAGAATACCTAATATTAAACTATGTATTTTTCTATTTTCTCTTACCCACCCTTCCCCCTGAACCCCTGCCTCTCCTAGTCCCTCATGCTATTACCACAGTAGTAATGGGAGGGGTTTTCTGTTTGGTTTTTGTAACCTGGTGCACTAAGGCACCAAGATCACACCTTTCAATTCTAAGAATCAGGAAAATGAGAAAGAATGGCTTTCTGTTTTGGTTTTTGGAAGGAAGAAGGGAAGCTGGTTTGGGGGCCTTGTTTTGTGTTGTTCCCACACACACACCCCTTAGTTCTAAAAGCTGGGACTTCAATTTCATGAGCCAAAACCTAATAGATGTGGAGTACAGACTTTAGATAAAAAGCCCTACAACGTGATGGTGTGGTTTGCTTTATTATCCCCCAAATAAAATGAGAATTTGACCAAAGAGTAGAAAAAAGGATCAGAGGGGGGAAGGCCAGCATAATCAAATGGGAAGCTTTCTGAAAAAGAGCCCAAGACTCCAGCCTTTGCTTCCTTGATTTCTGAGAACATCAAGAAGTAGCAGGATTGTGAAAATTACGATCAAACCCAAGAAAAGTTTGAGGAGATCCCAAGTTCCAGGCACAGGGGCCTCTTCTCAGCATGTGCCCAAGGGCACAAGTCTTGTGGCAAAGCCCCACACATGACCTGGCAGTGACAATCAGGAAGGTGTGTGCAGACTGCAGGGGCCAGGGGGTCCTCTGCCCTCTCCCACTCTCCACATTCCCATGCTTCCTCGAAAGCCTGCAGTCTAACAACAGGTCAACAGCCCTGGAGATGCAGAGGGAATGGAGTGGACATGACAACCACATGATATAGCAGTGTGGAAGTCACCTAGCGGGAAATAATGGCTGGAAGAACTAAACAGGGTAACTGTGGCTTCCAATCCCAAAAGATGGAAAAGCTCTCAGAACTACAGCTATGTGAGTACAGAGAAGGAAAATAATTCTGAAGAAAGCTGAGGTTTAAACCAGAAGAGACCAAGTTACTTTGAATTGGAAACATTGAGTTCCCTAGGGCCTAGTGGGGATAGAAGCTTAGCAGCCAAACTGATTTCAATTTTTTATGACAAAATAAAACAAAACAAAATTTGATTATAAAATTAGAAAACAATAGGTAATGCACTGTGTATCATTATCTTCAATGGAGTTACTCAGAGTACAAGACAGAGACTATGTCTTGACTTCAATTTTTTTAACTAATTAACTTTATTTATTTTGCAGTGCCGGAGATTGAATCCAGGCAAGCACACTGCTACTAATCTACACTTCTAGCTGATTTCAGCTTCAAAGAAATTTATCCTTTTTAAGTACACTCTGTTTTCCAAGTCTTTGTTTGATAAAAATTAAACCTAATGCTTTTGCAGCATTTATTCATGATATCAAAAATTGAATGTCTATTTCATGAGCTATGCTAAAAGCTGGAGACACAAAAATAAGATGTCTCAAAGAAAGGAGACCATGCATGTGATAAGACTATGATAAAGGTGTATGTGTTTGTTTCCTGAGCCTTCTGTAACAAATTACCACAGAGTCAGTGATTTAAAACAACACACACTCTCTCACAGTACTGGAGGCTAGAAGTCAGAAATCAAGGTGTCAGCAGGGCTGTGGTCCCTTTGAAGAACTGGTGACCCGTGAAGATTCAGGTCCTTGCTCCTTCTGATTTCTGGTGGATTAGACATTCCTTGACTTGCGGTGGTGTACCTCCAATCTGTCTCCAGGATAGGCCATAACTTCCTCTTAAGTCTGTCTCAAATCTATCTATCTTTCTGTTTTAAACTCCCTTGTCATTGGAATTACCACCAACATATCTCAAGATCCTTAATTTAATGACATCTTCAAAGGTCCTTTTTCCAAGTAAAATCACATTCTCGGGTTCCAGGGATTAGGATGTGGGCCTATCTTTGGTTATTTGTGGGGATGAGCACCATTCAACCCACCAAAGTTTAACGCAGCACTGTGTATAACATGTAACAGCCTGAGAGACAAAGGGAGTTTGTACCAAACTAGTCTGGAGGGGTGAGTAGGAGTTTGGAACATGAAGGACTCTTTAATAAGAGGAAATGCATTTGCAACACAAAGGAGGCATTAAATAGAAGGATGAACACCCTGGGGATTATTGGAATTTAGCTAAAATAAGCTTATGTTCATGTTTGCTAGGGTCATTTCCAATTTACCCTTCTTGTCTCTGTCCAGTCTGGCTTAGCATTTTGTTGTAAATTCTTTCCAAACTAAGATGGGTTTAACATCTCTCCTTATGCTTTCAACTTCTGTTGTTGTCCTAGATTTCTGTGAGAAGCACATGCAGGAATGGGGTTCTTACTTTAACATGTGCTTAAACTTAACTCATCTCTCATTTTCTGACACTTTTTGACATTAAGGAAACATCAGCTTCTTTCAAGAATATTGTGCAGGTCACTATTAAACAAGAAACTAGGAAAAGCTTCCCAGTGGGAAGTGGTGGTGGAGGGGGATGGATCCTATATATGGCTGTCTCTATTAACCATGGCACACGTCAGCCAGTTGTACTTTGGCCCACGACACATCCTTTAAGTTACACCAGGCTAGGAAAACTGATAAACAATAGTGTGCTAAATTTTGGGTTAGGGAGACAAAAAATATGAGAATTAGAGTCTGAGCAGTCCTTCCAAAGAATCTTTGTTACAATGGTGTCATTATTCATTGTACATTATAAATTGCCAGCTCTCTTATTTGCTTGTTTGATAAGCTTCTTTACTTTGCAATAAATCTTTTCAGCAATAATAAACTCAAAAAGTAGGAAGTGGAAGTCTATATGTAATATGAAATCAAGTACTGAATTTTCATTTCTGAAAAAAGCTAACGAGGAGCCTGTAACCTGAACAAGATGCTTTTTTTTTTTAACAAGATGCTTTTTGACACTTACCATCCACCATGGGGACCATCAGGAACCACATCTCTGCTAAGGAAACATCAGCATGCCCGTGGGGACTATTGCAGTAAGACTGTACCTGACAGAGACAATTTGACACATGCTGGTGTAGAAAAAGCTTTGACATAGGATTTTGTGATGCTTTAACTTGTGAGTTGGATAAAAAGATTGTTATTCTAATGGAAATTCTGCTCATTTTCAATTTCAAGTCTTCTTGTGCACATATACAAAAAGTTAAGCAAAAGCTGCTCGTTTGTTCAGTATGTCAGCAAAGAAATTCATTGTTATATATCAGTCTTAGATCACATTATCAGAGGCTTCAAATAGAAAATTCACTAATTCCAATATTGCTTTTTTTTCCATTTAATTCAGGAACTAAAAATAAATCATTTGGGAATTGGGAATATAGTTCAGAAGTAGAGCACTTGTTGTGTATATTCTGGGCCTTGGGTTCATCCCCAGAATTTTAAGAAAGTTGAAATTTGAAAGACTTGTCAACTTGACTGGCAGTGGGAGCTGCCTAGAGGATTGGTGGAGCTCACATCTGGCCATGTGTGGGCGGGTCCTGAGGACGCAGCCTGGGCTGTGAATTTGAAAAGTTCTTTGAAGTTTGAATTTGAAAGTTCCTTCAGTCAAATATAAATATTATTTGAACTTTATTATTAGTTTAGTTTAAAACTTCAACAGGAATTTTGTACTTTTTACAGTAATCACACAACTATAAATAATCATATCCAAATACAAAATTTTGGTGAAGCATATCACACAAAGGCAATATTTACTAAGTGAAGAAATTCATGGAGCACTAATATGTAATTCACACATAATATATACATCTTTACAAAATAAGGTTCCAAAATCTGCCAATTAAAATATATACATATAGGGCGGGGGATTTAGCTTAGTGGTACCATGCCTGCCTTGCAAGTGCAAGGTCCTGAGTTTGAGCCCCGGTACCACAAAAAATAATAATAATAATAAATAAAATAAAGTAAAATATATACATATATAAATAAATTACACCATATGTACACAGAATCTGCAAAAAAAATGTATACACACTTTGGGAAAAGAAAAACTTGTATAAACATTTTAATAATAAATTTATTGAGACATTATGAGATTAATACAAGTTACCTTTGGCATATACAATTACAAGAAGTGCTCAAAGTGGTGGCCATGAGCTTCCAGACATTTATTAGTATGGCAACTGCTGCTTGGGTAACCTTGGTCCTTGAGATTGCTGCACATGCATTTTCAATTTCTTCTCTGAGGCCCAGCAGTGCAGTGGGTTTTCTGTGATATACAACATTCTCTAGGGTTCCCTATATGAGAGTTACACCATTTATTGAAAAAATAGCACACTATTTTTCTTTTCCTGAAGTGTGCATACCTTTTTTGGCAGACTACTTATATGTATGGAAGAATATATATATGTTTTGTGTATATATATATATATATATATATATATATATTATAAAATGACTAAGCTACAAATTGTTTGATGAAGTTGATATTGAATTAAAATAGATTTTCAGCATGGCACTATGTTTGCTACCTATTATCAACTGGATTTTTGAAATGCTTGACTCTTCAAGTGAATTACTTTTCAAGTCTACATGAATGAGCTACAATAGTATTAGCCTTTTTTGCAAAAAAAAATCCCTAATTTTGGTTGCACTTTATTAATAACTCTTGGAATCTTTAATCAAGGCATTCAACAAAGGAATGACCAAAAACTTTCAACTTGCAGATATTTTTAGGAATTAAAGTTATTGAAAAAATTACTGAAAACCAAGAAGCAATCTAATTTGTGTCTAGAAAAGCAAAGAAGTGAACAAATGAAACAATAAAATGTATACACTGTTTAATTTTGGAATTCTACATTTACTGCTGGACACAATACCCAACACCTTCAAGTTAAAGGAGGAAAGGTTTAATTTGGCTCATAGTTTAAGAGGATTCAGTCCATAGTTAGCTGACTTGAAGGGAGAAACATCATAGTGGAAAGTGGTAGTGGAATAAAGCTGCTTAGCTCATGGCAGCTGGGAGGAAGAGCTGGGGAACAGTCCTAGAAAGGGAACAGTGTCAAGGACCATCCATAGAGCCCAGGCTGCGTCCTCAGGACCTGCCCACACATGGCCAGATGTGAGCTCCACCAATCCTCTAGGCAGCTCCCACTGCCAATCAAGTTGACTAGTATCTTGACTTTGAAAAAGAGTTTTGATAAAGCCCTATTTTTAACTGGATAGACTGGCATTTGGTTCCAGAATAAAATAGAGCAGTCTACACTTGTAAAAATCTAAATTTGGTGAAGTATTTTAAACAATTATCAAACAACATTTTTATGATTTTTGTCTTATAAAAATTCATGCCAAAGAAATGTATTCTGGATAAAAATGAAAATATCTAGACTAAAATGTACTTCTTTAAAAATTTGTAAAACTAGGATTGAGGCCCCAGAATTTAGCTCAGTGGTGCCACCACCTGCCTCGCAAGCGGAAGGTCCTAAATTCGATCCCCGATACCGAAAAAAAGAATTGAAAATATCTTCTATTTAGCAGAATTTGCTCTGAGCTTACTAATTACCTTAGAACCTGTAGACAGAATATAGTCTCATTTTTTAAAAAGTTATTCAGAGAAAAGTTAATTAAAGGTATCAAAAATCTCTAATTTACATGTTTTAAAATAAAATTTTGAAAAAATAACCAAGATATATTATGTAAAGGTACAAATTCCCAATGATGAATGGCATCATATTGTATACCTAAAATGTACCAATAAAATTAATGAGAAAAATAAATAAAAGAAAATAAAAGTTTTGAGATTATAGGTATTTTAAGAATACTGTATAGATGAAAATGCATTATTTACTCATAGGAAAAGAAAATGTTAGAGAAAGAAGGAGGAGGACAGAAAGGAAGAAGGAATACAAGATCATAGAAACTGACACAACTAAGAAACTAATTAAAATAGAGTACTATGTTTCAGGAATAATTACTGTATTTGTGTTTTTTAAAAAATATTCAAACAATTTATCTGCTTCAATATATTTAGAGAGATTTTAAAAAGTAGTTTTGAATGAAAATGTCCAACAATGATATCAAACCAATTTCTTGATCAAAAAGTAAAGTTTTCAAAAATCATATAATGTTATTTTAAATAACTCATCTTATTCTCAAAAATATTGCAGTTTGGTTATATTAGATTTCATCTATTCTCACTCTCAGTTCAGATTGTGTGGCAACACATGGATAGAAAGAAAGTTTTTTAGGCCATGCTGAGGGTTCCAAAGACATCTGAATGGTTCAGAGGATAAGGCAGGATGTAAGAAGAGAAGGGGGCTTGGGAGCTAGACAGGAGGTACCAAGCCCCACCAGCACTGCATCTGAATAGCTCTTCTTATATTTGTCTTCCATATTGGATTTCCAGGTAAGCTCTAGCATGAAAGAAATGGTTCTATGGCTAAAAATAAACTTGAAAACTAATTTTAAGCAGGAAAGTAACATGATCAGACTTGCTTTTAAAATTCACTCTTACAAGAGGAAACATAGACATTTGCAAAAAAATAAACACCTGGAGTATGTGACTTTGGCATTTTGCTGATGTTTAATGTTATGCCATTAACTTTTAAGAAAGCCTCCCAAAACAAGTTTCTTGGTGTCTTGGATTTGCACATAGAATTATGATCAGAATTCCATAAAAGTGCTGTTTCTTTAGACAATCTAATTTTATTTCAATTACAAATCAAGAAGGACTATACTACATAATGGTATTTACTTTTTAGACAGCACCTGGATCAGAACTAATGTAAATGTATTTCCTTAATTGTGTTTTGTTTAAACTTTATAAAGTTTGAATTTTGAACATTATTTGGAAGTACTGAATCTAAATCATAAATGATAACTGCCATGATTGCTAACATTGTATAGGGCTTACACATGCTATGCAAAGTTCTCATCTCCTTGTATATAGTAATTCATCTAGTCTTCACCAAACTAAATATGGAACCACCTCTGTCTTTGGGATTAGTAAACTTATTTATAAAACATAAGTGATATCCCATGATGTCTCTTTCACTTTATCACTAGTATAAAGTTAACTAATAATTTCTTTGCTTAAAACTCATCAAGCATTTAAGTAGAAAATAAAAATATTTTAGCTCCAAAAAACTAAACATCAAATCACTAACAATCATCTTCCTGATCCTCCACTCCCTATGTAAAATGTATATAAAAATAATGATACATAACAAGGTTGTAGGAGTTACAGTGAAAAAATTAATGTATAGTCATGGTTGAAAATTTTAAGGTGGACAGAGGTGAGCCACTCCCAGTGCCCAGGAGGAGGCTTCGAGGCCGCCATACCACCACCACCTCCAGCACAGAGGAGGTGAGCCACCATGCAGGTGCCAACAGCAAACACACCCCTCCACCCCCACCCTCGTTGAAATGAGAAGACACGTAAACAAGTCTGAAAACCAGACTTCCAGATCACCTAAAGTAACCCCAAAGGAAAATGAGATGGAACACTCTAATACTCAACCACCTGGACTCCCTGAACTAGCAGCAAAAGAGGATCTGGAAAAAATGAAATCAGAAATAATTTCTCACATAACAGCAGAGATTGTGCCCATAGTCCAAGGCATGATTAGTAAATCTAGAGAAGACACAGATAAAAAATAGAGGAGCTGAGGAACATGATGGAATCCCAACATAGGAAACAAATGAAATCCAGAAAACAGATGCAAACAGATTTCCAGGAGATTAAAAACTCCATTGAAAGTTTACACAGCAGAATGAGCCAATGTGAGGACAGAATTTCAGATATAGAAGATAAGATTGCAATTAGTGACCAGGAAAAGAAAAATTGCTTTAAAATTTTAAGGGACCATGAGAAATCAATCCAGCAGCTGCTAGATGATGCAAAGAAGAATAACATAAGACTGATTGGAGTCAATGAAGAAACAGGAAAGAGTTCAGATGACATTAAAAAAACTGTTCACAGAAGTGATGGCAGAAAACTTGCCAAACAGGGGAAAAGAACTTGACATACAGATAAGTGAGGCATATAGGACTCCAAATAGCCTTGATCAAAAAATTCTACACATAGGCATATAATTGTTAAGATTCTAGAAACCCAACAGAAGAACAAAGTTCTACAAGTAATTAGAGAAAAGAAACAAATCACATACAAGGGAAAGCCCATCAGAATCACAGCAGACTTCTCAACACAAATCTACAAGGCAAGAAGAGCTTGGAGTGATGTATTTCAAGCCCTAAAGGAAAACAGCCTCCAACCCAGATTGATGTACCCTGCAAAACTATCTTTCAAAATTGATGGAGAAATAAGATACTTTCATGACAAAGAGCACCTTAGGAACTTCATGAACACCAAAGCAACACTCCAAAAAATTTTAGACAATATCCTAGGACAAGACAATAAGGATCACAACCCCAGGAAGCCCAGCAGAATGAATCCGTCTGGTGCAAGGAGAAATTAAACACAAAGGGGGAGAATACAACAAAAAGAAAAAGTCATTGCAATGATAAGTCAATTCATATCTGTTATAACTATCGATGTTAATGGTCTCAATACACCAATTAAAAGAAATATACTGGCAGAATGGGTCAAGAAGCAAGATCCAACAATATGCTGCATACAAGAAACACATTTAATTCAAAAAGAAACTCAGACTGAAAGTTAAAGGGTTGAAAACAATATTCCGTGTGACAGGAACCCAAAAAAAAGCAGAGTAGTTATCCTCTTTGCAGATCAAGTGGATTTCAAACAAAAATCTGAAACACTTCTGGCCCAAGAATTTCAGATAAGCAATAGTCAACTTGTATGTATAAATATATTGTGAACATGTGTTTTCATTCCTCTTAAGTAAAAACTTAAGAACAGAACAGTTGGTTCTTAACAGTAATACAAGAAATTTCTATATTGTTTTCCAAAATGGTTTTGTCATTTTACATTCACATTAGCAGTATTAGACAGTTCTAACTGGGTTCACATCTAAGCTGACATTTGTTCTTTTAAAACTTTTAACTTCATCTCCCTAATGAGTGTATAATTCAATCTTGTTATTGTACTGATTAGTATTTTTCTGATTCTAGTGTTGCACACCTTTCCTTGTGCTGTACTGGCTATTTATCATCTTCTTGTGTCTACTTTTTAATTGGGTTGTCTATTAATGAGCTATAAGAGTTCTTTATATATTCTGGTCTTAGGTTATATGCATTATAAATACAGTCTGTTTAAGGACTACTTTTCATTTTCTTAATGATGTCATTTAAAGTTCTAAATTTTGATGGAATCTCATTTCTTTCTTTCTTTCTTTCTTTTACACATCATGTTTTTTGTATCCTAGGAAATTCTTGCCTACCCTAAATTCATAAATATTTTCCCTTATAATTTCTTCTTAAAGTTTTACAGTTTTAGTCTTTCATATTTAGGTTCATAGATCCTTTCAAGTTATTTTTATGTATGGAAATAAAGGGTTGAGGTTAATTTTTTGCATACAGATACCAGGTGTTCCAGCACCATTTGCTGAAAACACTATCTTTTCCTCTGCTCTTGAATTCAGTTTATGTTCTATATATTGCTAATGTTAAATAATCTTTCAAAACTCAGTGGACCATATATGTGTGGTGCTATTTCTAGATTCTCTGTCTTATTCCATTGATCTATATGTCTTTCCTTACGCCAACACTGCCTTGATTACTGCAGCTTTAGAGGAAATCTTAAAATTAGGTAATAAATGTCTTCCAACACTGTTTTTTTTTTTCCTTTTTACTTGTCTAGGTCCTTTTTACTCCTACATAACTTTTAAATTTCAATATCTAATTCGTTATTTACCTCATTTCACAAGTATACATAGACCTGAATTTTTATATATACCTTGTGTTTTCGAATCCTGCTAAATTCAAATACAAGTTCTAGGGGCTCCTAGAGATTTCTTAGTATTTTCTCTGTAGATGATCATTTTATCTACATATAAAGATTTTAATTCTACCTTGCCAATCGTATGCTAATGATATCTTTTTATTGCCAGACTATTTTGGTTTGGGCCTATGTTTCAAAGTTTAATGGACAGATGAAGAGCAGGCATATTTGCCCTTGTTCCCCACCTTAGGGAGAAAGCATTGTATCTTTTTGTCTTGTTTTGTTTTTGGTACCAGGTGTTGAACTCGGGACCTTGAGCTTGTGAGGCAGGCGGCAGAACCACTGAGCTAAATCCCCGGCCCAGCATTGTATCTTTTCCATTCATATAAGGCATTTTTGCTGAAAGTATGAAGTATATGGCTTATCTGTTGAGAAGGTTCTGCTCTACTTCTAGTCTCCTGATAGCTTTGACCATGAACAGCTGTAGAATTTAGTCCAATACTTTTTCTGCAACTACTGACAGGATCATATGGCTTTTTCCTTTCCTCTGTTAAAATGACAACTTATGTGGGTGGATCTTCCAATGCTGAACCAACACTGCCCTCCCTATAATAAAACCACTTTCTACATCCTGCCAGATCTGACTTCCAATAGTTTGTTTTGTTAAACAAATTTTTATCTATGTTCATACTTTTTTCTTCTATTATCTTTATCCAGTTTCAGTATTAGCACAATGTTGATTTCCTAAAATGAGGGGAGAAGTGTTCCTTCTTTCTTCTGCTTTAAATGTTTGATATAATTTATCTGTTAAAATGTTTATGAGCCTGCTGTTGTCATATAGGTAGGTTTTCAAGCTAGGAATATACTTTCTCTAATAGGTGCTATTCTAATTTTATATTTCCTCCAGAGTCAGTTTCATTAATTTATCTTCTAAAGTACTCTTAGAAATTGTCAAATTTATTTCAAAAAAGATTTTTGTAATATGCTTTTTATATCCTTTTGAATTTTATAAAATCTGTGGTAATGTCCTCTAAATGTTGATACTGTTAATTTTAAAATGTATAATTGATATTGTGTAATACTAAGAAAAGGTCTAAAAGAGTAGGGGAAGTGGGAGGGGTAGAGGAAAGGAAAGAAGGAAAAAGAAAAAATATGAGAAAAGAAAAAAATGGAAACAAAGTCTGTAAATAGGGAAGGGTGGAGGGGGTGAAGGGAGGGCAGAGGAAGGGGAAAAAAATAAGAACCAAGATACATCATGTAAAGGTACAAGTTCCCAATGATGAATGTAACTGTATTTTATACCTAAAATGTACCAATAAACTTAATGGGGAAAAAAAAAATTTTAAGGTGGTAAATAAATGTAAGTTATTGTTATTCTGAAAAAGAGACAATAAACAGTTCTTAGTTACTGTCTCACACTTCTCACACAATCAATAGGCAACTGGATCTTCACAACACTTCCAAAACTGGACCACTTCTCGGCACCTCCTCCAGGACTACTCAGGTCCAGGGCACCATCCTCTCTCAATAGATCTCCTGCTTCAAACTCTTCCCCTCCTCCACACAGCAAGCAGGGGGCCTGATTCTTTTAAAATGCAATGCCACCGATCCCTGGTACCAAAAAAAAAAAGCAATGCCAATCATATTACTCCTTTTCTCAAACCCATTGAGGGAGGCAGAATAATGGCCCCTAAAAAAGTCCTAATCCCTAATTCTTAATCTCCAGAACCTGTAAATGTTAACTTACATGGTAAAAGAGCTTTTGCCAATATAACTACATGAAGGGTCTTGAGGTGAGGGAAATTATCTTTGATTTTCCAAATGTAAAATAAAGGTTATTATAAAAGGGAGGGAGGAGAGTCAGAATTGTTATGGATGATGTGGCCCCAGAAGGTGAGGTCTGAGCAATGTTGTTGAAGAAGGTAGCAAGCCCAGGAATGTAGGCAGCCTCCCAAAGGTGGAGAAGTTAAGAAGCAGACTCTCCCAGAGTCTCCAGAGGACTGCAGTCTCCCTATCACCCTGATTTGTACTTCATGTGTTATGGACTGAATTCTATCCCTCAACAAAAGGTAAGTTAGAGTTTTGACCCCCCAGTGACTCAGAATGTGGTCTTATTTGGAGGTAAGCTCTTTTTACAGAGGTAATTGAATTAAAATGAGGTCATTGGAGTAGGCTCTAATTTAATATAACTGCTGTTATTAGAAAAAGGGGAAATTTGGACACAGGAAGATACACAAGAGCATGATGGGAAGGTGGAGGAACACCAAAAGGATCGCCAAAGATTATCATCAAATCACCAGAAGTGAAAAATTAAAATTAAAATTAAATTCAATTTTTTAAAACCCACTAGAAGTGAGAGGAAAGGTATGGGACAAATTATTCGTTACCCCCATCCTGCTCATACTTTGATGTCAAACTTTAGCCTCCAGAACTAAAAGATAAATAATTTCTGTTGTTTAAGACACTCAGTTTGTATATCGTATGCCCTAGCAAAATAATACACCCTCCAAGACTCATTTTGGATTTCTGAGCCCCAGAACTGTAAGAGGCTTCCTAAGCCACAAGCCATAAGCTTGAGGAAGTTCATTATTACAGCAGTAGGAAACTAAAACCCTCTCCAAAGGCTCCCTATCTGAAGTCCTAACATTTGAACTTCTCTCCAGAGTGTAACATCTTCCAGCTGGACATCTCTTCTTGAACTTGATCTCCTACTACTCTTCTCATTCCCTGTTCAGTTCCTACTGGCCTCCTTGATGTTCTTTGAACGCTCTTGCTCATTCTTGCCCCAGGTCCTTTGCATGCATTCCTTCCTCTGACTGAAGTGCTCTTTTTTCTCACAGAACCCCCCGACTTCCCTCAAGTCCCTGATCATTTTTCACCTGATCAAAGAGGCCTTCCCTCAACATTATACAAAATAGACCTCCATCTTCTCCCATGCTTTATTATGCTTAGCACGTATCACCTCTGGATGCGCATTTGTTGATTTTTGATCATATCTCCTCTAGTCCCCATGAGAACATAGACTACTTGAAAGTAGGTTGTTGTTAAGTCCCCACTGTCTGAAAAGGAATTAGGCACATAAGAAAGGACTCAATACATCTTTGAAAATTAAGTGAATTATTTAAAATTGATGCTACAAGCTGCCTGTAAAGTTCTTTCCACTTAATCTATTTTCATTACCTTTTCCTTTGAGAATACAATGAAACCAATAGGCTCCGGAGCCGTAAGTCCAATAGTCAACTGTGTGACTATCAAAATAAATGGGAAAGAGAGAAGCTAAGCAGAGATAGCACACAGATTTCTCCAGAACTTCAAAATCTTTCAAGCCAGAGTCAAGAGCACAGCCAGCACTGGTTCAAAGGCAGACAGCCCCTGACCGGAGAAACCAGTCAGAACACAATGACAGTTCTGACTTATAATTAAACTGCAAAGGCTGGCTGGGCAATTAGCCTTGGGTCTGGAACTAGATATTAACATATTTTTAATGCACTCTAACTTAGAAGTAATACACGGAGGCAGGCTTTGGCTCTTTGTAAAGAATACAAAATTAATCACAGTTTCCAAAAGCTCTCCTGTTTCTCACTTTAAAATTTAACTAATAGATATGACTGTGGGTGACAACATAGGTGGCCTCACAACAGAATTATAAAGCAGATAGACAGCTGGGGAGCACAGCCGGGAAGGAGCCTGCTTTTCAATCTCATGTGCTTTTATGATTTTTTTCTCTTTAACTTGGAAGTCAGTTCACTCCCCACCTCTGAATACTGCTAAGGATATAAGGGGCTTGGGATTTGGTTTTGTTTTAACCGTACAGTCACTATCTTTTGTTTATTTGTGCCTCCTTTCCCATAAGCTTGTGGCTTACAGAGTCTGGAATGAGCTTCAACAATGTGCTGTCACCTACCTACAACAGCTGGGCATGTATCTGTCCAATAAACAGCAAGAATAGATTCGCCTTACATCTTAGGAGATGCTTCCAGAACTCCTCAAATCTGAAATTTTCATTGAAAAAGGAGGAATGATGGTGCTCCCCTAGGTTCTCCTGAGGAAGGAGCAGCTAATCCATCCAGTCAGAATACAAGATGATGAGTCAGGCATGTTTATTCTTGGTGCAGTAACAGCCATTTTCCTTTACAGCACTTTAGCGGCTGTGCATTCTCTGCAGCAGGAAGAGTCACTGAGTCAGGACTACCCCAGGGCCTACCAATCTCACCCTTTGGAAACACGCATGCCTGAACTTGTTGATCACTGGTGAAAGCTCCTCTACCAGGAGGCCATGTGGAGGCATTAAAAGATTCCATGGGGCCGGGGATTTAGCTCAGTGGTTTTGCCGCCTGCTGCACAAGCGCAAGGACCCAAGTTGGATCCCCAGTACCAAAAAAACAAACAAACAAACAAAAAGATTCCATGCTTTGGACATAGGATTGAGGGAGCTAAAGGTTCATTTAGGCCAGAACCTAAACTGAGAACCCCCTCCATTTATATCAGGACACTGGCCTGGCCTATGTAAGTAATGATGAAGTGGTCCTTTGTTCCTCTTCTGCCTTTTGGTCCTTAGGTCTAGCTCTCTCAGGCTTTCCTGGGACCCTCTTTCCAAATATTATTAAAATTCTGTCTATTACTTTGCCATGTAATTTCCATTGTAAAAAGAAAACATCCAAATTCTGAAATAATCCTTTAAATTTCTTAATGAGAATCAGAGCACACAGAGTTGTTGGCTTGGAACTGCTTGGCTATCAGCTGGGGTCCCTCACTGGCTGCCTTCCAAAATTTAAATGATGTGAAATCATATTACAGCAATGTCACATGGGGGTGCTTGTAACTAGTCAAAGTTATACACATAGACTGGAGGTGTAGATCAGTAGTACAGTGCTGCCTAGCATGCACAAGGATCTGGGTTTGATTCCCAGCATGGAGCAAGGGGCAAGAATTATACACATGAAGTATAAGAATGCTAAGGGTCGACTTTTAATTTTAGTAATGTTGTCATCTGGAGGTCACTGCAGATAGTATCATCTAATTATTAAATGCACACACTGAACAGTTTGGTAGCCTGGGATAGAATTCTGGCTCTGGCCAGAATTCTTTAAGCAATGTCTTTACTAATTTGTTTTCCTAGGCTCTAAAAAGAGAAGAAGAAAAATAATACTTACTTTGTAGGGTTTTGTGAGGATTCAATAAAAAGCACTCTGCACATTGCTTGTCATGTATGATGCGTTCAGTAATTGTTAGGGGTGATTGATAAAGTTATTGCTATTATTTCATTACTGACTGAATTAGTCTCAGAAAATATGACAGTGATGAAGTTCTTCATGATACTTTTCATGACACAGTATGTAATAATGTTATCATAACTTAGAAATGTATATAAAAGTAAAGCAACAGTATTGCTTGGGAAAATAGTGTATATTTTAAATAAAATAACTAAACAATCAGCATAGTGTATAAACTCTCAAGCCTAACATCCTGGACGAAAGTCCCACAGAAAAAAAAACAACACACTATAATGTAACAAATATGAAGCATGACAGATCTGTGTATTAGTTTTTTATTGCTGCATAATAAATTTCCAAAAGTTAGTAGCATAAGACAATGCACATTTATTACCTCACAGTTTCCATGAGGTTGGTGGTCAGGTATAGGCTAGCTAGGCATACTCTTTGGGTTACTGGGCTGAAACGTCAGTAGCAGCTGCAATCTCATTTGATGCTTGGGTTTTCCACCAAATTCACTGGTTCTTGTTAGAATTAGTTGCTTGTGACTGCAAGCTGTTCCTCTAAAGCCAGGAACAAGACAAGCATATCCACTTTTTCTACTTCTAATAAATATAATAGAAGTCCTAGCCACAGCAAGGAAAAAATAAAATAAAAGACATCCAAATAGGAAAAAATAAAGTAACATTGTCTTTGCAGATGACATGATTGTAAAGAAAGCTCTGAAGACTCTACCAAAAGAAAAAAAAACAACTGTTAGATATAGTAATCAAATTTAGTGAAGATGTGGGTACAAAGTCAACGCACAAAAATCAGAAGCATTTCTATACACTAACCATTGAGTATCTGAAAAAGAAATCAAGAAAACATTTCCATTTAAAATAGCATCAAAAATTTAAAATACTAAGGAATAAAGCTCACCAAAGAAAAGATCTACATTCTGAAAACTAGCAAACATTGATAAAAAGAAGTTATAGAAGATGCAAATAAAATAGAAAGCTATCCATTATTCATGGATTAGAAAAAGCGATATTATTAAAGTGTCCATATTACCAAAAATTATCTATAGATTAAATACAATCCCTATCAACATTCTAACATTTTTTTTCACAGAAATAGAAAAAAAGATCCTACAATTTGTATGGAACCACAAAAGGCCCTAAACATAATAGGGCAAATAGACACTGAACCCTGTCTCACATTCTATAAATCTATATCAAGTGTATCCTAAGTAATCATGATTTCCTATATATAGAAAACACTGTCTTATATTAACTTTTAAATATCAACTATATCACATTAAATAATGTTATTTTTCCCATTGTCAGTAGTATATCAGATTAATTCCAAGAGTTAACATCACATTGAGTGGTATTTCAGATGATTATTTCTAAAGAAAACTCCTTTGTATTCCTATTAAATGCTTCAGTTCCTTCACAGTTAATTAGAATCATTTAGTTATTTGTTCTTATATTCCTACACCTGACTATTACTACAGTCATCAATATAAAAAACCAAGTTCACTTTTATACTTTATTTATGTATGTCTGCTGAGGACTTCAGGTATTCAGTGAACATCAAATGCTCACAAATCTTTTCTCAGAAAGGGCATCAACTCTACAGAAACAGAAGTTTCAAGAGAAGAATCAGAGTAAACATATAAAAATACTAACTTCCATCACAACTCTCCACCACCAAAAATATGTAATATCACTCAAGTCTTCAAGTTGAAAATTTTAATCTAAAAATATAGCTTCTTAATATTTTATCATAGTTTGACTCTTGGGTGAAGAAAGATTACAGAAAGGGAAATTTAGAGGAAAAGAATCTGTGTAGGGGTGTGTTGCAGGGCAAGGATGTTATGGGGTGAGCAGGAGCACAGTTTTACTAGGAAAGGAGGAGAAAAAAGGGAATGGAAGATCAGGACAAATGATGCCATAAAGTAGGTCATTCTGACAGACACTTTGACACATCTGAATCAAAGTGATTATGTCAAAAATATCTTATTTTATGGTACAAAATAATAACGTGCAAAAAATACTTACTGTCCATTACTGTATCCATTACCTGAAAGTGGACTACAGGGACCTACATTTTCTTCAAGTCCTAGGTTGTTTGGATTTTTAAACTATATATTATTACTATTATTAAATATATTTTTGTCTATTAAATTGTGTGAGCTTCTGAGGAATTCCCAATTCTATCTACCAAAACATTTCAAAGGAGTTTTGAGTCTTGTACATATAATGAGGATGTTTTAATATGGTCAAAACAAACCAAAAAAGAAAGGAAAGAAGAAAAAAGCACACCATTTACAAATTACTTAACAATTTAAAAACTTAACCCTAAAAGTTAAAGTTAAACATGTTTTTCTTTTTCTTTCTTTCCTTTCCTTTCTTTCTTTCTTTCTCTTTCTTTCTTTTCTTTCTCTCTCTCTCTCTCTCTCTCTCTCTTCTTTTCTTTCTTTCTTTCTTTCTTGTTTGTTTTGGCCACATCAAAATGTCTACATGTCAATAGTAGAAGGATAGTCACTGCAGAATTGCTTCAAATAATAATATGTATGAAAAAACTTCAATATAGGACTATGTAAATTATTAGACATCTGTACCATTGGATAGTAGAGTACATTAAAAGAATGAATCAGTAGCATGCAAGATTCTCCAAGCTTCATTATTTAATTGTATAAAAGTAAGGGGAAGTATGCTGTCACTTAGGTAAAAAAGGATATCTACAAATATGTTTATGTATGCTTAAACAGTTTCTGTAATGATACACAAGAAACTTAAGTGCAATGCCTTAAGAACAAGAGGAGAAACTAGAAGATAGAGATAGAAGAAAAATTTGCTTTTTATCATATACCCTTTCTAAAATATTTTGAATTTTCTACCATGCATGTATTTCTGATTCAAATGAATACTTGTTAAATAAAAATTTCCTAATGTAAAAACAGCAACCATGAGTAAAACTGTCACAATATTTCTGACACTAAAATTACTCTCAAAATGACTGTGTGCAAAGATTGGGTTGCTGTCAAAACCATTTGGTATACCTGGAAACAAGGAAGTTAGTCTTTCATTTATTTACTCATCCACTCATTCGTTCACTCAACAAATATTTATTGAGTAATACCATGTACTTCTTATACGTTACTGATATAATAACAAACTCATAGATAAAATCCCTGCCTACTTGGAGTTTATATTTTATGGGAGACAGTTAAGGGACAAAAAATGCATAGGTTATATTATACTCTTGAAGGTGACAAAGGCTATTGCATGGAGAAGAGTGGGGTTAAGGGAGATTGAGATTGACAGGATTAATGACATTTGAGTAAACATTCACAAAAGCAGAAGGAAGAAGCCATGTGGATATCTAGGGAAGACACAGCACTCTGGGAACAATAAACTGGGCTGAGAGAAGAGCCAGTGCAAATCTCTGAGGCTGGATTGAACTTGTCATGATTAGCAAGGAGGTCAGGAAGCTGCAACAGAGTGAACAGGGGAGAGTAGCTGAAGTCAGGGAGATAAGAGAGGACTAGATCACAGAGAACCTTATAGACTGGATGTACAGAATTTGTCAATGGAGGGTTTTGAGTTATGGAATGGTATAATTACATTTATTTTCCAGCAGGGCCCTTTTAATTGCTCTGTTGAGACTAAACTGTAGAACAGCAAGTGAGGACATACCAAAGATAGCTGTTAAAACAACGCCAGCATGCCAGAGATTATTATTAACCACACTAAACTGACAGCATCAGAGACGCCTAGAAGTGATCAAAACTATGGGTGATTTTTAGAATAGAGCAGATAGGATTTCCTCATAAACTGTGTATGTTATGTGAGAAAAAAGGAGTACTCAAGAATGATTTGAAGCTGGGCACAGTAGTGCAGGCCTGTAATCCGAGCACTCTGGGAAGCTGATGCAGGAGAATCACAAATTCAATCCCAGCCTAGGTAATTTAGTGACTCTTTCAAAATTTAAAAAAAGAAAAAATGGGCTAGGGAGTTGGCAATGTAACTCAGTGTGAAAAACATGGGTTCCGCTCCCAGTGCTACGAAATAAATAAATGGATACATAAATAAATACATGTATGACAATGTCCCTAGACTTCAGTAATTGGAAGGGCAAGGGTATTACTTACTGTAAGGAAGGACACCGTGGGCAGAGTTACAAGGTGGAGAGCCAGGAGCTCAGCTCTGGATCTGGCAAGCTTGAGAAGCTTATTGAGATGTCCAAGCAGAGTAGGCAGCTATATATGCTGGGCTCAAGTTCAGGGGAGAGACATTAACTGACTAAAGACAGTAACTTGACAGTTGTCAGTACATAAATATTTAAATCCTTAGGAGTTGATGAGTCTACTAAAGGAGGAAACACAGGTAAAGAGATCCAAAGTGCCCCCATGTTACCGGGACAAAGGGAAGAGGAGCAGCAAGGAGACCAACAAGAGTGTTAGTAGAGTTCCTCTTCCATGACCAGAGTGATGGTCACGTGGGTATATTTACTTTTTGATAATTCATTGACTTATATTCTTTGCTCTGTGTATGTTATTCTTTAGTAATTTTATCCTTTTTCTAGTCCTTTACTTTCTTGCTATTTCTCCCTGAAATTATAAACAAATTAACCTCTTCCACAAATTTTAGCAAGGCTGCAGTTTTCTTCCCTTTAATACTGTTTCTTTTTCCAATCATGTGGCATATACTAGGGAATTAAAACATAGTGAAATTAAGTCTATCTCATAACCCCACTATTCAAAGTAGCTTGAAACTCAATCTCAATTTTATTAATATGAGTAGGACAAGCAAGAGTTCTGAGATCAAGGATTGGGTCCTCACCACTCTGTTCCTCACCACTGAGATGCTCATTGTCCAAATTCATGTTGTCCCTCTCCTGAAGAGCTAAGGGATCTTTTCCCAAGCCTTTTAAACCATAGAATTCATAGAGTAGACAACAGTGGCATTCCAAATCTTAGGCATTGTGTAGGAACATCAATTTCTCCTCATCAATCATGAATATGTGCCCTATTTCCATTTTCCCCAGTAATAGAAAGTGCCATCCTTTTCCCCATTCTCATCTGTATTTCCTCCACACATACTGTGTCCCACTTCTCTCATTTGCCAAACATTCTCCTTTCAAAGTGGGTGACATCTGTCTGTCTTCAGGTTCAATGGTGGTGCCTATTTTTATACACAAAACATAAACTTTACCTTACTAACCAAAAGAAACCTTAGATTCAGAACATAATGCCTTGGCTAACTTTGGAGAACGGAGGTGGCATTAATTCTTATCTTTTCAGTTTAGTATGCACTGGGTATTTTTAAGTGATTTAACTATTTGCATTTACAATAACCCTATGAAGTAGCTAATAATTTTTCCCCATGTTATAGCCAAGGAAACTGAGGTTAAGTAATTAATCCAAGTCAGCCAAGATTCAAATTCTTGTGATACCTGGCAGTGGGGGTATTTTGATCTGTAAGTTTTTGTTTCCCTGGGAGGAACACACATTTTCTGGAAATGGGTATTGGATTAAAATAGCAAACTGTTATGGTTCGATCTAAAATGTCCCTTAAAAGTCTCATGTCCCTTAGAAGTGAGGCTTTTAGGTGATTGGATCATGGGGATACTTTATCCTTTAGTGAATTAATCCATTAATATGTTCATAGCTGAATGTGCTATTAGGAAGTGGGGCCAGGTTGGAAGAGGTGAGTCATTGGGGCCATGACCTAGGTTTGTGTTCTTGTCCCTGTCTATTCCCTTCCCTCTTTCTGCTTCTTGGCCACCATAGGTTGAGCAGCTTTCCTCTGCTAGGTCCTTTCAGCATGCCATTTTCACCTTGAAGACAGAAAACCACTGGCTGAATCCTCTGAAACCATAAATCAAATAAATATCTCTTCCTTTATGTTGTGGGTGTCAAGTATTTTGTTCCATTACATAGGCCTTTATTTATACTGTACCTAGTGAGTTCATAAGAACCAGAAGGTGTGAGTTCTAAAATGCAGAGCCCAAGTACCAGCTCTACTCACTGCCATCCCCTAAGATACTCTTCTGGAAAATGATTCTTCTTCTAACAAAATCCACCTTACCAAATTCTCATCAATTTTAAGCTTTTTTTCTTAATAAATTCTTTTGGTGTCTGAGGTGTATAAACATGTCATTCACACAAATACACACAAAAATTGCTTTATCTATTTTTTGTTTGTTTTTTTGAGGCAGGGTCTCCCTTTGTAGTTCAGGCTGGCCCTGAACTATGTAGCCCAGGCTGGCCTCGAACTTGAGGCAATCCTCTTGCCTAGGCCTCCCAAGTGCTGGGATTACAGGTGTGCGCCACTATGCCCGGTTACTTTATCTATTTTCTAATTCATATCATTCAGTATACCTTTTTTCATTTTTTAAAATCTTGAAGACAAAGTTATACAATAATGCCATATATAATAATGTTAATAGTCTGGTTTCTGGCTTTAGATGAATTAATGCCTATCTAGAATCCTATTTTTTGTTTCTCATAGTCTTTGTACTTTTACTGCTTTTATATATTAATCAATTATGCTTATAACATTAAGCCATCCTAGGATTTTCAAAATAGGGTAAAAATATTCCCCTCAAAGTACATTTCATCACATCCCTCTCATCTTAGTAAAGCCCAAGTAATCAGCAATGGAATAACATAAGAAACATCTATTGAGTGGACAAGTAAGCGTCTATATTCAATCATTAATAAATAAATATATTTCTAAAACGTACTTGAATACCTGTACTTCCTATATACTCAATGTGGGTGTACTGGCCTTCTTAGCAGTCCTTTGAGGCTAGTACATGTAACTTCATTTTACTGATGGGAAAACAGACCTTGAGACAGTAATAATTTTCCCAAAGTTCCACTCCCAAGAAGTTCAACGGGATTGGAACCCAGGTTTAAATTATGAAAATTTAGCAGGTATATTGTAATGTTTCTCATTAAATGAGACTAAGAAGTTTCAAGATGAAAGATCTTATGTGCTTAATGTCATTCATTATCAAAATTCTACTGAAGTGACAGTAAACATCTGTAAAAAGTAGTAAGTCCAAAGTAATATACAGAAGAGGGAAGGCCCAAGAATTTCAAAAATTCTAAAAAAATTCTGAAGGAGAAAGCAGGGTAACATTAACAGAAGGCTTTTAAAATAAATTTGACTGCATTATTTGCTTGGGAATAAGGTCAGACTCCAAACACGGAAGTTGGCCCTCAAATTATTCCATCACTCAACAGCAGGCAAGTCTTCCTTCACTCCTTGACTCAGCCTACAAGATAAACAGCAGCCAGGATAGTAAAAGGAAGGCAAGACCAGGCATTCTAGGTGAAAGGTATACCTTAAACTTGAGCAAAGGTACGAAGGCCAAAAACATTGCATAGTGACTGAGGGACCTATTTTATAGTTGCCAGAGGATGTAGGTCAATCCTAGGTGTGGCAAATGCTGAGGTTGGAGAAGCAGATAGTAACAAGATGTACGGCTTTTACTTATCCTGTGGTTAAAAGGGAGCCATTGAAGGATGCAGTGCAGAGGTAAAATGGTCAGGACCACTGTATTTGTATTTGCTTAGGAGAATTTAGGAGTGAAAGCTTTCTAGGTGCCTAAATGCAGTGGCTTTCCAAGTGTGGTCTTGGTAGGCAGCATCAGGACCTATAACTCACTAGAAAATGTGAATTACTGATTCCCCCTTTAACGCACTAAACTAGAACCCTGGGGATAGGGTCTAGAAATGTATTTTAAGCCCTCCAGGAGATTGTGATAGATACATAGTTATCTGAATGCCATCTTTCTAAGGAATACAAGCTGATCAAAAAACTATAAAATGCTTACATTTTTTAAAAATTTTAGTGACTTGTCATTAATCTTCCTCAAAATATTCCGCCTTGCTTCTAACACACCTCACCATTCTTGCCACTTTAAGAAATATGAATTCTGCTACCTCTGTTACCAAGTGCTATTCAACCAGAAGGCAGGCTATTGAAAACACAGTGTGCCCTTATCCAGTTCGTTCACTGGATTTCAAACCAGTCAACTTCTTGGTCTTCCCCAGTCAAAATGCACATGAAAGATGAAACATTTTGAATTGATTCAGGATGTGGAAGCAGCCACAACAGTGCAACAAGACACAAAAGACTTCCATGACTACTTCACAGAGTGGCAAGGATGGGATACATGTGTTTGAAGAGGCAGTATTTTGAGGTTTAGTGAAAATGTATCTTTCACTGTAATAATTCTTTAAAATATTAACTATTTTTCTATCACACTGTGTAACTTTTCTCAATAGTTCATGTTTTCTATGAATTGTGTATTTTTTGTAGAGTAGAACTTTAGGTGCTTCCTCGTGTCAATCTTTTCATGGTAATCAGCAAGCTTCTTGATACCAAGTACCGTCTCTCACCTGTTTTTGTTGCCAGAGCAGCACCCAGTCAAGTATGTAACAAATTAGTTGGCAGAATGAATAAACACAGAAATAACCATTAGGCATCTGCAGCAGTCCAGTCAATATATAAGGAGGAAATGAGTTGAATAGTACAAGTGGGGCTGAAAGATATTTGGTAAATAAAATGGACAGAAAGCTAGTAAGAGTTAACAATTACATGGCACTTAGTACACAACAGGTAGTTTTAAGTGATTTACATGTTCTTTTTTTTTTTTTTTTTTTTTTTGGTACCAGGGATGGAACTCAGGACCTTGCACTTGCGAGGCAGGCAGTGGCACCACTGAGCTAAATCCCCTGCCCTGATTTGCATATTCTTAATCCTCACATTAACTATGAGGTAGTTAACAATTTTCCCCCTAGGAGATAGCTAATAATTTCCCCTCA
Organism: Heterocephalus glaber; assembly: GCF_053883595.1. Taxonomy (NCBI): domain Eukaryota; kingdom Metazoa; phylum Chordata; class Mammalia; order Rodentia; family Bathyergidae; genus Heterocephalus; species Heterocephalus glaber. The sequence continues at coordinate 12,605,261 of NW_028258354.1, read as the reverse complement.
TGTTATAGACAAGGAAACTGAGGGTAAATAATTAATACAAGTCAGCCAAGATTCAAACTCCTGTGTCATCTGGCAAGAGTCCTTGTTCTCCGTCTTATTCTGCCTCCACATTCATACTAAGTAAAGCTAATTTCCAGCTTGAAAGGATGAGTAAATGGGATGACATTAAGACAAGGAAAACTAGGGAGGAGGATGAGGTCAGCTTTAGATACACTGTGTCTAAGGTACCTGAGGTGTCCAGCAGGTGGTTGGACATAGGTCTAAAACAAACATGGACTGGGCTGTACAGATTAAGACATCAAAGTATACAAACCTTAAACATGCATGAGATGACCTCAAAAAATTACATAGTGAGAAGATATGTGGACTGAAGAACCTAGTAAGTAATATTTAAGGAAAACTGAAATGCAATGGCCTCATAGGAATACAGAAAGCCCTAGCAGACAGCAGTGCTCTAGAAGCCAATGTAGCTCCAAGGAGTGATTAGTATTAAAATAATTCGTCTATGTACAAAACAATACAAACAGAAGAAACACAGGATTGTTAAGATTGATAAAAGCAAAAATCAGAGACTGGAATAGTAAATGAGGGTTATCTAAGTACGTGTCATAAAACATCAAAATTGCTGGGACTTGGGAAGACGGCTGGTTTTGTTTGGAAAAACACAACTGAAACATGTTAAAGGTGGTTGGAGTAGATGAGCCATTTCCCACAGGCTCAGGTGCCACTGGTTACAATAAGGGAGCAAAAACAAATTGTTACTTTGCAAAGGGTGGAAGTGGTTGTATACAATAACAAAGAAAAGGAGGGAGATGAGCTGGAGCTCAAGAGAAACTCAGTGGCAGATTGGTTTAAAATAATGTGAGAACAACATGAGATTTTGTGATGAAGTATGCAATTGACTTAACCTCTCCTTAAGAATCACTCCCCAGCTCAACGATGAGCATTCCATCCTCACCACTGCTGCCAAGACTTGCTCCTCCATAAAATATGATCAGAAGTAATCGTGTCATTTCAGGTGAAAGCACTGAGCCAGATGTTGTCCACTACCCTCTCTCGCTCTGCCAGTGACCAGCAATGTTCTGAATGGTGTCTTGGTCATCCTCAGTCGCAGGTGAGATAGGACACAGATCTCTCCCTCTCATGCCACACTTAGAATAAAGCAATCTTGTTCTAAACCTGACCGGGGGATTGTATTGCAGCATGATTTGATATACTTCCAATAACCCATTACTTGCTAAATGCTGCCACATTTACTTCAAACATCCTGACTTACACTCCAAAACTACACCAGTTCCATTTACCACTCATTCTTTCATCTGGATGACCACATTAATGTTCTAATTCATCAACAATGCCTCTAATCTTTAAACTGCAGCTTCTTTCAAAAATTCAAATCTGACTACATCACTGTCTGGCTTCTACCCTTTTAACAAGGTTCCTATTCTCTGCCCTTCCCACCTCAATACTCTCCCTTTTACGTTCCACAACACAGCCAGTTCCTGAATGCAGTCTTGCCTGTTTTGCCAACACTGCTCCCACTACATGGAATGCTATTTCCATCTTAGGATTGTCCAGACCCCCAAACCAGAACCTCTGTGTCATATATCACACAGAATTATCTCCATTATACTACTTAATAGTTTTGTCATGTATTTTCCCCATACAGTGTCAAACACATACCAGTAAAGGGAGGGAGGTATCAAGGAAAGGAGAAAAAAATACATATTTGTTCTGCCTTTCATTTGATGATCCATATACAGGAATGGAATGTGGTAATAAAATGTTTTATGGTACAGGTTGTCAGATTTTTTCTATCTTCAAACATGTAGAACACTAAAGGCTACAGCAGTACAGCTGTCAGCAAAGGTACTCTCTTCAGGGCAGCTACACATGGTACCTAAACTGCTAAATTGTATTTAATTAATTGTATTGATGCTGGAACAAATTCCTCAATCTTTTAAATGTAGATTTTTAAGGACTGAATATAGGCTTTTAACTACAGAGAGTATCTATATATGGAGTGATGTGTTCCAGGTTTCCAAATCCAGCAGACTTATTCAAACTCCTGAACAATTAGCCTTACTGATATTTCATTAAGATGCAAAAGGTAATTAACTTTGATTATGTCATTTCTCCCAAGTGGGACTGACAATGTTCAGAAACTTGAAAGGTTATGCATTCAACACCCATGTTTCAAAGAGTGCTATTTGTGCTTACGTTTTTTGCCATTTGCCTACTACCATTAAAAGTCTTCAACATTCCACAGATAGGTATACTGAAGCACATAATTGTCTCCAATCACAATCTAATCCTAGAAAAATAGCAAAAAGCTGCTATAGTCAGCTTAACTTTAATAGTTGTTCTCAAAAATATTTTGGAACTATCAAAGTATCACCATTTGGTATAAAGCTAAACAGGAAATTGGCCATATTGGGAAATAAGTCTTTAGTGCAAGAAAGTAAATATATGGACAAATTCTTCTCATGGGTATTAATAATTCTGCAAATCCACTTACTCAGGCTTCATCAGAATTCAAATGCACTGGTTGATTATGGCTACTGGTCCTAACTTATATGCAGTACATTGATTTCAAAGCACTTAAACTGCCTCATACTCCCCTTTATAACAGTATTTCTATTAAGTATGCAGAAAGCCATTTTACAGACAGAGGAAAACAAGTTAAGGGATTTACTAAAGACCATCCACTTAAATCTGATGATATTGTATAGAGTGGAAACCTATTTTCACTAAATCATGAGTTTTAATGAACTGGTGGAAGAAAACAGATTAATTAGGAGAAAATATGTTTAGGAATAAAAAACTGATATGTATGAGTGAAAACTTCTGCCTATATACAGGAGATTTATCTTCTGCAAAGAAATGGCTATATAGAATCTCAGTTGGGTATAGCTGCTAGAAACAAAATTCCCAAAAGCAGTAGTTTTCAATTGTGGCAATGCCCATCTCCCCTCACATGGAGACATCTGAAAATGTATGGAGGCAGTGCTGGTTATAACCAAGGAATGGTGACACTACTAGCATCTAGTGGGCAGAGGCCAGGGATGTTGCTAATATCATACAACGCATGTATCAGCAACCCCACCTCGAAAAGAAAACAAAACATGAGGAAACAAAAAAACTTCACAGTACAAAATGTCAACAATGCTTTCTAGATCTAAAATAATAAACATGACTTTTTCTACTAACGTATAAATTCTAAAGGAAAACATGAATTTTACTTTTAGAATAAGGAACCAGGAGTTTATTCCCAGATCTCTTAGGAAAGCTATCTTAATTCATGGTATGGTAATGACTTCAAGCATATACACATATATCTTTTGAAAATGCTATACTAAGAGTACAGGTAAAGTAGCATTTCACACATTTAGCTGCCCTTACATAAGTAAGCAATTAGATTTTTATCATGTTTAAAAGTGAAATATCTGTGGAACAAGTAAAATAGCTTTTTAGCACAACAGGATTATTACAGACTATTAAAACATAGGGCCATCCTGGTACTGTACAATTAACCAGTTTCAAAGTACAGTTTTCTTAGAGATTTTCTGAGAGCATTCTAGAATAAAATCACTCAATGTGCACTCAGTTACTAACAATGGTCAAATACATTAATTCCATTAGTAATATGTTTTTTAAAGACCTCAGCAAAACAGTTGAACTTGCCAACATCATCCAGATAGTCACGTAAGATTAGAATTTAAAAGTATGAAGGCCAGAGAATTAATATTCTAAAAACAGATTTCTTCTATTAAAAATCATTCTGAAATCTAACACATATATCTAACAGGATCCAACAAAGTACAATTATATGCATTAGCTCCTTGATAATTTTAATTAAGCTGGCTCTTTAAATGCCATATAAAAACACAAATCCCATTTTGGATTCAGAGCTAGCTTTCTATATTACAAAGAGCAGAAACACGTTGCTGAAAGATCTTGTGCAAAACATGCAACTTTACTGTATGAAAAGGAAAAATAGGTGATTTCACTTTGCTTTTTCGAAAAAAAAACTTTATCTGCTGAGTTTTTGGTAGCTTGGGACCAGATACTTCCATTGTGTTCCACTTTTTACAACCAAAAGTATAAAAGAATTTCACTTAATTGGGAAAATCAGCTAAAACCAGAATAACTTTTTTCAAAACAGCATATGACTTGTTACTATGCTGTCAATTTTCCATTCCACAGAATATTAAATAAGATGTCAAAAAAAGGTATGAATCTGGGGTGGCAGTGGTTTGAAAATTAGGATTCAATTTAAAATAGAACTAGAATCCAAATCTTATTTGCTAAAATTTTACAGCTTTTAATATTTAAATATCTAGAGATCAGCAAGTAATTGTAACAATTTAAGATTTTTTAATAAAAACATGGGTAGAAAATATTATTTCAGTTACAAAGTATTACTTTATACTTTGTCATGTGACTACAGCTTTAAAAAGCTTAATAGGTTAATTGAATTCTTCAATGACTCGAAATTTTATATACTTCATCATTTTGCATTTCAACCATGACTGTATGATCATATTCATATGTCTGAGGCTGAGCCACATGTGAAGGTATCAGAACATCCGTAGAACTGGTTAATTAAATATACCTCTATGTTATTTCTTTAATTACTTAAATATAAAAAAAGGCTAATTTGGTTATTTTTAAATAAAAATTACATAAATACTCAAACATTTGGTGAAGTCAACATACTTCAACTTTTAAGAACTTGAATTGCTACTGGGGATTTAGCTCAGTGGTACTGCACCTGCCTCGCAAGCACAAGCGCAAGGTCCTGAGTTCGATCCCCCGTTCCGAAAAAAAAAAAAAAAAGAACTTGAATTGCTAATGGTTAGGCAGATTTCAGATATCACTAATATATGATCATCAATTTAAAAATTATAATTCAGCACTCCTGATTTTATAAATAGCTTTTTAGGCTAGGCCTCTCTCTCTATACCAAAATTCCTTTCTGCCCTAATTTTGGAAGATGACCTAAACTCAAAATTCAACTCCATGTTGAGCTTGAAAAAAAAAAGCTCTAAAGTAATTTAAATGTCCTCATGAAAATCAGTAAACAGCTACTCTTATAACCCCTTTTAGACTTACAATAAAGAATGGAGAATAAAGAATAGAGAATTCTTAAGCAGAACTTCCGAACATTTCCAGTGAGCAGCATGAGTGGTAGAATATGTCTGGACTCCCCATCTTGCTAGACCTTGCTAATTCTACACCAGTATCTGGACCACATCACCATTACAAGTATGAAGTAATATGGATAACTAGGCATTTAAAATTGTGAACATTCCTTCTGTTACTAATTTTTTTAAGTATGAGAATAAACAGGTGGGTTAAGCAGAATACATAGGTAAGTTAATACCAAGACTATAAAAGCTGTATCTATTCAGTATTTCAGCTATGTCAAAAACAAAACAAAACAAAAACAAAAAAAACTGGCTTGTAATACTAAAAAAATAAAAATAAATAAAAATAACATGGATGTTGGACATTAAAAACAAAGGAACAATAATTTGAATTTAACTTTAGGCAATTAACTAAGATATTCAAACAATATATGTTTGTCAGTCTCCTATTCAGTCCTAGAGCCTGCAATATTGTAATTTATTGTGAAACTATAACCCAAAACTTAAATATAGCCACAACATCTATACCACAGCAATGCATAGTACATATAAACAGCTCAAAATAAATTTCTATTACAGTTTTATGCAAATTATGGTATAAGATTATCACCTGCCATATTTCAAAATGGCACCAACTTCATGTAACTATATTCCATGTCGATGTACTAATCAAAACCTGAAAAGTAGCAATTTTTGTGTTATCATCTAAACATTCAAAATCAAGTTAATCTAAAAACCAAACTATGTTATTAATTAAAACCACTGCATATTCAGATATTAAAGCCGATGAGTAATACAGCAGGAAATTAGGTATTTCTAATTCACAGTTTCAAAAATAAAGGGTGCAGCTTTCAAATATGTGATTGCTTGAAATTGGTCACTCAATTTAACTGCCTCCTTCAATACATGTAAACCATGCTTGCACAGCATTAAGAGATGCCTTTTATTTCAGAAGTTAATTCTTACTATTATAGGAGCACCACAAATTTGAAGGAAGAGGCTACAGTGTGAAATGAGTTCACTGAAGGATATGTTGAATAAAATTTCTACTATAATAGGAGGTACTGCAAAAAGCTTTGTCTCTCAGCACAGATCCCTTAATAAGGAAAAGCAGTTAAAACTTACCAAGTACAGTACGTAAATTAGTTCCACAAGACAGGAAAAATGCTTAACTAAAAGGAAATATTAACAAACCTGTGATAGCTGGCTTCAGAATTTTCCTAAAAACAAAATTCAAAAGCAGACACACTATTTGTATCTATCAATAAGGAATGCAGACATCCAAAGAGAATGAAAAAAAAATCTGGCTTTAAGAATTTCTAGGTGGAAACACACACAAATGGATAACTGAGAAAAACTGAGTAAACATTCAAATTTTAAATGTGTAACAAAATTTGTAATGGAAAAAAATGGCAAACTGTTACTGTGACTTGATTCGCTAAAAACATCTGAAAATTCACACTGGGATTAGGAAAACTAAAGTTTCAAAAATTACTCCTCTCTCCCCCTTTCTTCAGATACATGTTTTCTGTGCAAAAATAAGTATCTGAAAATTGCACTAATACTTATTTGAACTTTGTATTATGAATAATTGCACATGCTGCTTTACACACAATACATATTTGTAAACTTGCTCATGCAAAAATTAGTGTGTGCAACAGGGATACTGGTAGTCCTCACACTTAAAAAAATGTTACCTTATCTTTTTAAAACTGCCAAGCCCTCTGAAATGTAACAAATCTAAAATGGATATTGTCAGCTAAAAATCAATTATGTTGCTGAAAGAGAAAGTTATATAAGAAACATTGTTTTTGTAGAATTCTTGATTTTTGAGAAAATGTATAAAACAAAGAAATTCATGGTCACAAAATTTTAACATTTTAATCCTAAACATTACAGGGTAAATAAGATACTGGACCCTCTCTCCACACTCCATAAATCCTAACTTTTAGTTTCCATTTTAAAATGTTGCTCTAACCACTAAAAACATTAGTGGTTTTACAACCTCTGGATTATGGAAATACATATTTTTGAAATAAATGCTATAAAAACAATAATGGAAGAAAGCTGAACAAACTGTCGCCATGAATAAAAGAAAGTGGAACTTCCTGAAGCTTTCAGACACTTCTCTTTTCATGTCTTATGATGAACTTGTCAATTCAGTGCATTGTATGGTCAAAGGTAACCGTCCCCGTAATGAACAAACATCTAACTAGTGTCCATTGATTCCAAATTAGTGGATGATGAATCTTTTTGGATACTTTCAAAGATGGTTGCCAGCTCAGGGTTAGAACTGATCTGTGATTGGAATTCACTCATCAGTGGACTCTTCTCTGCTTCTGGAATGGTCAGCAGTGCCGCTACTGCTCTCATGGCAGATCGCTTTAATTCATCTTGCTTTTCAAACTCCTGCTTTACTGAGTTTGCCTTTACCTGTAACATGGAATAAATTTAGATTACAGGGTAGACTATATATTATTATACATATGTATGCATGCTATAATATGCACTTCTATGAACAAAATTTAAACACATAAGAACTCCTGGTAAATACAGCAATGCTAGATTTTCATAGGTGGAAATGGTACAGCATATTCTAAGCACAGCTGGTTTTAAGCTTCTTTTCAAATCAGTAGCAAAATCTTTTCAAAGGAATATATTATACAAAGATCCTTATAAAAATAGAAAATCCGATCAACATGGTAGAAACAGAGCAAAACTCAGTCTTAACTGATTAACAAGTCACACTTTGGCCCTTACCATGAAACTGTATTTCTAGCTACCCTATTATCCACTATTCTTCAAACACTACATAACATCTTCATGCCTTTATTCATGTAATTCTTTCATTAAAAAAAAAAAAGCCTTGAGGGCCAGGGATTTAGCTCAGTGGTTTCACCGCCTGCTGCGCAAGTGCAAGGTCCCGAGTTCGATCCCGGTACAAAAAAAAAAAAAGCGTTGTTTCACCTTATTGGCCATAAAAAAAAATTCTTCCTATGCTTCGCTCCCTAACTACAATTAATACTTCCTCTTTTATTACATCCCATTATCAATACCTCAAAATAATTGTTATAGCAATAAACAAATGTTTATAAGAGCAGCACTTGATACGGCTAAGTTTTATAAAACATTCACAGATAATAGGTTAACTTTTTAAACAATCTGCTACATAAGGTACCAGTATAGTTAAATTTGGAAAACTAGAAATGAAATAAGCTAGTAATCTTAATTCAAAATGTTATATATGAAAAAGAAAACTAATTTTGTCTTGGGGAATTTTCAACTTTTAAATGATAAAATTTATAAAACAAAAGAATTCATGGTCACAAAATTTTAACACTTTAAACCTAAATATTACAGGGTACATAGGGATATTGGATACTATCTCTATACTTGATAAATCCTACCCCAATTTTAGTGTAAGCTGATGCCTATTAACGATTACCTTAGTTGTACACGTAGCACGTAAGGGTTCAACAAGCCGATCCAATCTCTGTAGCACTGCACTTGGACAAAGTGTAGAGAGTCTCACTAACATTAAAAATGTTAGCATCTATAAAAAATTGACAAAATTTAAACAATATTTTTCTAAAGAATATCCCAAGTTCTGACAAACCTTTTAAAAGGAAAATGATCAGCATGCAAAAGAAAGCTTTACATTAATGTAATCTGCCATTCAAACTCACACAGCTTTGTTTCAAACCTTATGTGAGGTACATACTAGAGGGACCTCAACTATCATGTGGTCCCAGAATACAAAACTATGTTTTTCAATCTTGGGTGCATATTGGAATCACTGGGGAAGCTTCTGAAAAATATCCCTTCATCAGCCCCACCCTCAGAAATTTTTATTTAACTTGTCAGGATAGGGCCTTAGATTCTTTTTTAAAAAGCTTATGTGCAACCAGATTTGAAAGTCACTGAACTAAAAATTACTCACCTGGAAGGAAAGCTTTTAAATAACTTTTTAACAGATTTTCAGAAGGAATAGGGGCTATTATTCAGATTAATCCATACAAGACCTGATAATCCATAATCTTTTTTCTTAGGCTATAAATTTATAGAATTAAACATAATCTATTACTTTTTTGAGAATTCTCTTCATTGAATTTTGGAAGGATTAGGTCACTACTATATATGAAAATATGAAAGGCTCAATTTCTGTTCAGGTAGTTTTGCTCTGCCTGGCCAAAAGTCCTAATGTAGAGCACATGAAAAGGACAGAATACATTTATTTTTTGAATTTTTCAAATTAACTTTCAATTGTTCATATTTAAAATGGAGATGAATATGAAAAGCTACAAGCAAACTTCATGATCTAAACTCAAGAAGCAGTAAGACTCCTCTCTAGTTGCTTCTACAGATTGCTTTGTGTATCTGAAAACATTTGTTACTAAGAAAATTCTTGATAAACAAGTATGTTATATTGAAAAACGAAAATCATTCAGGTAAACAAAATATTTATTATTCAAATCAGCCCCAAAGATAGCCCAAGAAAATTAATCAATACAGGGAAACTTAGGAAATCCTCCATGGTTTCAACTACAGTTCAACACCAAGATAGGTTAAAAAAATCAGTTTTTATATTTGGAAGAGCAAAACCTGTCTGGACTCCTCTTTTGAAGGAAAGGATCAAGGTAGGGACTATTCTAAGGCAAACTGGCAAAAGCATTTCTTAAAATGTTTGTGTTCAATCTACTTCTTCAATTAAAAGGGTTTTGGATTTTTCTTGTGTATCAGCTGATGCTACACTGCCTCACTACTACTGCATATTATAGTTATAAGATGCCTACTAAAATCTTACAGACAACCCAAATTTTCTCTTAGGGTAAAAGATGCTACAAAGTGAAGCTTTCTCCTAAAATATTCCATAAACAGTCACAAACACCTTACCTTAATATCATAATGGTCCTTTAAACCATCTTCAACATGATTTAGAAATTCAAAGATATCCAGCCTATCAAGACAACTGTCCAGAAGTGTATACATACACTCAAAAGCGGCCTTTCTAATATCCAGACCATCATCAACTGTGTGTTTAAATGGACCCATTTCTACCTGTCAAAACAAAAAAGAACATGCACATGTGATATTTAAAAGTAAGACAGGGGCTAGGGATTTAGCTCAGTGGTGCCCACGCCTACCTTGCAAGCACAAGGTCCTGAATTCGATCCCCGGCACCAAAAATAAGTAAATAAATAAAATTTAACAAAATAAAAGTAAGAGAAAAAGCTCAGGTAATGTAAGCTAACTTACCTCTCTTATGAGCTCCTTTCTAACTTTTGTTTCATTATAAAGATGTGGAAGAACAGTATCCAACAGATCCCTTATTAGTGATGGCTTGTTATGTGCTGCTGAATTGAACGTGACCAGGGCTACTCTTCTTACATTCAAATCTGGATCTTCCAAAGTTTTTAGGAAATCACCTGAAAAATTCAGTTACAATAAAATGAAGATATAACATACACTGTTTTTCTTCTAAATTGATTTAGTTTACTATTGTTGGTATCACTGTTACTTGTTCAATGGTCATGAAAGAATCTGATGAAATAGTAAGTGAATCATGAAAGTTTATTTTCGCAGCAGGGTAACTACCATTTTGAAGCTGAGTACATTTTCAACTGATAATTGATAATCTACTCTCAGCATCTACAATGCGGAGAGTGTATTACTTTTATGGATACTTTATAAGGAGGATTGTAGAAAAAGTAAGACAGCTGAGAGACAAAGACTAATAACTTTTAAGAGTCTCCATACAGTTCACTGGAAATAAAAAAATAAAAAAAATTTAAAATAAGATGAACACAGTGAAAACAAACCTCACTGCCTAATAAAGATGAAATACTGTTTAACAGGTATACATTGAATGACATAGAAATGTGCCTCCAAAAAAACCTCTCACTTCCGTCTATCATCACTGAGAAATACTTGGATTTATGAAAGTGTAAAGGCATAAAAGAAATCTGAAACCTAACATAGGACAAATGCCAAAGACAGCATCTAGCTACTTTAAAAACAGGTTTAAGTCTACCTCTTTTTGCAAATGAAGAGAAGAAATTACAGATGGTGATCCATCTAAATGGCTCTAGTTTTTCTTGGCCATCTCCTCTTAGTCTTCTGAGAATTAACTCTAACCAACTTTATTTTTTTGTTTTTGTTCTTAGGTTGTTTCCAATTTATATGGGGTCATCTCTACCGGTCCCCTTGGGAACTGGAGGATTATAAACAATAATCAAAAAAGGGGCCCTAACAGTACAAGTGAGATTCATGTATAATCAAGATGAAACTTTTGACTGGAGAGAGAGATTTAGTATCTTTTGCTTTATTCATTAAAATTAGTCATTCCCAAGTTGTGATACCAAGTATGTAGCTGACTCTAAAGACATGCTGGTACATTTGTTAATTTCAGTTATTTGCAAAATTATCAGGCAATAATTTCAAGCTAAGCAAGTATAGTATAAGCAACTGTAACTCCCTAGAGTTATAAGACCACATAGTCAATGATCTTATTTTTCAACCTTTATTCCTCATTAATCTTTTAAATAAAACAATTACCTACAAGCATTTTAATTCCTCATCAATAAAAATAAAACTCCTCAGTTAATGGTTCTTTAAATGTCTTTCCTCAAAACAGTTAATCAGTATGCTTATCTTTGTTTCCACTTACCTATGCAGTTCTTTAATAGTGGATCAATAGGTTGAGGATGATCAGAAATAGTAAACTTCACAGCTGTAACCACTGAACTTCGGGCATATGATGAGCCTAGTTAAAAATAAATTGCAAGTCTATTGGTATAGTCCACTAAAGTCTATGGGCATCATTTTCAAACCACTTCATATAATACCAGTATCTTTAATTCCTTAAAGATCTCTTTGGCCAAAAAAAAAAAAAAAAAAAAAAAGAATACTTCTCTTATGGCTTTCAGGATACTAAAGGAGCAAAGTTTACTCACCTTATGAAATACAATTCCATTAGATTTCAAAACAAAGAATTTCTTCTGTGAAGGAGGTAACCTGGGAAAGCAGCAATAGAGGAACTAACCCTCACAAGGGAACTAGTTAATTCCATAAATATCTTGTAAAATTTTCGAATTAAAAAAGAAAACAATTTTAAAGAATAGCCACTACCACCTTCTACTTATTTGAATAGGGCAGACACTGGTAAAACTGAAATCTCTTGAGCTCTTTCAATTGAACCAAATATTTTCACCAATTTTAATAATTAGTAACCATAAGCTCTTTATGCTAAGAGCTACATCTTTTCCAACATTAAAACAGTAATATTAAAATGTAGTCAGCTGAGGAACTAGATCTAAAATTATAATCCTTCTAAACAATGTCATTTGAATATGACTTCATTACAACACAAGATACTACTTCACATACATAGCTTTTACATACAAGAAAATTCAGAGATGACTTTAATTCCTCCCTCAGGTATCTTTTAAGGCCAATTATCAACAATGTTTTTAGGTAAGAAAATCTATAGATACTCACCTGATATCAAATAACCCTTAAGCCGTGGAAGGAGAGTTTCTGGATCAATTAGAGTGAGTTTTCCTAGACATTCAGCAACCACATTTCTGGTACCTTCCTCCGCACACTCACAGTGTTTTAGTAATAGGGACCAGATATTTTCAACATATGGTTTAAGGCCCACCACTGATGCAGAGCTAATAATTTCCTTCAAGGAATGAAGCAGAAGATACTGCCTTTTGGGTTGACTGGTTATTTCTTGCAAGACAAACGGCAGATATTCAGGAAGATTGCCCACACTAATGCTGCCTAGAGCATAGGAGGCAGCTGATTTCACTTCTTCACTAGGAGACGAGAAAGCCTCCAATATTACAGATTTTAGTTCCAACTGACCACTTAAGTCAATATGATGCCCAACTTCTCCAAGAGAAAGGAGAGCTAAGAGCCGAATGGAATCTGTAGACCTTGAGTTCTTGACATCTTGAATGAACTGACCTACGACAGCTGGTCCCTCCTTGGGACATGCTCGAGTAAGGGCAGCTACACATTTGGCAATGGAATAGTAAGACTGCTTATGAGTAAGAGCTGTGCTCTGAGAGTAAACTGGACCAGTCAGCATGCGCAGCAAATCCATGTATCCTAGGTTATTTGTTCCAGTGACTACCAGAGCTTGGAAAAAGTCTAGCATGGCACTAAGAGCTCCCCCCTGCAATAAGGGTGATCTTACAAGTCCAATGAGTTCATTGAGAATAGATCCACTTATCTTTGAAAGGGAGGAGGGATACACTTTTGCCAAGGTAGTCAGAAAACTGATAGCCATCTGTGAAACATGCATATCACTTTCACTGATAAGAGGTGGGAGCTCATCTAGAACTGCATCAATCATGGCAGCTGTCAAGCTGTCACTATAGTTTTTAATTAGAATATCTAGTGCAGACAGGGTTCCCAGTTTCAAAGCTCTCTGGTTTTTCCTGAGAAATGAAGCAAGGATAGGAACCCCTTCTCCCAAGACAGGCCTCAAATCTATCTTCAAGGGTGACCCAGCAATCAGCGTCAATGCCTTCACTGTTGTCAACCGGGTAATTTCATTCTTTAATCTCTCCAAGAAAATCTGAAGTGTATTAGGCAAATCAGAACCCAAATTGTCTCCAAGGTTGCAAATAATTTGTCCCATACAGGAAATAGCCCTTTCCTTGACTTCCTGGTCAATGTCAGCTGCTTTCAACCTCTTAATGGTGCAAGTAAAGAGATCTTTAATGTAAGGAGTTGCATCAAACGAAGAAGGCTGATCTAAAGGACGGATTACTTTGACAAGCTGCTGAGTAACAAGAAGTGCTTCAGATGTAATCTTGTAAAATGGGTCTCCAACACAAGCCACCACTGGAGGGACCAAAGCCTGAACATGAGGATGGAAGACTTGAGGAGAGTGGTTACAGAGGATCACATATAAGCATGACAAAGCATCAATCTTCAAATTCGATGAGCTTGATTTATCATTCAGTGAGAAAATAATTCCTAAAAAAACAAACATCAAGGAAAAAAGTCTCATCATTTCTGTGCAGTTCTGAGAAAAGATAAAATTAAATCAATCCCTAAAAAACTTGGGGGAAACTGTTAAAGTTCCCACCTTCACCATATTATCACTATAGTAGTAGAAATCCACAATCTGTAGTAAGTATTAAAGCCAAAGATTTTAGGGTAAAATTTTAAACTTTTTGCTTACAAATGCCTAACTTCATATTTTCAAGATGGTTAGATAAAAAATTCTAGGAGCAAGTTATCACAAATTTCCCTTTTATAGGAAACAATTATTTTAGCTTATCTAAGTCATAAAATAAGAAGCCCATAATAAATTCCCTAAGAGATTTTTGTTTCATACCTGGTACAAGCACAGGAACGTGTTGTGTTAGGGCTCCAGGTAATACATTTACCAGTTCAGTTAACATGTTAAAACAACACTGTCGGGTCTTCACACTTTTTTCTTTCATCTGTTTGTGCAGAGCTTTAACAATGTTGGGAACCTGTAATTATCACATACTCATTAACTGGTTTATTCACTGGTATTTCTTCAGTCCACTTACAATGAATTACGGAAAATAAGGAGACAGGCATTTATCTTTTTTAGGAGGGAAAGAGGGCTGTATTTCCAATTTGGCTCTCTAGTGCTATAGTTAACAGACTGTTACACAAAAACTAAGTTTACTGTACGTAATCTATATGTTCACTATGTCTGAAACAGGAATAATCTTACTTGATAAATTTTTATTATAAAGTGCACAAGACAAGCAAAAAACAAATAATAAAATAACCTTCAACCAAATCTTAGGAATGTAATTTATAAATGGAAGAACAGATAAACATTTAATAAAACAAGAAAAAGTATAAGAAAGTAACCATCAAATCAGTCTTTCTTTTCCTTCCACTTTGTTGTTGAATAAAAGCTACTTCAGGGCCAGGGATTTAGCTCAGTGGTTTCGCCACCTGCTGCTCAAGCGCAAGGACCAGAGTTCGATCCCCGGCACAAAAAAAAACCAAAAACAAAAACAAAAAGCTACTTCAAAAGTAGCTACAAGCAGCAGGAACAGAATTCAGATATCTGTTCCAAATCCTGATTTTTTAGTCAGTAAAACTTAAATATGGTCTGTACTGACAAATTGTATGGATGCCTGACAGAGCTCTAAAATTCCTCAATAACAAAGAAACTAAAAACAAAAACAACCAACAAGAACACTACACAAACACAAGTCACAACTGTGAAAGTAGAAACAAAAAAAAAATCACCTAATTCCTCAGAACATTATCAGAATTTTTATTGAGTCTACTAAACACCCAGATTCCAGATACTTTTACTGCTTAAATACTCCACATATTCCCATTCCCTTCTAAACTTAATCAACATTTACCTTTATGAATATATTTACAAAATTTATTCATTTGCACTATCTGTAAAGAAGATGAAATATGTGTTTTCTCCTCTCCTGGTTTAATCTCTTTCAACATGTTTTATAATCTATAAAAAATAGACAGTACAGAATCCATAGCTTTTACAGGGATTATATGTGACAGGAAGAAAACACCCAATATGTACTAAATATTCAATAAAAAGGAGCTACCTAGAGCTAATGTTTAAGATTGTAGAAAGAAAACCTCAGTGAAATATGTGTATGTTATTAACAGTCACAGTTGGCATATGTTAAGCACTTACTATGTAACAGGTACTATACACTGAAACTATATACAGATCATTTCATTTCTCATTACCCTGGGTAGATGACTCTAAAGTCTTACTACATATGAGAAAATTAGATTTAATAAAATAAAAAATGTCCAAGATCACATCATTAAATTAGTAGTGAAACTGGCTATATGGCTCCACAGCTTTAAGAATTCTTTATTTACATCTAAGATAAAAGTTACTTTACTGAATCTTAAAAATATTTTAGAAGTGTTTATTGAGAAAATCAAGAATACTTCAGGTAGAATAAATGGTTTATTAGTAAATATGAACATCCACTAACTTCTGTAGAACTATACCCTAGAACTTTCTGCTTCTCTGAAGATACTCTAGGTCTCAAATAAAAACATTTTTAAAAACATCTCATTTACTACAATGATTTTCTCAAACATACTCTAAACCAACCTGACTTTGAAGCATTGTTAAAGGTGTTTCTCCTTGTTCCATTGCATCAGGGTCACACAGCCAACTTTGCACAGGACGAGTTTGCTTCAAAAGAGAGAGGTATGCATGAAAAACATCTGCCTTTACATTCTCTTCCCGCTCTTTAAATCTGGATATCAGTGCAGGAGAGACAGTCTTGTAGAACTCTGGAAGCATTTCATGCCTTGTGCTGACGACGGCATCCAGGCACTTAGCAGCTGCGCGCCTCACTTTCCAACTCATGTCATCATCATCACTGTATTCATCATCACTCCCTGAAGGGAAGTTTTAATATGAACATGATATTAATAAGTATATCACTTAATACAGAATTATTATTTTTTTTTTGGTACCGGGGATCGAACTCAGGACCTTGCATTTGCGAGGCAGGCGGCAGAATCACTGAGCTAAATCGTAGCCCCCAAAGCAGAATTATTCTTAATCAAACCAGTTAGAGAAAAGCAATAGGTTTAAAAGACAGCAATAAACTTGAAACAGATGCAGAGCTTGTTACTTATCTGAATTAACTTTTTAAAAAGGATCATGATTGTGCTCTTAATTTGCTAAAATTTGTTATTGTGGGTGAAGAATGGCTGCTTACTTTTAAAACTCTCTAAAATCATTAACACATTAAAAGTTGGAATATAAATATTTATAAAATCATAAATTTACTGGCCTCTGAAAAAAGTCAAAAGACTCAATACTACAGGAAATTCAAACAAAGAAGGAGTTTGTAAGTTAAACCATGAAATGGATCTCTGGCTACCAATTATGTTATAAAAAGAATGGTTACTAATCCCTTTCTAATTTTCTGGGGGTTGGGGAAGTGGAAGAATCCTGACATCTGCTTTGTTATAGGCTTTTCATTAAATCTGATGTAGTATTAGGAAAAATATGCATATTCTCAACCTTTCACAATTTTGTCTGGAGAAACTTTACATTCCTCATTATTACAAAAAATGTTTTCTACATAACAGAGTACCACTATCCACAATTCCTAATGGTAAAGCTAAAACATTTTAGGTATAAGCATGAAGAATTGCATCTCATTTAGGTATACTTAATAGATAACTGGTATGTGTGAAATATCAACAAACATTTCCTTCTAACACCATTAGGTTGACCCACTTGGGTAACAAATGCAGGAAGGTAGCACAAATAATAGCAGTTCTCATAACAGTCTAAAATTGTGTAACAATGATTTTGTTATTCTTAGAAAACACAGCCCTAAAATGTCTCCTCACCCTATGTGTACAGATAGGTAGTGATCTCTATCATAATCCAGTTAACTTAGTGTTAGTCAAATGTAGCCAAGTTAGACCTTAGAAGATTCTAGGAAATATATTAAAATTTACCAATCTCCAGGTTTACGTATGTCATTTTATCAGACTACAGGAAAACTCAAAAACTGTAAGTTAAAAGGTACTGCCAAAATAGACTTACTCATTTAAAAGAAAATAAATGAAATTTTTTCCTTTGTCAACACAGAATGGTAATTGTATCCTAGCAATTATAAGCTTTACTGAACACAAGTTTATAAAAAACTAACACATGTCCTAATCACTGAAATTATGATTATTTTATCAGTCACAATAACATCAAGGTAAAAAAGGCATTCAATACTTAAAATCCTTAACTTATAAAGCAGCTGAAGGACCTGGTTATTTAGTGTGCTAAATACCAACTTTTGAAACACAGAACATACATTACTATTGTTTTCTTCAAAGGATATTCATACTGTAAAATAAGCTAATGTTTCCCTTTACTAACATATTGAGTGTCTATTGTGTGTCAAGCATTACCCTAAACACTGAGGTAAGGAATCAAGAGATTAAATTTTCTAGTCATCATGAAGACTGTATTCTAGTAGGCAAAGGTTAGAGTGTGTCACAAAGTTATTAAATGTAATAAAAGAAATAAAAATGTTGAAAAGGGATACAAGTATGTCAAATAAGAGGAAAGCTCTGGGGTGAAACAGTGTGAGAGAAAGGAATCAAGTATGACTTCAAAGTTCTGGGCCTAAAAATTTAAAAAGAATGGAGGCAGCATTCTGAGATGGAAAAAAATTCAAGGAAAAGTTTTGGAGATGGATAGGGAGAAAAGATTTCAGTTACATATGAACCTGGATTCAAGGAAAGATTTGGATGAAAGATAAAATCTGGGTTGTCAGTGTGATGACACTAAAGCTGGGAGACTAGATGAGATCAACAAGAAAACCGAATAATACAAGAAGTGAGTTCAAGAATTCAGATCTGGAATTTTCTAAATTTCATGGTGAGAGAGATGAAGAATCAGTATGGAAGACTGAAAAAGTGTAATCACATAAGCAGGACTAAAATCAGGATAAGTGTGGTGTCCTAGAAGCTAAATAAAGAAAAACAGCTGAATCTGAATAATAGTCAAATGTTTGCAAGCATTTGCAATCTTGTCCAACACTGAAGAACTAGGTTCAAGACAGAAGGGGGAGGAAGGAATATTAACAGTATTCATTTGAAGAGTTCTGTTGTAGAGGAGAGAAAACAGGAAGAACTAGACAGGGTTATGGGAGATTTTTGTAGCTATTTTTAAAATACAAGTTTAATTATGGAACGTCATTACATAAACTCAAAGAATCCACTAAAAAGTATTAATTTATCCATTTAAATTTATTATGATCTCAAATACAAAGAGAATCAACTAAACAAAGGCAACCCCTATGTCCTTGCCATGTTACTCTTTCTAGAGTAAATCTACAAATTAAAGTCTGAAATCAATCTCAGGGAACCTCAGAAATGTTTTAAATTATTCATGAAGGTTCAATGGGGCGTCAAAATTTAGTATTTTTATGAATATAACTATAAGTAAAAAGAAATTCAATACCAACCAAACTTAAAGACTCTGAATACATGTGTATTTTTAGATTTCAAAAAACACTAATTTAGCTTCTTAAAAGAATACTCTAGAAAATTTAAATACAAAAATCATCTCCATCTCTAACAGTAGGCCTTGCACAAAATTTAACAAATAAGATTCCTTTTATTTCATTTGAAATACCTTGGTCATCATCATCACCACCATCAGCATCCATAGCATTTTCATCTTCATCTTCATCATCATAATTATAATTTGGATCATAGGTAAGATATTTAAGACAAATGTTTATTATGGTAGAAACATGAGGATATACTTCCTTAGGACATCTGAAGACAAAAAACAAAAGCTGTTTTAAGTTTTTAAATTTTTATTTATTTTTCCAGTAATGGGAACTGAACTCAGGACTTTGCACTTGCCAGGCGTGTGCTGTGCCACTGAACTACATCCCTGGCCCTAAAAGCTGCTTTAAGTAACTGTATTTTTCTCCTTGCTTTAGTATCTGTCAAATTTTGTTTGTTAATAGCAATAACACAGGAACATGGTTCCCAAATCATTACAAAAATATTAACCTTTCAAATTATACTTGATCAATTTTAAGATGAACTTCCTCCTCCTGCACTTTAAATTTGTTATGGTTAATGTGAGGTAGCATACAGAGAAAATGGTATATGCTCTATCTTTTTACAATGAAGACCAAGCCCAGAAGAGCGTGCTCTTCAGCAACTAGGATGATTGTGAAAATGTTAGCACACATTCATCTAGCTTGGTCTTCCGGATGTATGTTGAGGATAGAGCACAAATGCCCACAGGGCCAACAAAGGAATAATTTGTTTTTATTAATTAAAAGGACAGAAATGAATCCCACAATTTAAAAATGTGCATTAAAACCACTTCTGAAAACCAGGAATACCAAGAAATACTGCCTTCTAGTTCACAAACATGTAATTTTAATTAAGCTTTCAAAAAAACCTTACAATCAAGTTTTCTAAATTGAGTACTGCTGTCCTAGCAAAACAAATGTGACAGATCTAAATCAATGGTTTAAAATAAACACAAAATTCACTGTATGTTTCTGATGAGATAATCAATTTATCCTGCTGCTCTCTCAGGACAGATATTATGACACCTCTCTTCCCTTCCAAAGAATCAAAATAAACCTAATAAACCTGCCTTCCCCAGCTTCTTTATAAAGTCTTACCAATGAAAGGGAAACATTTCAAAATAAATGTGATGACTACATTTTAATAGTGAGATAACATTAGCTTCACAGTTTGTACTGGCTATCAGTTATTTATTGCCTAACGAAGAAATAAAGCTGGGCATGGTGGTACATGCCTGTAATCTCAGCATTCAGGAGACAAGAGGATTGCTGTGAGTTTGAGGCCAGCCAAAACTACACAGAGTTCAAGGCCAGCCTGAACTGCATAGAGAGACCTTGTCTCAAAAAAAAAGAAAAAGAAAAGAAATAATTAACCATATGTGAGATCCTATAAGCTGTTTTTCCTTATATACCAAAAACTCAGACTTTAATTAAAAATTATTCTTAAAAAACAGACTTCTTGGGCAGGGGATTTAGCTCAGTGGTTCCATCTCGTGCCTCACAAGCACAAGGTCCTGAGTTCAATCCCTAGAATCAAAAAAAAAAAAGTAAGACTTCTTAAAAGCTTACCTTCTCACAAATGATTCAAAAGCTTGAATGCAGTATTCTCTTAATTCATCATCATCTACATTACAAAATTTTACCACCAAAGGAATTATCTTCTCAAGGTACTCACCTAAGAAAAGTACAATTTCTTAAAATGATGCAATATTTTTTAAATTAAACATAACTGTAAAATATTTTAAAACTTCTTACCTATCCTATGACCAGCTTGCCTACTAATAGCAGCAATACATTGTATGTATGTTCTGGTTGTTGACATGGAATCATTTTTGGACAACTCTGACAACAGATGCTCAATAAGATCTACAAAAACTATATTTCCACAGCTCATAACCAAATGGCCAAGAGCTATAATGGTTCTTTTCCTCACTGCAAGCCTAGGGCTGGTCAACTGAGGGAGTAGACAGGTCAGAATTGAAGGATGAAAATTAACAAGAAGTCCTCCTTGCCTTAAAGAAAAGAAAGAAAGAAAACAACAAATGAATTCAAGCATTACTAAAGCATCTGAACATTTACTAAAATGTCTGGCCCCTGAATTCAATGTAAATATATGCAGGATATAAAATGGTTGAGACAAATCCACATTCAGAATGAATAAAAACCTGAATTCTATCTCTACCAATGCAACAGAAAACCTAAGCTAAATAAATGCAGCTCTAAATTTATTGCCCCAAACTAACTCCTAGAATCCATACCTATATTCTATTACAGATATCTAACCAACTGGCTCGGGAAAGCACCAAACAAAACAAAAACATATAAAGACCTTGTCACTTTTCTCCTTCCATAATTTTCTCTATTGAGTATGGCTTTTTAGGGGATTCACCAACACTCAGAACCTCAGGATTTCTTGACTTCTCCCTCTCGTCTTTTCTCTACATACTTATATACGAAATTTCAAAATTACTCTTCTAGATCACCTCACATGTACAGTTCACAAGTACAGTTCAATAAATCAGCAGTACTCAAACATCTATAATGTGCCAAAACAGTGCTAGGGATCAAACTGCATGAGTAGATTATTACTGACATCAAATTAAGTAAAAATTCTCATCTATCTCAACATGAACTGAATCTATCAGAATGATTTTCTACTACTTTTCTATTCATTCTATATTTAGAAAACTAGAACACATTGTCTCCCACTTCAACTCTTCTTAGGCCAATGGATTCTGCACCTGAGCTCATCTACCTATTGAAGTGCTATTCTTCCAAACTCAAACAAATGCCACTCTTTCTACAAAAAATTTCCTTGAATATACTTGTTAGTCCTTAGTCCCATTCTGCCTTTATAGATATTTGTGTATGGTTTCCTATAGTAAAGCAAAAGCTCTTTGTGGGGTGTCACGATGATAGCTCTTCACTGTATGTGTTTCTATATACACTACATACACATTCTCTTCTACCTGAAGGTACTCAATTCTTTTTAAATTGAACTAAATTAGCCAAATAACATATTCACAAATAATGAAGAACTGATAACTATAGAATCAAGGATAAACTGAAACTGATGGGTTCTTTAAGTTATTTTGCACATAAGAGTTGCTCAAGTCTATCCATTTTCCCCAAGTTTGACTTCCAAACAAAAGTAGAACAAGAACAAATGGATGAAGACCAAGTTTCTTCCTCCTTGTAGGGTATAGGGAAAGGGGATGTTACCAGAACCCCTGCAGTGAGTCCTGGTCTCCCATGAGTCACAATAGCACAAGGCGAATTAAAGAATAAAGACAGGAAACAAGACTTAGAGAAGAAGCTGGGGATCTTATAATCAGAGGAAGTATCAGATGTCTCAGAGGGTTGTGGTAATCCTATGACCATGAGGAGCTTTAGGTCGATGAGGAGTTTTAAGTTGATTAGGACAGTAAGATGAACAAAGACATTCTTACAACAGTAGGTGGGATGAGTCAGGCTGACAAGGAATCTGTCCCTCCCAAATGAAATCTTTCTCTTAGTAGGTGGTTCTCAAAGAACCAGAATGTCTTCAGCTGATGTAATCTTGCCCTTGAGTATCACAGCATTGTGGGACCACTGAGGTCTCAGATGTGACCAGAGGGAAAAATGGAGTTATGTTTTGGCATATTATAGCCAGCCTACAGACAAGAAGAGTAGGCCTAATCATAATTTAATTGTGAAATTATTTTTCCCCAAAATTATGTAGAATGGCTCCTGGTATCTTCTCCCAAAACATACCAAGGTTATAATTAGCATTTGCTTAACTAGAAAATTTGCAACTCCAATCAGCACATCTTATCTAAGTAGATCACTGCATGTAAGGATATAAATCAATATATAAACCATTTTGAAAAATTTTAAATCACAAATTGTATTACTGTACTTTTGCAAACTACATAACATTTGCTATGCAGTATTACATAAGTATAATTAGTGTGTTTCCCCTCATCTTCAACCCCACACATTTATAAAATAATTTAAACATGAGTAATTTTGGATCAAGTTTTATTTTAAGCAGAAGAAATTTTTAATAAATCAACATAGTATTTGTATTACAAGTAATGCAAAAAACGAGCACATTTACCTGCTCAACATATCAGCCATAATATCCAAGGCCTCTAGCTGAACAGAGACATCTTCTTGCTTTGCTATTGCACTGGTAAGACGTCCAGTAATCTTTTTACATACATTTGCAGCCAATGCAGAACCTGTGCAAATAATAAAGTAAAAAAACTTTCATGGCTGAATTCTACGTTATAACCATGGTAGTTATCAAATGTTGAATTATTCTAAGCATGACTAAGATACTCAAAAGATCCATGCCCAAAAATATATATTTTAAAAATGGATGCTTTTTTAATAAAATAACTTATTAAACATAAATGAGAATTAGATAATAACTATAGAAGGGGCAAATAAAATAGAGCAAACAAAACAGATTTAACAGAATTCACTAGATAACTGTTGAACAGTGGCCACAGGGCTAGTGGTACCCGTAATGCATATATCATATTGGTACACCGAAAAATAGCAATGAGAATTTTCACTATTTGAGACCTCTCTTCTACTAACCTATCCTTTGACATATCTGTGAATTAAAATCACAATTCGGTGACCCTATGCTTAACACCTTCTTTAAAAGAAAACAAACAGAAAGCTGTAACTTTTAATATAGTCCCTTACAACAGAGATTCCAAAATTTCATCATAAAGCAGAAATGTAATTCTAGGACTCATGTTTTAAAGCAGGTCACGTTGTTAGTGAGTGGTAAAAGGGAACAAGTAACTGTGAAAGTAATTATCTATACAGTTACAAGAACTCTTGTTAAAATCAGAAATCAGCTAAAAACAACATTGTTCCAATGAGAGGGAAAAAAATGAAGAAAATATCAATATAGCTAATGAATTATAATACACTAGAAATGGTGGAATACTTCAACTAAATGACTACTTATAGGTAAAGTAACTGGTATAATACAATGGAAAAAATATCAGTTTGGGATTATAAGATAACAGATTTGAATCTCCATCCAATTAGGAAATCAAAACTTTGGGTGAATTAATTTAATCTCTTTGAATTTCAGTTTCTCCATCTATAAACTAAGGAGGATATTAAGATCTCTCTCATAGGGCTGATGTTCAGACTAAGTGAACACACAATCAGCACTTAGCATAACAAGTATATTAATATTTGTTGAGTAAATTAATGAAAACAATATATCCAGATGACATTATTACCAATCAAAATCTCTCCTTAAAATATAAAGATAATTGCATCTCGTTTGCAGATGGGAGAGTAACTCTGAGATGGCTAAGTTTAGCAACTACTTAGTAGTCAAGACCATTCTAAAACTTACATTACCTAGACATTTCTGTCAGGAGCCAAAGGGTAATTAACTAACATATTCATTATCGTTTTAAATTTTAAAACAACCAAGTATTTATAAAAGGGTTAGCTTTACTTAAAGCTACTAGTAAACCAAATTCAACGCTAACTTTATTTCTAAGAAAAAGTAACGCCTGAGATTTTAATTTTTTAAAAAATTTAAAGGGATTCCTACTAACACCTTATACACTTTATAGGACAGGTACTACTGGGGGGGGGGGGGTGAGGGGGTCCGGGGGAGGGTGATGGCAGAGAAATGCCTCCACGTGAAAAGAAGAAAAGATGCTGTTGCTTACCACTGGAAGCTGGAGGAAGTTCTCCAATTACAGTTTTAAGGCCAATACTTGAAATATCTCGAAGTTGTTCTTTATCAGAAAGCATGTTAGTACAGAGGGTATCTACAATTGTCTCTACTTGGTATTCTTTCACCTTACTCACTAAAGGGCCAAGACTGTAACATAAAGAAGAAAAAGTCTTTAAATTCTTTTAAACATAAATAACAGAAAACAAGTAAATGGAAATATTAATTTGTCTGCCTAGCAACTGTCAACCCATGCATCTATCCTAAGTATGCAAATAAGGATGTAAAATAAAACTCTTGACTGATAAATGTCATAGTTGGCTTCCAATTTTTTTCCCCATGCAGCCTTAAAAATAAACAAAATTTTATTAATAAAAAGGCTAATTAGGCATCTAATGTTAACAAGGTTTACCTACAATGGAACTTCCATATCACTTTGTCACTTTGACCTTCCCTTGGTATATAATATAAAAACCACCTCAGAAACCAAAAGAATTTCTAATGTCCTTGAGTCCTTTATGTAACAAAGTTCCTTCTGTTTAAATTTTAAAAGCTTCAAGTAACTGGTTACAACAATCAAAACAAGTGGTACTGTGTAATGCTCCCAAAGCATGGTGCGCATACCCTTTTTTGTTAATTATTTTATACTATTATCAGTTTCCATTATGACCGCTAGTTGAACCACCCCTTGAAGATGAAGAAAAGTCTTTCCTTTATGTCTTTACCACAGACTTTTCAGCATACACTGTAGTAGCTAAGACTGGCAATTATTTATCAAGAAGCTACTGTATTCAAGATTACTGAAAAACAAAGGAGGTATGGCTATCTTTTTCAAATTTTCACTACCTAGTTAGTGAGGCAAGAAACTCATCTATGAAATAAAGAAGGCATTTACTACCTTGCAGTTTCTTAAAATAAAACTTTAAAATTTAACGTTAGCCTTCACAGGACAAAGGTAACACACTAACAGTCACACTTCTAGGTTAGAAAAAAAAGCACTTTAAGTGGGAAAGACAAGATCTTGTAAAGACCAGAGACTAGAATGAATGAAAGGCACACTGAAGTGAATGAACTAAATACTCCTATTAAAGAACAGAAATTATATGACCAAATTAAGAAAAAGCAGGGGCCAGGGATTTATAGCTCAGTGGTGCCACCGTCTGCCTCACAAGTGCAAGGTCCTGAGTTCGATCCCTGGTACAACAACAACAAAAAAAGTAAGACCTACCTGTCTACTAGAAATAATTTAAAAGTTAACACAGACAAAATGAGAAGTAGTAAAAATGATATTCTACACACACATACTAATCTTTAAAAAACCTCAACTGGCTATATTAACATCAGAGAAAATATATATAGATTCTTCTCAAATATTTCTATAGCTTCAATACAATTCCAAAACTTGAACAAGCTTATTTTTAAAAATGGAAATTGACAAAGTGATTCTAAAACGTATATGGAAATACAAAGGACCTTTAAAAAAAATTACTCTTGGGAAAGGAAGAATGCAGCTGGAGAGTGTAGGCTTACCTAACTTCAGACTTACTATCTATCTACAACAGTTTCTCAACCAGAGGTTGAATTTTACTCTCTAACAGATATTTGGCAATTGCCTGTTGATATTTTAGGAGGAGGTACTGGCAAACAGCAAAGGACAATACTAAACATCTCACAATACAGAGATAGTTCCCACAGCAAAAAACTTAATCTGTTCCAAGAAGTTAGCAGTGCCAAGGTTGAAAATCCCTGAGCTACACTAATAAAACAGGACAGTACTTGGGTAAGACATAGATCAATGAAACAAAACAGAGTCTAGAAACAGACAGTCAACTGATTTTTTGGCAAAGTTGCCCAGGTAATTTAGCAGAAAAAGGAAGGTCTCCGGCAGGGGGTTTAGCTCAGTGGTTCCGCTGCCTGCCTTGTAAGCACAAGGTCCTGAGTGGGATCCCCGGTACCCCCCCCCAAAAAAAAAGAAAAGAAAGAAAAGAAAAAGGAAGGTCTTTTCTATAAATGATGCTGCAACAACTGGATATTCACATTAAAACAAACAATTTTACTCCAGACCTTCCACAAAAATTAATTCAAAATAATCATAAAACTAAAAGTAAAAGCTAAAATTATAACGATTGCTAGGAGAAAATCTTTGTAAACAAAGATTTCTTAGGACTCAGAAAACCACAAAAGAAAAATTTTAATTTACAGATTAAATCAAACTAAGTTCATTTTAACCCAAAATTAAATACTTAAGCTCATCAAATTGGGAGATATTTCAGGAAAATGGTACATACACTCTAGGAAACAATTTGGATGTATCTTAAAAAGTTAAATGAACAGAAATTTCATTCTTAGGTATCTATTAGTAAAAAGAAAGCCCTGTGTCTTAAAAGAATGTTCATTTATTTGTAATAGCCAACCCCTGGAAGTGAACTGAATAATCAAATTATATCAGTGAACTATTTAGTCACTGAACTATTTAATCATTAATAAAAGGCATAAATTATTAATATACACAACGTGGATGAATTTCACAGATGTTACAAAGAACAAAACGCAGACATAAAACAGCATATATTACATGATTCCATTTATATGAAATTTTATTAACAAAGCTAATTAAATGGTGAACAAAAAATGAATAGTGGCCTTGCTTGAAGATGTATTAAGGATACAAATTCCACCTTTTCAAACGGTTTTTGTAAAAGGTCCATGGTTTTTGTAAAAGGTCCATCTTCCCTTCCCCAATGATGCCACCTTAACATAGCTTCACACTGTACTTTACTACATTGGTCCATTAATACCACACTACCTAACTGCTTTATTTAGAAACATGGGGCTAATATACACCCTTCCAGCTCCATCAACTGTCCTACTTTTTCAGGGTTTTCTCAGCTATCCTCAGCAACTCCAACATACTTTAACACGTCTATGATGGGGCTGTACATGCATGACTGCCCCAGCAGGTGGCTTGTACCTCTCAATGGGACTGTCCCATGCCGCGGCGGAAACATGTTAAAATCAATTTGTCAGCCAGTTGTGGTGGCACACATTTTTAATACGAGCATTCGGGAGACTGAGGCAAGGGGGCTCACTGTGAGTTTGAGACCAGGCTCAGTTATACAGTGGGTTCCATGCTAGACTGAACTACAAAACCCTATCTCAAAAATTAAATTAAATTAAAAATAGAATCAATCCATCTAACTTAATTTAGGTTAGAATTAAATTAACATGGAAATAAATGACAACTTTATGATGAGGTATCCTATCTCAAGGACATGGGATGTCTTTCCATTTCCTCAAATACATTTCTGAGAATATTTTAAACTTTTTCTCTCATAAGTTTTGAAAAAGTTAAAAATGTAATCTCATCTTATGTAACATCCTCATTCAAGGTGGCCACTGTAACATTT
Organism: Heterocephalus glaber; assembly: GCF_053883595.1. Taxonomy (NCBI): domain Eukaryota; kingdom Metazoa; phylum Chordata; class Mammalia; order Rodentia; family Bathyergidae; genus Heterocephalus; species Heterocephalus glaber. The sequence continues at coordinate 12,576,916 of NW_028258354.1, read as the reverse complement.
CTTCCTACATATTATGTTTTTCTGATGCTATTAAAAATCAGTATTTACTTCTATTTTATCTTCTAATTCATTACAAAAAACTAAAACATAATATGGTATTATCTTATAGTCTGGAAATCTCATTTGCTCATGGTATGTGACTCTTAATATAGTGCTGCATTTTATTTTTAAAATTTTAATGGAACTGGGCTTTAGTTTCCCCTTTTCATTGTTATCTATAATCTGATTTTATTACGCATAACTGGCTTAAAAAAATCTGGAACATTTTCAGACTTATTCTACGTTCTGGAACACTATTAGAACTATCTGTACTGGGGTTATCTGTTCTTTAAGGTTTCAAATACAAGATTTTTGCACCTTTATTTTGGGTGGCAAATTCTTAAGACAGTTTGCCAATTTCTTGATTAAGATTGCTTAGTAATTTATCTACTAGGATTTTTCTACCTTCAAAAATCAGTACGTTGATCATTTAGCCATTATTATGATTTTCTCTCCTAATATATTTGTTTATATCTTAATTTCTTTACTGTCTTGAATATATACACAGTTTCTTTCCCAATCTCTTTAATTGTTCAGTACATTATTTTGGACAAAGCTTAATTTTATTAGGTGTGTGGCAAACATTATAAGACAAAAAAATTAAAGTAAAATTACTGGTTCATTTGTATTATTCTACAACTTAATATTTTTTGAAAGTCTATTTTATTTTAAATTTTTAAATGTCCCAAGTTAAAGAAATTTGTATTGCATGTTTATAAATTGTTAACTGAAGATTCCGCACTTTTGCCTGTCTTTACAAGCAGATATGAAAAACTTTAGCCTAAAATGAATTTGAAACCTTTGTTAAGAATCCAATAAAGGAGTAATAATGGGAGCATGTTTTATTTAAATTGATACTACATATAATTAATATGATATATAAAATAATTCCACTGTTTAAGAATGAAACTAAATGTTATATTTAGTATTAACTCACTTCTAAAGTTTGGTCCTCATAAATTAAACAAGTATATTAAGAGAATTACTGAAAATTCATTTTCTCCACCCTGCTAAGAAACCCAACTGTGAAAGAAGCTCCTAGCTCTACTGCACTGCCAAACACAATTAGAACTTTCATGAAAGATTCTTTCTAACCATGGTATCATCAATGTTTTAACTGCTGCCATTCTTTGTTAAGGGCTTATTAGTTTTTCTTTTCCTTGAACATTTTACTTTTAAATTTTATCCCCCATTGGAATATAAAGATAAAAGGCAAGTAGGCCTTTCAACCCAACTGACAAATCAAGCTGATATAAAGCAAGTGAGAGAATCATAATTTCTGGAGTGCCCTATATATATTTCATAAGAGCTCAAAGAAATACTGTAAAGGGCACATTATTTTATATTCTATAAGTTAATATACTGTATGTACCATATACAAGTACTAAATATTCACTAGTCACCTACACATTGAAAACAAACGAAACAAAACAAAAACTCCAGAAAGATAGTACAATATCTAAGATAACTGCCTATCAATTTTTTTAAACTGAGGGTGAGGGGGAATACAATTAATATAACTCACCATTTGACAGCTAAATTCTGTACCTCACCATTTTTATCTTCCAGTAACTTCAAAATCATTTTCACTACTTTTCTTTCACTATCATCATCCAACTTGATGGAATCTTTCTGCAGTTCTGTCATCAAATCATTTGTAGCCATAAACCTATTAAAAAATTAAAATTTGTTAATTCAAAAATTTGAAGTTTTAATAAATTAACTTTTCAGATCCCAATGCTATAGCATTTACTCAAGAGGAATGCAGTACATTTTATTACAAAATTTCATCTACTTTTGCTGGGGATTTAGCTCAGTGGTTCCACAGCCTGCCTTGCAAGCGCAAGGATCAGAGTTCGATCCCCGGTACCAAAAGAAAAAAAAAAAAATTTTATCTACTTTTAACTGCTCATAAATTCAAACTACCAAAGAACAAGATAACAACATATACTTAAAATTCACTGTTTTCAGACAGAAATTTCAAAAGTGCTAATATGCTCCTTTATTACCACAGGATATCATAGGTAACTAACATTATCCAAAATTATCTTTCCCACCATAGTCTTGATTTCAGATTTACTAACAGGACCTATAATGAGTGCTTGTTCATTCCAATTAATTGTATTGCTCCTTTGAGGGGTAATAAAAAGATTTTCTTTTCATTGTGTAGGATTTTCTCTGGGAAGTCCTTAACCACAAACATTAAGAACACTTTCCTTGTATGATATTTTTGTATGTTGCACCAGGAGTCACATATTACAAATTACTATATTGAAAATTTCCAATACTAATTCCTTTCCTACCCCAACTCTTGTCAATAGGTACAGGTTTATTTTCAAAAAGGTGAAGCAGTTACTCTACAAAGTTGCCTGACCCGACATCTGTTTCCCTCCCCTTAAGAACAAAAGCCAAAGGAAGGTTTAACAAGCCTAAAACAATTCAAACTAATCAATCACATAATCTCAGGTTTAGTGACAGGTTAAGGAAAATAGTCATGGATTTTTTTCTCATATATATTACCAGACAATTTATTAGGTTAAATTAATTTCTCAGCATTTGAAGCAATCATACTCAAAACCCTAAGGTTACTTTAAAGTCAAATGAACTTTTCTCATAATTCTTGGCTCCATCTATATCCATGAAAAGAATACAATTAAAATATCTACTTACCATCTAACTAGATCCAGCTTCAGTAAAAAGCTAGTATTTCATGTTTCATATTCTATAAGTTAATATACTATAAATACCATATACAAGTACTATTCACTGGTCACCTAAAAATTCTAAAAAATGAAACAAAACAAAAACTCCAGAAAGACAAGATAATATTTAAGGTAAGTATGTTTAAATTAACAAATACAGCTTACTAACATCTATTAGAATTTAAACAACTTTGAAGATAGTCTAGTAATACGGGCAATAAATTACATGATAAAGATTAGAACAAATTAGCAATTGATTATTTTAAGATAATTCCAATAACTAAGATTTCACTTAACACAGATTTGTCATAGTTTTAAAACTTAGGGAAGCATGTTGTTCAATACAGCATATAGTTCTGTAAAACTGCTTATAAAGAAAAGCTTATATTCATATTGGGACAATAAGATATAAATTAGGCATATACTTTATTTTATTTATTTTTATTTTTTGGGGTACCGGGGATCAAACTCGGGTCCTTGCGCTTGCGCAGCCGGCGGTGAAACCACTGAGCTAAACTCCCGGCCCGGCATATACTTTCAAAATGTGACAATTCTAACTGGAAGCTCCTGCCCATTATAAAAAATGACAAAAATCAAAACTACATAAATTTTATTAATATTCTAAAGTAGAAAAAACTGCTAACACATTTAGTAAGGCACTTTAACACAAAGTACTGAAGATATCTTAACCATTTTACATAAATACATTAAATAACTACAGTTATTATAACCCCTATGGGCCTTTACAATGCCAGTCATCTGCCTCAAAAGAACAAAGTGTTATCAGGGCAGGGATTTAGCTCAGTGGTTTTGCCTCCTGCTGCGCAAGCGCAAGCACCCGAGTTCGATCCTCGGTACCAAAAAAATAAAATAAAATAAAATAACAAAGTGTTATCAATTTAAGTACAAAAGCAGATAATCCCAAATAAAAAGCTGATTTATGGTTGAGTTGGCTCTACTAGTACACAGATGTATTCATTCATTCATCACTTATTTATGCACTTTCTATTATGTTACAAAGCCCATACTAAGAGCTAAGGACAGGAAAAAAAAAGGTAAATAAGCCTTGGCCCCCCGAAAGAGTTTATATTGTAATAAAGTCTACTGACTTTCAGAAATCTTTGATTCATGGTTAAATATCTTTTTTTAAGAAGTTGAAATGAGGGGTCAGGGATTTAGCTCAGTGGCGCCATGCCTGCCTTGTAAGCAAGCATGAGGCCCTGAGTTCGATCCATGGTACGAGAAAAAAAAAAGTTCAAAAAAAAAGTCAAAATGAGCACTAGCAAAACTAGTGATACTATTTTTAATTATCAGAAAACCTGGACTGAGATATTGTAATTTGACTTACTTCTCACTAGCGATCCTGAAACCAGAAAGGTCTGGGAATACTTCCACTGATCTAGAAGTTGTCTGACCAGTTTGAGAGTTGTCCCTAGTGGTTAAAAGCTAACTGGGAAATGGTTCTTAAATACACATTACTGTTTTATGTATGGTTCTAAGGGCTGAGATGATATACATGCAGACTTGGTCTCTTCCTCTTACCTATCTAGTGGGACAAACAGGGAAATAAATAACATTGTTACAAATTTTGAATACCTAAGAGCATATGAAAATGATGACATCGGCCCAGGGATTTAGCTTAGTGGTTCTGGCGCCTGCCTCACAAGCGCAAGGTCCCGAGTTCGATCCCCCGCACATACAAAAAAAAGAAAATGATGACATCAAAAAACTGCCTGTTTAGGGCTGGGGATTTAGCTCAGTGGCGCCGCTGCCTGCCTCGCAAGTACGAGGTTCCAAGTTTGATCGCTGGTAGCAAAAAAAGAAAAAATCTGGACCAGGGATTTAGCTCAGTGGTTCCAGCACCTGCCTCACAGCACAAGGATCTGAGTTTGATCCCCGGTACCAAAAAAAAAAAAAAAAAGAAAGAAAGAAAGAAAGAAAGAAATCTAACAGGAATACAATGGAAATGTAGACTGAGGTCAAGCTGGAAATGGTCTTATATAGTCATTCGGTACATAATGAGAATCTACTACATATGAGGTACTGTACTGGCTGCTGTGGATACAAGGGCTTGCCAAAGCAGACACAATTTCTGCTGTTTTGGAGCTTACATTAGTCTAGTAAGAAGTATATTAATTTTTTTAAATTTCACATATGAGTAAGTACCTAAGATAATTATGAACTGAGATAAATGCTCTAAATGAAAGAAATGTGTCACCAAGAAAACACAATGGTATAACAAAATAACTGAACATAGACTGAAGTGGGGATCATTTTTCAAGGAAGACTAACATCCCAAGAGTAGGCAAAGGTATTCAGGAGTGGGTAGGGGAAAAATTGGTACCAAGTAAGAAAGGCACAGGAATTAAAGAGATCTGTAGATCATATCATGATTTTAGTATTTATTGTAAGAGATATGGGAAGCTACAGTATGGCACATGGGACAGAGATGGGAATTAAGTGGAATAATTAATTTGTCTTTCATAACCACTACTCTAGTTACTACTTGGGACAACACTTTGGAGAAAAATTAATCTTTATACAGCCAGACTAAATGGGGGCCAGTTAGAAGAACTCCTGCTGCAGTCTTAAGAAATTATGGTAGCCTGAATTAGTTATCAATAAAAATTTTAGGCTACATGTACGAATTTGCCTATTTGTTAAATTTTATTTGTAAGCCCCAAATTAATACTACTCATTTCATAATCATTTAAAGACAAGTGCACAGTGGTAGTTGAGTCACCCAACACATAATCTGGTGCAGAAACTCTGCCTCCTAGTATCCTAGATACTATAAAAGTATCTTCTTCTCAGTCTATACTGTGCCATGCTTTTCACATTTGTACTTTCTGCTAGTAATTTTGCTGTTTAATACAGCACCCATACATAGTTCTAAAGTGCTACCTAGCATTCCTAACTGCAAGAAGGCTGTGATATGTCTTCTGGAAAAAAAATGTGGTAGATATGCTTCATTCAGGTATGAGCTTATATGCTACTGACAGTATGATCAATGTTAATGAATCAATAATATACATTAAAGTACCTTTAAGCAGAAGCATACACAAAATAAGATTAAGATGCAATTAACTCAGCAAAATGCTGTGAACAGGGGCTCACAAAAATCAAACCCTGTTATTCCCCTAGTAGCAATGGTTCAGTAATTCAGTGTTTCTGGCCACTTTATAGAGAACAATTACTACAAATAAGGATCATTATTTGAGATCATAGGTAAAATTAGTAGTTCTTCAAAATGGATTAAATAGTATAGTAAGGAATGGGCTAATAAGACAGAAGGAAGAAAACCATAAGACCTGGTGCTACAGACCGCTCATGTTTCCTTCCTGAAAGAATGTTACTGTGCAGTCACTGTAATATTAGATGGTTCAAACACTTAATACTAGAATGAGAAAAGATTAAGTCCACATCAACTACAAACTATGAATATGCCTTTAATCATAACAATATCTCAGCTATAGTGAAGATATGATCATCATGAATTAATGCCGTATAGCCCAACTTAGTCTGCCACTGGCCATAAATAGAAACCAAGAAAGAAAGAAAGAAAGAAAGAAAGAAAGAAAGAAAGAAAGAAAGGACAATCCCTAACATTTAGAAACAATTTGAGGCTTACACTTAAACCTCAATGTTACTAAAAACTAATTTGATGTTTACAAATAAAGCATATTGTTTCTTAGACATAATCTCAGAGAATATCCATGTCAAACAAGCTCACTGAGTAACACCACCAACTGCAAAAATAAAAATCAAATATCCCCTCTCCAGTTGAAATCAGTGACTGCTACTTCTTTACCAATTACCATGTTTCTACTGCTCAGGTCTCCAAACCCTGTAAAATTTATTAAGATGGCAAGTCACAGAATTGCCCCTTCTTACACATTTAAAGCAAAGCTCTGCTTCCTTAGACCCTTTCAAAATTACCAAAATAAATAGGTTCCGTCTGGCAATCTCTTACTGAGACACCCCATGGCATGTAATGAATAAGCCCAACTTGTGCCATGGATGTTTGTATAATTAAATTCAAGAGGGAAAAATTGATATTCAGAGCTTAAATATCACATAGATAAGCAAAGAAAATATCCACTAAATCAACTACTTCAAATTTTAGGAAATGCAGTTTCTGCAATCTCAGACAACAACCAAGATGTTTGGAGTTTATCTTATAATCAGTGGGAATTAGTTGGGAAGGCAAGAGCCAGCTATGATATTTATGAAAAAAATTCTAATGGCTAGAATGAACAAACAGACTAGATTAAGAGGCGTTTGACAGGAATACTATCTTGAGAAATACTCATCACAGAGAACTAAACAAGAGAAGAAAGGTCAAAGAAAGGTAATATCAAGGTGTTCTACTTGGGAGGACTTTCAATGAATGGTAATTCAACAAGCCAGTAAGGATAAGGAAAGCTTAAGGTGAGGAGGAAGGTAAAATTTTCCAAGTGTTAACTTTCAGATTCCTACAAGATTTCCAGATGGATATAACCTGCAGATAGTGCTATCTTAATTCATTTTTTCAACAAATATTTTGGGAATACCAGCATAAAGAACTGCGTTAATCTCTATGAACATAGCAATGAACAAGACAGTCACAGTCTGAAACTTACACAGCTGGCTTATTCTACTCAACTGAAAGGTACCTGACGGGAAAACTAACTCATCTTTACTAAAGTGCAATAAAAGTAGAAATAAAGGTAGAAATGGGTGCTTTACACTGCACAATGAGTAACTTTCACAACCTCTCCTCTCATATATTAACGCAATTTTACTCTTGAGTCCAGCAAAAAGCTAGATGACATGGGCTAACTGTATCACCCAATGAATCAAATACTTTTAAGTATCATAAATACCACTGTTACCCAGTTTTTCTCATTTATTCCCTAGAAGGATATGCATTAACTTAGAATAATCTTAATACTGTCCATGTAAATAAAACTAATTTTTGTTCATCTTCCAAGTTTCCTATATGATATCCCTTTCTCCAGCTTTTCAGTAGTGAACCCTACATTGCCGCTAAGTTTATAGTAACTGTATTATCTAAAGAAAAGCCATGTTGAGTAAAAGCAAATAAATTACTACCATTAACCTGAAAATATTTAAAGTGCTAGAAATCAGCTTCTTAATCTCTGAAAATCTATTTCCTCTGATTAAAGGCTCTTCTCTCCAAGAAACAGTAGTCAGGATCATTTCACTGAGTATTTCTGGGTTTTTTTTTCTCGGTACCAGGGACCAAACATGGGACCTAGCGCTTGTGAGGCAGGTGCCGGAACCAATGAGCTAAATCCCCAGCCCTCACTGAGTATTTCTTACATTAACTATAAGGCTCACAGTACTTTTAGCTCTGTGACAGGATCTCCAAGGTCCCCTTCCAGCTGTACAAGTCTATAATTCCTTAAAAGACCTAAATTTTCATTAGCATTTTAAAGTTTCCAGCAAAAAATGCCTTCCAAGATTTACCCAACACCTAAACAAATAAGTTTTATAACATAAACCATTATCAAGTTGGAAAATGCTTTCATTCTACAATACAGTGAATTATTTTAAGATTGTATCAACCAGTACTTAAACAGATTTGTTGATTTTACAATGATTTCCTGAAGAGACTTTTCTAAAATTCTTATATACTTTCCACCCTTACTCTGGAACTAAAACTCAACTAAAACACTGAAAGAAGTCACATGGCCAAGGAACTAGATTCAGTTCAGTAAGACAAGGTGCCTAGCCTTGAAGAATTCCCAGCTACTGTCAAAAATTTCTTCTCTCTCTGCCAGTGAAGTTTACTACAGTGTGCTTTCATACTTATTCCTACTTAAGAGTTTCATTTTCATGACCTCACTCAGATCTTTCTACGGACTTGAATCTTCCTGTTGCCACTTATTGCCCTGGGGTTGTCTTTTTACAACACTGTCTTAACCATTCGACATGCATGGAGACTTACTGAAGGCAAGCACTTGAACTTTATCCTTCTCAAGGAACTAGTAAAAGCATCTTTCAGCACAAAATATTCTATAAGCCTAATTTTTGAAGAAACTGAAATGTAACTTGTGCCTTGTACTGTCCTCTAGTCAAAACCTGGGAGACGTAGTACATCACAGTAAGAGTTCACGGGCAAAGAGGTACCAGAAACCCTAAATCTACCATATAACCAACTTTGGGCAAACAACTACTCCAACTCAGTTTCCTCAACTGTAACAGACTGTTACTATCCACTTCTGCTATAATGATATAAGGATTAAAAAAAAATCAAGTCAAGCAGAAATATTATGCATAAATAAAAGAATGATATTTTCTTTACTCTTGATTCTTTGCAATACTTTAATTCAGTGGTGGTGAAGCCTATAAATAAAAGTTGTCTCAACCCATTCACATTTAGTGAATACTTAAGAGTACTCATAGGGTTCATGCCCATTAAAGCTTTTACTGTTAAGCTACAGAATTACCTGCCTACTGGCTGTATCACTTTGTACTTTTTACTCTCTGAACAAACACACACCTAAATGTCCTTGAAATGAAATAACTAATATATAGTATTACAAAGGCTTTCTGGGGAAAAATTCTGAGTACGTTCTAAGTAGTATTTCTTCTGAGGAAAAAAGTGATGAAAAGAACTGTGTACTCTTCCAAAGAATGCGTCTTTTTTTTCTACAGTGTTATTTGAATTAGCATTCACTAGCTTTTAAAATACTAATTTTCTTCAAAAACAAGGCTAGTAAGCGACATACACTATCCTGCCCACTGCAATACAAAAATGTCCCTCTCCTTTACAAAGAGTGCCAAGTAGGGACTCTTCACTTTTCAATACTACTTTATTTCTCCTAAATCTTAATATTCCACATTCAAATAATGCAGAATACTAACACATGAAACATAAGTTGTATTAGGTAATTTTTCAGTAAGTTAAGCTTATGATTTAAGTTCTGCAAAGATAAATGGTGGAACTTCAAAATTCTAAAGTCTGCACTTATTTCTCTACATTAATGGACTATGTAGTTACCTAAGTAGAATCTTCAATATTTAGGCCTATAATCAACCTTTTGTAATTACCCTTCTGTAATTACCATTATGCAAATCTCTCAAGTGAAAATCATTTCAAATTAAGCAGCTTGCCCAAGATCTCAGAGTTCACAAGCAAGAATCACCCATGATTAGAACCTTGATCTTGCGTTAGGCCAAATTCATTTTGGATTCTACCATGAGAATAAAATCTTTTTCTTCATTTTGGTGGCACTGTTTTCCTCTTCATTCCTTAGTACAAGGTAAAATACTGTACATTTTAGGTGTTCCATGATGTAAAATGGCCCTCAAGATGCTTCTGGCACTATTTTAAAATATGTAGTCACAAATCTTGGTATGTACACCCAAAAAAACTGTATTTTCAATGAAAACAAAGCATCTTTTTAAAAAATAACAAATGCTATATACATGAAAATGCATAAAATTCAAATGTTCATTATTTTACAGCCAAGGGTCCAATCCTCAGTACCATAAAAAAAAAATCTTTAAGTGAGTGAAATTTAATACAGAGTGTTTTAGTTCCAAAGACTTGTCTGTTAATTGGATGGCTAAGTGTGTTATAAAAAGAAACTTAAACCAGAGTTAATTCAAATACCTCAATGGTGATGTCAAGTTACTGGATATCACTTATTATTCCCCAAGACACCTTCTATAACAATAACCAGTTATATTATTAGTGGACTATATCAATAGTCCACTAATCCATCAAGCAAGGTTTTGATACATTCCAGCCCTGACAGATAACCCTTATCAAGTTCAGCATTCACTATAATCTAGCTTTAAGCATTATTTCTCTCATACAGTTTACTTTAAAAACAAAAACACAAATTCAAGCATTATACATTACTTTCCAAGAAATTTAAGCAAGGGCCAGACAGTAATCACATACTAGGTACCCCACATGACATAATTTCTTTAGTTTTTCTAAACATATTACCCATAACTGAATCTGTCTAGTTGAGCCAAACCATATGATGGCTAAAGTGCTACCTTGAGGCGAAAACAGAATCAGAATGAAATTTAGTACTCTGACAGGATGAGCCAAACCAGCATAATTTGAAAGTTGTACGAATGTTTATCCCAATATTTAAATTTCAAGCAGGTAAAGCTTCAAAGGGAATCAAAAAGCATCCTAATCGTTAAAACAACACGAAAATGTTACTACCTTTGATAATCTTGATTCTCGCCTTAGAACTACACCAATCTAAAATTAAAATTCCATAGTGCCTAAAGCAAACATGTCACGCCTCCCCTTTCCAGTCAAAGTACTAAAATCTTTAGCTTCAACAAAATGGTTTTTAAAAATCGCAAATACAACCTTTAAGCGATTCCCAAACACTACACTGGTCATTTTAATATGTCAACACATCAACTAAGAATATTACTTTTTTCATGGTTCTCTTTTCACAAATTTCTTCCCAGTAGATAAACTGCAAGTGTTAAAACGATTGTTCACATAAAACAAAACAAACCACCACCACCAAAGCTCTTAAGCCACAATTTTCATTGAAGACCATTTGTTCTTTTAAAATGCAAACAAATTACAACTACTAAAGCATTAAAAAACAAAACTTAAAGTATTAATGAAATAAAAACTTTTTTGACTAACATTTGTGAATAGGAGGAAAGAATGTCACTACAGTATGCGAGGGAAAGAACTAAAATAATCTGAAAATACAACAAATCTTTAATGCGCATGTTAAAGTAGGGACCCAGTAACACCCCTGATCAGTAGTGCTATACTAAAGCTTCATCTTCAGCAGTCCTTCTTTTTAAGATTCATTTGCTCCGTTTAAGGTTTAGCAATTCATCCCTCTGGCAGTGATTTTTTGGATATAAGATTGAAACTGAGATCCTACGTGGGTTTTACCTGACAAGGGAAATACGACAAGAGATGCTGGCGGGAAAACACTAAGGGCCAAGTTTCCTCCATTCTGGCTCCCCTCCCCCGTCCTTCCAACTCAAAGAGAAGGAATTCTCCAAAGTATTTAACCCAATCAGCAAAGAGCTAAAAGTTAACCGTTCCACCTCAGTGGAGCCAAGCCCATTCACGTCTGCCGGCGGGGAGAAGACGCCGCGTCCACGAATGGGCAGCAGCCTGCGCTCGGGCCCTGGCGGGCAGGGCGGCCTAGCGCCTCCGGAGGGCCAGCGAATAGGCCCGGCCGCCCCAGCCTCGTCCACAGCAGCTTCCTATTTCACAGCACTGGATGATTTCGCCCCTTTGTAATCTCGACCCTGGGAACAAGGAATGGAGTGGGGGCACTTAACGAAAGACATAGAATGAAGTGCTCTGGGGACCACGGCAGACAAGGGCCTGGAGGAAAGCGTGGGGGAGGGGGTTGGACAGGGTCCGGCCAGGGTCCAGGAGCAGGCGGAGGGGGGAGACCCCAGAGAGGCTAAGCAACCGAGGAAGGCCGAAGGGGTGGGGCAAGGCCTGCGTGAGCATTAGGGCCGCGGATGGGGGACCCCGAGGTGTGGTTAGGATCGGATTTCGGCCTCACCTAAAGTCCTTGTCGCTGGATGTCATTTTTTCCAGCAAATTGGAAATGTGGTACGAGGCGCTCGCCATGTTGACGGCCTCGATCCCGCCCGCTAACGCTGTGGCTGCTGCTGCCCGCGGCCGGGGCTCCTCCTCTCGGTGGCAGCGGCTCCCGCTTCCAGGGTCGCAGCGCGACGCCGACGCGGACTAGAGGCGCCGCCACAGGATGCCCCCTCCCTGGCGAGACGAGGGCTAGTCCCGAAGAAAGCGGAGTCACTGGGCCGGCCTAACGACGGCGCTACTTGCGGAAGAACGAGCACATGGGCGACGGAACGTACAGCAAGGCCTCTCCGGGAAGCCAGACACCTCCTCTCGGGCCGTCTCGGTCCCACTCCCTCCGCACTCGGTCCCTAGGGCAAGAGGCCAAAACCCGCCTCCTACGCTCCGCGGGCGGGGGCGGCGGACAAGAGACGCTACGAAAAGCTGAGGTCAGAGTTCACGGAGGCCTCCGCACGCACGCCGCGGAGGCGCTGCGCACAGGGAATTCTGTTGGCTGAGGACTCTGTCAGTCTTCGCGTGACCCGCCTTTCAGGAGGGACGACAATAACTACGAAGGCTGTTCTCGCGATACTCAGAACGACGGTTAAAGGACGGCGGAAGAGTGTGATAAGCGTGTTTTAATCTTAAAAGTAGCTTGACTTTTCTTTTGTATGACTTTCAGAGAAGAAATTCCTAGCCTTTAAGGAGGGTGAGGACCGGAAGTGGTGATAGGGAGTTACCAGAGACCAACAAAATTATGCGTTGGAGCTTTCCTTTCGAATCGGACGCGTGGCCTTTCCCCTTACCCACCATGATGTACAGTTACCGCGTGAAAACCACAAATCCCAGAATTCCGTCGTGCGGTACTCTGGGTCAGGATGAGATTGGCTAACGGAGCTTTTCACTTCCTCACTGACTCCCGTGGGAGGAGAGACTAATGGGAGTCGCAGGCTGGCGAGGAGCGTGATTGATAGACCCTTTCAAGCAACGTGCGCTCTGTTTCTGCGTTGGGTTCCAGTTTCCTTCAGCACAGGCCGCTGCTACTTTTTTTTTTAATCCTTCTGTTATGCTGTGTTTTGAGAGCTGGGCCACTGCGGTTTGGATAAGCGCATTGCGGATGTGTTGTAAGCGGCCTACTTCCTTGTCCCCCTAAAGACAACCGAGCCTTCCGACTTTTGGCTAGACACACTCCTTTTTTACATGGTGTAACCAAGCTCCCTAACGTCAACAGGACCATAGTAAGGATAATGTAAAGCTACAAATGATTGTATTCGGGCCCTACTCGTTTTATGCAAAGTAGTTAAGACTGTCTTTTGCATTCGACTTGTGTAGACTTCATTGCGCAGCTGCGTAATTTATTCTGTCAGCTATACAAACTATCAGAGATGAAGTATAAAGCATTTATTTACCATCCAAGTTTATTTAATATTTGAGATTCCTCAAAAAAAATTTGCCAGTAAGAGGTCTACACCTAAAATTTAGTTAGGAGTTTAAGGTAAGTGGGATTGGAGCTACCTGGCACATCTGTCTGAAAGAGAACCCAGTGAAGAGACAAGGACAATTCTTTGTCTCTGAATAGCTCCCTGCTTTCAAATAACATCAAATTCAGTCAAAGCTACCTGACATTTCTACATTCTCAAACTGTTGCTCAGTATATTTTAAGGGACTGCTATAGACGATAGCAGTTATTAAAACAGATGAAAACTTCGGTTTGGGCTCACCGTTGGTTTCTAAATTTACCTTCTTTACTGTTGTCTAGCCCCAAGCGTGTGTGGACCCCCGATCCCCCCCCCACACACACACACACATCAGTAATGCCATATGTTCCTTCATTTTGCCCAAGTCTTCAACCAGTAGGGCATTTTTCATCCAACTGCCTTTGAGCATTTCAGTGGCAATTTCTACTCTGAACAAAATTTTCCATGCTAGTTAATGTAACCACACCCAGGTCATTCTTGGGTGACACTCAAGGGTTGAAATCTGAGTTATAATTCTTTCATTTAGCCTGTATCCAACCAGACACCAAATCATAGTTTGGCTTTCTGTGTGTATAGTTTTTTCATTTATTGGTTTCCAATAGAACTTTAGGATTTAGAGTGAAACGCTGAATATAAATCATGTTTACTGCCATTTACTAGCTCTGTCCCAGGGAATTCATTTTAATCTTTCTGGGCCTTGGTATCATTAGCAGTAAAGTGATGCTTATCAGAGTATTATCTAATAGAGTTGTGTTAAGAATTAAATTAGATATGCCACATAAGTATGATTAGTATGTTGCCTACAGAATAACAATATTTATAATCAATATTTCTTGAAAACACCATAAAACGTTCCAGAAGCACATCTAATTAATGTTAGTGCTTATAATTATTCTGTTCTTTCATCAGTCTTTTATTGTCTCAATTCCCAGATCATTGTACAGTCAGTTTAAAGTAGACCAAAACATTGTTTTTATAATGCTGCTTACCTATTTAAAACATTCAGTGGTTCCCTATTACAAAATAAAATCCAAATGTTTTGTCAGTCAGGTGTCCACTTTCATCTGCCCCTAACCTTATTGTTTCTGACCTTTCTATCATCGTTCTAACATAGAAATTGCCTCCACTAATGTTTTGAGTTCTTCAGAGATTAAACTCAAAGTCTTTAAATATAATAAGAGTAATAAAGGTGTTTTTCAATGTATGGTGAGGTTACATCCCAATAAACCCGTCAAAAGGTAAAATTTTGCAAGTTGACAATGCATTTTACTTTTTATTAGGACATGTTTGCACTACATAATGATTACAATTACTGTGGGAGTTGATACATGCACATAACACATCCCAATTCTTTTTTTCTTTTATATGAGATAAAAAATATGTACATAAATAAAAAACAAAATAGAAAATAAATAAATAGAGGTAGGGAGATCTTTTTCAAATGAATGGGGGAACAAAATGGAAGGAGGGGAAGGGAAAGGGGATCAAAAAGAAAGAATTGACGGGGGGAAAATGATGAAACTAGAACTTTTGCAAGTAAGACCAAGAATTGGAAGGATCAGGGAGGGAGGGGAAGGTTAGGGGGTGAAAAGAAAATGCTTTTTTTGGGGGGGAGGGAACAACAGGGTCCCACTATATAGTCCAGGCTGGCCTTAAATTCACTATGTAGCCCAGACTGGCCTTGAACTCATGGCAATCCTCCTGCCTCGGCCTCCTGAGTTCTGAGATTACAGACGTGTGCTTGGCAAAAATGCTTGTTATAAACAGCCTACTGAGCACCATAGCTTAGCAACATAGCACACTATCGAGGATCAGTTGTTTACCCTCACGGTGGTATGACTGACTCCTGAGTACAACGGCCATGTGCATAATAGAAACGTGGGAAAAGATGAAAATTCAAAATATGGTTTCTAATAAATTAAAATTGCCTTCACACCAACATACAGTTGAGAAGTTGTAAGTCTAATCATGCTAAGTGGGGGACTGCCTGTAAATAATAATAATAATAACCACTTATTTATGGATCAGTGCTGTGTTAACTGATTTAATCCTAACTACAGCCCGGAAATCAAGTGCTGTCTATATTTTAAGTGACACAAAGAGATTAAGTAACTCCTCAAAGGCTACCAACAAAATGGAGTTCAGTATTGAAACCCAAGCAATGTTGCTTCAGGAGTCATACCATTACTATGATAGCATGCCTCTACTTATCTAGAATGTTTTTCTCTTTCTCCCAT
Organism: Heterocephalus glaber; assembly: GCF_053883595.1. Lineage (NCBI taxonomy): Eukaryota > Metazoa > Chordata > Mammalia > Rodentia > Bathyergidae > Heterocephalus > Heterocephalus glaber. The sequence continues at coordinate 12,560,913 of NW_028258354.1, read as the reverse complement.
TCTTTCTAGGGTCTTGAACAGATGATAGTGTTTATATGCCACCTCCAATTACTGCAGACCTTTCTTAAGAGTATGTGCCATCTTTAAACCACTTCTGCTTTGAAGTACAGAGCCAACACTAATTTTAAATAGATATTTAATAGTATTTAATTTTATTTTTATTCTTGACCACTTAGAAATTTTTTATTTTTTTATTTTTAATTTTTTTTTTTGGTACCAGGAATCGAACTTGGGTCCTTCCGCTTGTGAGGCAGGTGGTGGAACCATTGAGCTAAATCCCCAGCCCCCACTTAGAAATTTGAATTGTATGTCACTAACATAGGTTGTTACTAAACATTGGAAAAATACTTTAAGGGCCTGTTGGAAATTTTTCTTGATGCTATAGTGAATGATATTGTTTTCATATTTTTTTTCTCCATGAGTTTATTATTGGTGTACAGGAGCACTGTTGATTTTTGTGTGTTGATTTTGTATTCTGTTACATTGCTGAATTTGGTTATTATTTCTAGGAGTCTTTTGGTGGATTTTTGGGTCTCCTATGTAAAGAATCATGTCATCTGACAATGATAATTTGAGCTCATCCTTTTCAATATGTATCCATGTTATTTCTCTATCTTGCCTGATTGTTCTACTATTTTAGGTACTATATTGAACAGTAGTGGTAACGCTTAACATCCTTATTTTGTTTCTGATTTTAGAGCAAAAGCTTTTGCCTTTTCTCCATTTAATATGATGTTCACTGTAGATTTGTCATAACTAGTTTTTATCATTGAAATAAGGCCCTTTGATGCCTATTTTCTTCAGGGCTTTTATCATGAATGAATGTTGGACCTTGTTGAAGGCTTTTTCTGCATCTATTGAAATGATCATGTGATTTTTGTCTTTGCTTTTATGTTTATGATATCTGTTACATTTATTGATTTGTATATGTTGAAAATCCTTGCATTCCTGGGATGAAGCCTACTTGGTCATGATGTATGATCTTCTTGATGATTTGTTCACTCTGTTTGATAATATCTTTGAGGATTTTTGCACCTATATTCGTTAAAGAGATTGGGCTATACTTCTATTTTAAGTCCGGTTCTTATCTGTTTTGAAATCAGGGTGATGCTAGCTTCAAGGAATGATTTGGGGAATACTCCTTCTTTCAGTTTAATTAAGGAGTTTGAAGAATACTGGCATTAGATTTTCCCTGAAGTTCTTGCAGAATTCAATAGTGAATAATTGAGATCCTGGGCTTTTCTTATATGGTAGACTTTTTTTTTCTTGAGCATAGGAGTGCTAATTTATTTATTTATAAATTAATTTTATTGGTACATTTTAGGTATACAATATAATGACATTCATCATTGGAAATTTGCACCTTTACCTAATCTCTCTTGGTTCTTACCTTTTCCCCATTCCCCTGCCCTCCCTTCAATCCCTTCATCCCTATTTACAAAGACTTTGTTTCCATTTTTTCATTTTCTCATATTAATTCCATTCCCTTCTTTCCTTTCCTCTACCCCTCTCACTTCCCCTTCCTGTTTGCCCTGTTTCTTCCTATTTCGCATTATCTATTATATCTTTTAGTCCTTATTTACACTTTCAGTTTCTCACACTAGAGAAACTATTCGGTATTTAAACATGTGTGTCCTATTTATTTCACTTAAGAGTATCACCTCAATGTGCATCCATTTAGGTATAAATGTCTCTAATTTCTCATTTTTTGTGGCTGAGTAGTACTCCATTTTATTAAAAAACCACATTTTTTTATCCAGTCTCCATTGATATGCATTTGGGCTGTTTCCAAGTTTTAGCTATTACAAATTGTGCTGCTATGAGCATGGGTGCACATATATCACTGTGGTATGATTCTTTTAATTCTTTGGGGAAGATACCCAGCAGGGGAATAGCTGAGTCAAGTGGGACTTCCAGTCCTAGTTCTTTGAGGTATCTGCATGCTGATTTTCACAGTGGTTGCACCAGCCTACACTCCCACCAGCAGTTGAGTAGGGTTGAATAGGGTTCCTCTTTCCCCACAGCCCCGCCAGCATATGTTATTGGTTAATTTCATGATAGCAGCCATTCTTTCTGGAGTGAGGTGGAATCTCAGCATTGTTTTCATTTGCAACTCTCAAATAACCAGTGATGTTGAACATTTTTTCATATGTTTATTTGCTATTTCTACTTCTTTGTCTGAGAAATGTCTGTTCATTTCAGATGCCCATTTTTAGATTGTGTCTTTAAATTTGGGAGGTCTGATTTTTTAAAGTTCTTTATAGGTTCTAGATAGTAGACCTTTGTCTGAGGAACAGCAGGTGAAAATTTTTTCCCACATTGTAGGTTGTCTCTTCGCATTGTTGGTGGTATCTCTTGCTGTGCAGAAGCTTTTTAATAAGAAGACATCCCACTTGTTGATTGTTTGTGCTAGTTCACGGGAAACTGAGGTTTTGTTCATAAAATCTTTTCCTACACCAGTGTCTTCAAGAGTTCTGCCTAACCTCTATTCCAGCCGGTTCAGCATTTCTGTTTTAGTATTTAGATCTTTAATCCATTTTGATTTTAGTTTAGTACATGGTGACAGCCAAAGGTCTAGTTTTAATCTTTGGCAAGTTGAAACCCAATTTTCCCAGCACCATTTATTAAAGAGGCTATCTTTCCTCCAGTGAGGGTGTTTGGCTCCTTTGTCAAATAAGAGGTGGTTGAGTGTGTCTGGAGTTGTTTCTGCATCTTCTGATCTGTTCCACTAGTCCTCAAGTCTGTTTCTTTGCCAGTACCATGCTGTTTTTAATCATAGTAGCTTTGTAGTATAGTTTCAAATTGGGGGTTGTGATACCCCCTGCCATGTCTCTGTTGCCTAGAATTGCTTTTGCTATGCTGGGTCTCTTCTTGTCCAAATGAATTTTGGGATTGTTTTCTCAAGGTCCATGAATTATGCTGCTGGGATTTCAATAGGGATTGCATTGAATCTATATAGCATTTTTGAAAGTATGGCCATTTTTACTATGTTGATTTTTCCTAATCAGGAGCAGGGGATGTCTTTCCATTTTCTGTTATCATCTTCAGTCTCTCTTTTCAGAGTGCTATAGTTTTCAGAGAAAAGTTCTTTGATTTCTTTTGTTAGGTTGATTCCTAGGTATTTCAGTTTTTGGGGTGCTATTGTGAAAGGAATTGTTTCCCCTGTTTCTCTCTCAGTCAGTCTGTTGTTCATGTAGAGGAAAGCTATTGATTTCTGTGTGTTGACCTTGTATCCAGCTACTTTAGTGAATTCCATTATTAAGTCTAGAAGACTTTTGGTGGAGTTCTTGGGGTCTCCTATATAGAGAATCATGTCATCTGCAAATAATGACAATTTCACTTCTTCATTTGCTATCTTTATTCCTTTTAATTCTTTCTCTTGTCTAATTGCCATGGCTAATGTTTCCAAAACTGTATCGAACAGAGTGGTGATAGTGGACATCCTTGTCTTCTTCCTGATTTTAGTGTGAAGGATTTCAGTTTTTGACCATTTAGTATGGTATTGGCTGTTGGTTTTTCATAAATGGCTTTTATCAGATTGAGGTAGAGACTTTCTATTCCAATTTTGTGGGGAGTTTTTTTTATCATAAATGAGTATTGGATTTTGTCAAATGCTTTTTCTGCATCTATTGAGATGATCATATGGTTTTTGTCCTTGGTGCTATTGATATAGAGTATTATATTTCTTGATTTGCATATTTTGAACCATCCCTGCATCGCTGGGATGAATCCCGCATGGTCAGGGTGGATGATCTTCTGCATTCTATTTGCCAGTATCTTATTACAGACTTTTGTATCTATGTTCATTAGTGAGATTGGCCTATGGTTCTCTTTTTTGGTTGAGACTTTCTCTGCTTTGGGGTTGAAGGGGATGCTTACTTCTAGGAATGAATTTGGGAGTATTGCTTCCCTTTCAATTTCATTGAAGAATTTAAAGAGTAGTGGCAGTAGTTCCTCCCTAAATGTCTTGTAGAAGTCAGCAGTGAAGCCTTCAGGACCTGGGCTTTTCTTAGTTGGTAAATTTTTAATTACATTTTCAATTGCATTGATATTGAGTTGTTTAGAATTTTTAGGTCTTCTTCATTCAACTTTGGTAATTCATACATATCTAGAAATCTGTCCATTTTTTATGTCTTTTCCATCTTATTGGCGTATGAGGTTCTTGAAGAAGATATTGATGATCCTCTGGACTTCTGCTGGGTCCATTGTAATTTCATCCTTTTCATTCCTAATTGCATGGATTTGGGCCTTATTTCCTTTTTCTAATAAGGTTGGCTGAGGGTTTGTCAATTTTGTTCATTCTTTTGAAGAACCAACTCTTGGCTTCATTGATTTTTTTGTATCATTCTCTTAGTCTCTGTTGCATTGATTTCTGCTCTGATCTTTATAATTTCCTCCCTTGTATGAGCTTTGGGTTTGTCCTGCTCTTCTTTTTCTAGAAGCTTGAGGTTCAGTATCAGGTTGTTTAATTGGGTTCGTTCTGTTTTCCTAATATGAATATTCACTGCTATGAATTTTCCTCGTAAGTCTGCTTTCACTGGGTCGCATAGAGTCTGACATGTTGTATTGGTATTGTCATTTAATTGAAGGAAGTGTGTGATTTGTTTAATTTCCTCTGTGACCCAGTGCTTATTCAGAAGTCTGTTATTCAACTTCCGTGTGTTTTTGAAATTCTTGCACTTTCTTTTGCTATTGATCGCCAATTTCATTGCACTTTGGTCTGATAATATACAGGGGATAACTTTAATTCCTTTGCACTTACTTAAACATGTTCTTTGAGCGAGTATGTGGTCTATTTTGGAGAATGACCCGTGTGCCGCTGTAAAGAATGTGTATTCTGATTTTTTGGGGTGGGACACTCTGTAAACATCTGTTACGTTCATTTGTTCAAGAATTTGATTGAGTTCTAGTGTTGCTTGTTTTTTGCCTAGTTGATCTATCTATTTGTATCAATGGGGTATTGAGGTCCCTCACTGCTGTTGTATTAGTGCTTATATAACTTTTCATGTCCAATAATATTTGTTTTATATAGTTGGATGCACTAGTGTTTTCTGCATACATGTTTATGATTGTCAGCTCTTCCTCTTGGATTGTTCCCTTTACAAGGATGTAGCATCCTTCTTTGTGTCTCTTAATCAGTGTGGGTTTGAAATCCACTTGATCTGCAAAGAGGATTGGTACTTCTGCCTTTTTTCAGGTTCCTGTCAAATGGAATATTGTTTTCCACCCTTTAACTTTCAGTCTGTGAGTGTCTTTTTGAATTGTGTTTCTTGTATGAAGCATATTGTTGGATCTTGCTTCTTGACCCATTCTGCCAGTCTATTTCTTTTGATTGGTGAATCAAAAAAGACTGTTAACATTGATGGTTATAACTGATATGTATTGACTTATCATTGTCATGACTTTTTCTTTTTGTTGGATTCTCCCTCTTTGCATTTAATTTCTTGTTGTGCCTGACGGATTCATTTTGCTGGGCTTCCTGGGGTTGTGATCCTCGTTGCCTTTTCCTAGGATATTATCTAAAATTTTTTGGAGTGCTGGTTTGGTATTCATGAAGTTACTTAGGTGCTCTTTGTCATGAAAGTATCTTATTTCTCCATCAATTTTGAAAGATAGTTTTGTAGGGTACATCAGTCTGTGTTGGAGGCTATTTTCCTTTATAGCTTGAAATATGTCACTCTAAACTCTTCTTGCCTTGAGTGTTTGCGTTGAGAAGTCTGCTGTGATTCTGCTGGACTTTCCTTTGTATGTGGTTTGTTTCTTTTCTCTAACTGCTTGTAGAACTTTCTTCTTCTGTTGGATTTCTGGAATCTTGAATATTATATGCCTATGTGTAGATTTTTTTGATCAAGATATTTGGAGTCCTATATGCCTCACTTATCTGTATGTCAAGTTCTTTTCCCCACCTTGGGAAGTTTTCTGCCATTACGTCTGTGAACAGTTTTTTTATGTCATCTGCACTCTCTCCTGTTTCTTCATTGACTCCAATCAGTCTTATGTTACTCTTCTTTGCCTCCTCTAGCCGCTGCTGGATTGATTTCTCATGGTCCCTTCCTATTTTAAAGAAAGTTTTCTTTTCCTTGTTACTAATTGCAATCTTATCTTCTATATCTGTAATTCTGTCCTCACATTGGCTTAATCTGCTGTGTAAACTTTCAAGGGAGTTTTTAATCTTCTGGAAATCTGTTTGAATCTGTTTTCTGGATTCCATTTGTTTCCTGTTTTGGGATTCCATCATGTTCCTCAGCTCCTCTATTTTTTTTTAATCTGTGTCCTCTCTAGATTTATTAATTATGTCTTGCACTATGGACACAATCTCTGCTGTTATGTGAGAAATTATTTCTGATTTCCTTTTTTCCAGATCATGTTTTTACCATTTCTGGGAGTCCAGTTGGTTGAGTATAAGATTGTTCCATCTCGTTTCCCTTTGGGGTTGCATTAGTTGATCTGGGAGTCTGGTTTTGAGATTTCTTTACCTGTCTTCTCATTTCAATGATGGGGGGAATGTGTGCTTCTGGCGCTTGCATGGCCCACCTCCTCGGCACTGGGGATGGTAGTATGACAGACCAGAAATTTCACCTCCTCTGTGCTGGGGGTAACTCTGGTCCTTGATGCTGTTGGTGGTGGTATGGCAGTCTGGAACGTTCACCTCCTCTGTGCAGGGGGCGACTCTGCTCCTCTCAGTGCTGGGGGTGGGAGTACAGCAGCCCAGAAGGTTCACCTTGTCTGTGCTAGGGGCAGCTCTACTCCTTAGTCTGTAGTAGGTTTTTAAAATTACTGCTTCAATTTCATCACCTTTTACTGGATTATTCAAAGTTTTATGTCTTCTTTTTCAGTTTTAATAATTTATATGTATTTGGCAGATTATCCATTTCTTATAGATTCTTCAATTTATTGCTATATATTTTCCAAATACTTACTAATAATTTGAATTTCAGTAGTATTTTGTGATTTTTGCCATTTTCATTTCTAATTGTATTGATTTGGGTCTTTCCTAGTTTTGATAATATTGGCTAACAGTGTATCTGTTGTATTTACTCTTCAAAGAACCACCTTGATTCATTGACTGAACTTTTTTGCCTCAATTAATTTCTGCTCTGATTTTTATAATTTCCTTCCTGAAAACAACTTTGGATTTAAAAATTGCTTTTAGAAGTGATGTCTGCCCTTCCTTGTTGGATCTGTTTAAAAATAAGAGGATACTGTATACATATAAGAAGATAGGAAATGTTTCACTGTATACATGTGTTGGCAAATATGAGGCAAGAAATCTCTTAAGGATGTGGAAAAGTGAGAAAGAGTTTTAGAGTGACAATGAGTCTTCTATATGGAAATGAAAGATCTAAACTGATATAACAATGAAGTTTTCTTTGTTCATTTTAAGATTATTTATGTTAACTGAAGTAATGCACAGTGATTTGAGAGGAATGCTATTGAATTCAGGTTATTTTCCCAAATAGAATCACTTTCATTTCCACTGCTCTCCAAAAGCAAACTCTGAGTGACATGCCTTGTGACACCTGACTTCTTGTTATCTGAGTGCAATCTTGTTAACAGTTGTGGTAAGTGCATGTCCAATATATGTGACATTTGGCACCAAGGGTTATTTTAAGGGAAAATAATAAAACTGAATATGTTTAGTTGTAGATTAGTCAACTTCTAAAGAACTATGCCATTTGCTTGTCTGCCCCATTAGGCAATTGATTGTTCATTAGTACCTCTTCTAGAGTCTAGGAATGTAAAATAAAACTAAATAGAATTAAAATCTTCTAAATTTTCACTAAATCAGTTCTAATATGGCATGAGATGAAGAAAAAAGTTGAAGATTTTAGGGAGAAAAATACATTCAAAAGCTTTATATGACTTTCCATCCTCCTCCTTCTTATAAGGAAGCTTATGATAGCATTTCCCAGACTATAAATTGTAGTAAATGGGTTCTATGAAATGTTAACAGAAGTAGATATTGTCAAGTTAGACGTGTAACTCAGTGCTAGAGTGCTTGTCTAGCATACAGAAGGCCCTGGGTTCAATTCCCAGCTCTGCAAAACAACAACAGTAGAACAGATACTCTTGAGTCTTGGAGTGTGTTACTAATGGCAAGGTAGTGGTTTAAAACAGGAAAAGCTTAGAAAATAATTTTCTTAACTGTAGAGTATCTAGGAACATGTAATATGCTAACATATTGTAAATCCCAAAGAAGAATATGTAACATGGAACTGCTTGACATATTTGACCTTAGAGTTCAAAGTAATAGGTGATACTATTTTAAGGGATAAGAGTACTATGAAACAAATTAAGAGTTCATTCCTGGTACCAAAAGAAAAAAAAAAGAAAGAAAAAAAAGAAATTAAACTACTGTTCCATTGAGTTTTTTTTAATAGAATGCTGAATGATGATGGAGAGAGGAGAGTCTTGGTAGGAAATAAGTCTAACATAATATTTTAAAAAACGCCTTCTGGAAAGTAAATGTGGACTATGTTCAGTTCCCACATTTGCTGTAAATTCAGTTAAAAGAAAATAATGCCATATGTACTCACCCAGTTATCAGTTTCTGAAATATGATTAAGTCTTTGTTGAATGTCAAAGCTGATATGGCAGTGGAGAAGAAAAGGGCAGTCCTGATTTGTGTTTCAGTATAGACAGCTTCACACTCAAATAAACAGACATGAAGTGCTTCCTGTTATGGATCACTTGTCAATACTGAATTCAACTTAGATACCAAAGGGAACAATGCTATATTATCTCAAGCAGATTTATTTCCAATGTATGGGAAACCACCCAGTAGAGTTTTTCTTATGATCTACTGTCTTGTAAACAATTGCTAGAAGCTCTTGGTTAATTTTTAGTGGCACTCTAAATCAAACTTAATTGCTATTCTGTAAAGGAATAATTCTTTTGGAGTTAGAAATACATTTTCAGCACATTAGTGAAAATTACATTTATGTCACCAAGATGCTTCCTTTGGAATATCTACCATTTTATTCTTACCTCTGACTTTTATATTAGTATTAACCATCATAACATTTTTCTGAGATGAATTGATAAGAATACTCATTTCTTATTTTCAGACTATTAAAATATATCTTTGTACATGTAAAGCTTGTTATCAGTTTTGGTGTAAGAATGCAGAAGGAAGTGCTAGAATTCAGCAAATGCTGCAATTTGCTTTAAGTATAGATGTGCTGGTGATGTCTCATTGTATTGCCTAAAAAGATATTCTGCTTACTACCAAGTCAAGGTTTTGATTTTTGCAAAAAGATGTTAAAATGTAATTGAAGAGAAATTATAAACCCACAAGTACATGGATTGAAAAAATTTGTAATGAAATGAGGCTGGAAAATAGCAATTTAATGAAAATAAATAGAATGAAATGATACTGAGATTCTTTCTTGTTTTATTTTTTGATTGTCTTTTGAAGGAGTACCTCCCTGTTCATATAAAATATGCTTTTGTTCTCTTCATGTCATTTTGGAAAGTAGAAACATTTTCAAATTACTGAAGGGGTAAAAAAACCTCAAATAAACTCTGCATTTCATGAAGAAACCTTTTAAAAATTTTATAAATGACTTGGATGCCAACTGCCTGCGCACCCTGCCAAAGACCATGTCACGGATGCCACGCCCCCCACCCAAGTGCAGAAGCTGCGCACCATGCAGCATCTGAATCCACACAGCAGAGGTGCCGGGGGGGGGGGCATAAAGGCCATGGTTACTAGCCCCAGAAGATAGAGCAGAAGTGAACAACAGAGAGGGCCTTTCTGACGCTCCTCAATGAAAATTGAAGCCCACTGGGAAAGTGAAGAAAAACTCTTCAATAAAAGCACAGTGGACCACCGTGATTGGTAATTTGGTGGGATCAGCACCTCCCATGGAAACCTGGATTTGCATGGAGGGAGGACAGTTAGAACCTTCAGTAGACAGCTGGAACCTTCAGTAGAACCTTACAGTTTTGGGTTTTTTTGTTTTTTTTTGTTTTTGGTACCAGGGGTCAAACTCGGGTCCTTGCGCTTGTGCAGCAGGTGACGAAACTACTGAGCTAAATCCCCAGCCCTAGAACCATACAGAGTTTAATCCTACAGGAGGTCAGGGGCCTCAACTTGGACCTTGCAGCCAGAAATCAGTCTGAATCTTACTAGACTACAGCTGGCTTGCTGAGACTAATCGACTTTGACCCACACATTGCTGCCCACATTGCCTACCAGGACAGCAGAGACATGCCCTGAGGGAGACCTTTTTATGTTTGTTTGTTTTGTTTTATAAACATATATATATATTTTTTCTCTATATATATATACCTTCTGGCTCTATATTTCTCTCCATCTTTGTTCCTGTTCCTGACCCATTATGAATTTTTTCTCTCTGTCCTCTCCACAGTCACTTTTATAGGAAGGTGAATACAATTTCTAGCTTCCCTGTTGTCAGTTTGTTCTGTACTTGTCTCTGTTCTTTTGCTCTGTCTTCTCCTCCTGTCTTCTTCTTCTCCATGTCCTCTAGCCTCACCTCTAACCTTTCCCTCTCCCTCTATCTCTCTACCCCTCCCTCCCCAATCCCTGCCAAATCCTTATCCGGAAGGGTAAATTTGCCATATCAAAGGGTTTACTTACTACAAACATATTTTGGGCTGGCCCTAGATTTTGATCTAGCTCCCAAGGTTAAAAGTGACAAATTAACTCCTACCACAAATTGTTTTCTAAACTGTGTTTGATGCTGATTGTGTCAGTTGGGCTAAGATGTTGTGATTGATCTAATCAGTTGTCCTCCCTGGTATACTGAAAACAAGATTGCCTAAGAGTCACTAGAGACTCAAAGCCTAAAAAGTCCAGCTATACTTGGAAGATATCTCTGAGAAGCAATCACTCCATAGGGGCTCTAAACACCAGTAATAAAGATACTCAAAATTAGAAATATTGGAGTATCAGCCCAGGAATTAAAGCAAAAAACAGCACCAACAACACAATTAAAAATGAGAAGTCACCTTGGCAGGACACAAACAGACTTCCAGCTCACCAAAAGCAAATTCTGGGGGAAATGAGGTGGAAAAATATGACAACCACCTGGATACCCTGAACTGATAGCACAGGAAGTAACAAAACAGATGAATGAGGCTCTAGAAAAATTCAAAACAAATACTTTCCCAGATAACTACAGGGATGGTGAGCAGAGTGAAAGACATGATTAGTGGCTCTAGAACAGAAACAGATAAAAAATACATGAGCTCAGAACCATGCTGGAAGCCATGAATGCCCAGCATAAGAAAGAAATGGAAACCATGATCACCCAACATAGGAAGAAATGGAATCCATGAAAGAGATCTCAGTGTCCTTAAGAAATATTGGCCCAGAATTTCTCAATTAACCCCATACAGGAAAGACTAGCATTTGGTTGTAACTGAAGACTTTGGTCATAAGTTAAAACTAAAATTCCAGTCATAACCCAAGTTGTTCCTGTGTGAGGCTGGTCATAACTCAAGAGTCCACTGTACTGGGAACCTGGAAAAAAGCAGAATTAGCTAATCCTTTTTTAGACAAAGTGGACTTCAAGCCAAAACTGATCAGAAGAGCCAAAGAATATCTGGTTTTTGGTTAAGAGAAACATTCAACAGGAAGAGATAACAATTATAAATATATATGCACCAAACACTGGTGCACCCAACTTCATAATAAAAACACAAATGAACATAAAAGATCAGAGAAACACCAACACAATTGTAATAGGGAAATTTAATACCCACTGTCACAAATAGACAGATCAACTAAGCAAAGTATCAACAAAGAAATATCAGAGTTGAACCAGCATGTCAAGGAAATGGACTGAATAGGTATTGTGGGACTGCATGATTCCAAAATCAATTATTCCCCTAGCCTCTATTGTACTTGTAAATTAATGGTTAAAATGTGCTTGTTAGTTCTGGGATAATAGAATCTGTAACGAAACAAAGTTCCTAAGTAAAATTACTCAACCCCTTGTTTGTCTGAAGAACGAATGTTCCCGGGCCCACTACTTGTAGAACAATCCATCAATGTGTCTGCTGACCATCAGTACGTGACGGTCGTGACCATTAGTGTGTATGTCTGCTGACCATCAGTACGTGACAGTCGACCGCTAACCTTTGTTCCTTTTTTTCGTAAATCTACATGTTAATCTCTCCCTCAAGCCCCTATAAAACAGCCTTGGACTCTGAGCCAGTTGCCTCTCTAAGCTATTTTGCTTTGGGAATGCCATCTGGCCAGACTAATAAAGGTCTGTTTTATTTTCCAACTTGTCCGGTGTGTTCCTTCCCGGGTGTTCGTCGCTTCAGTCAGCTCCTTGGAGCATTTGGTAAGGCCCTCGGTCTTACATTTTGGAGGCCCCAGCGAGATCCCTGGGTAAGGAACCCTGGTTCAGCCGGGACTCTGTGGCAGGATCCAGCAGGAGACTCAGGCACAGACCTCAGAAAACCTCCAGAGGTAAGTTTTTGGCCGGTTGCAACCGTTTGTTGTTAGGAGTGAGGTGGCTGATGAGCCGGTAAGCCTTCCCTAACCCCAAGGTTCCTGACAGGGAACAAGGGAAGGTTTTGTTTGTTTTGTTGTGGCGCCTGTTCGTCTTGTTCGTTATATGTTAATGTCCTGTCCGTTTTGTGTTTACTTCTTTTCCAAACCATCAAAGACAGAAATGGGAGGATCCGGCTCAAAGAATACTCCGTTGGATTGTTTTCTCACTAATTTTAAATTGGCTTTTTCCCCCAAGCAGGAGGACGAATATAGGGTTAAATTTTCTCATGGAAAACTTTGCTCCCTGTGCCAATTGGAGTGGCCGACCTTTGAAGTTGGATGGCCAGCAGAGGGCTCCTTTGATCTAAGTCTCTGCCGAGCGGTATGGAAAAAGGTCACTGAACACCCTAGCCATCCTGATCAGTTTCCATATATAAATATCTGGGTTCAGGCTTGTCAGGAGCCTCCGGCTTGGTTACAGCGTTGTTCCCTACAAACAAGCTCTTGCATTTTGGTTATGACCCCAAGTAAACTTCGAGAGACAAAAGCCCAAGCTCCCAAGCCGGTGCTCTCGCAAGATCCTGACCCCTTAGATCTTGAAATAAGACCTCCACCTTATGTGGAGCCATCATCCTCCTCTGATAAAGTCCACCCTAGATCTCGGAACCCCTTCTATCCTCCTCTTCCTGAAGAAGAAAAAATCTCCAGATTCTGTAACCTCCCCTTCTCACACGTGAACAGGAGCCGCTTATGGTCCCAGCAGGGCTCCCACTGAAGGGACTAATTCAGTTCCTCTTCTGCTTCTTAGGGAAGTAGAACAGGGTCATTATGTCTATATCCCTTTCTCTACCAGTGATTTGTATAATTGGAAGCATCAAAATCCCCCTTTTTCAGAAAAACCCCAGACTTTGATCTCCCTCCTAGAATCTGTTTTTCATACCCATGACCCAACCTGGGATGATTGCCAGCAACTTCTCCAAGCCCTTTTTACCTCCAAAGAAAGAAAAAGAATTCGAGGACAGGCCATAAAATTGGTGTTAGGAGGATCAGAGGGCCCGCTTGATGAACAACAGCGGGCCCAAATTGAGGAGCAACTCCCGTCCACCCGTCCCCCGTGGCAAGCTAATTCCTCGGGCGGGAGAGAAGCTCTCCACAACTACCGTCAGCATCTCCTAGCCGGCTTGAGGGGAGCCGCTCGGAAGCCTACAAATCTGAGCAAGGTAAGCGTGGTCCTTCAAGGGCCTGAGGAATCCCCTTCTGCCTTTCTGGAGCATCTGTTGGAAGCATACCGTATGTATACTCCAATTGACCCAGATGCCCCTGCAAATTGACAGGCAATTAATTTGGCTTTTGTTACTCAGTCGGCCCCAGATATTAGAAAGAAATTGCAGCGAATGGAAGGGTTTGAGGGAGAAAATAGGGAAAAGTTGATGAATGTGGCAATGAAGGTATTTAACAACAGAGATCCTTTTGAGGATAGAATGGCCAAAAAGATAGGAAAGGCAAATATTGCTGCCTTGATGGATGGAGGTTTTGTCCAGAAGGAAGGAAAGAACAGAAGGGAAGGTAAAAGTAGAGAGTGGCCCTCAGTAGAGAAGGATCAATGTGCCTATTGTAAAGAGAAGGGCCATTACAAGAAAGATTGTGAAAAGTTGAAGAAAAGAAGAAAGAAGGTAACTAAGAAAGAGAGAGATGGAGTTCTATTGGTAGATGAAGAAAATTGACGGGGCCAGGGCTCATGGCCGCTTGACCCTAATGAGCCTCTGGTAACCTTGGAAATAGGGGGAACAGATGTCCAATTCCTTGTGGACACTGGTGCGGCCCATTCTGTCCTGAAGACCCCCCTTGGCACTCTATCTTCCCTAAAGTCCTCCATCACTGGGGCCACAGGGAAATCGGCCTCCTATTCTTGGACCACTAAAAGAACTGTAAATCTGGGAAAAGGCACAGTTACTCATTCTTTTCTAGTTATCCCAGAATGCCCATACCCACTGCTAGGGAGAGATCTGCTACGAAAATTGGGAGCTGTTATTTCCTTTGAGCCTGAGGGAGGGACTTTTGAATTTAACCTGCCCTCCGCCATTATGGTAACAGTTCCCCTTGAAGATGAATTCAAATTGTTAAAAGAGGGCTCAGAACCTCCTGAACAAAAATGGGACTATCTAAAGAAGAAGTTTCCCCGAGTATGGGCTGAAACAAATCCACCCGGTCTGGCCAAACACCATGCTCCTGTGGTGGTTCAATTGCTGGCCTCTGCCACCCCCGCCCGTGTACGTCAGTACCCCCTCCGACTGGAGGCCAAAGTGGGGATATCTAAACACATCCACCGACTCCAGGAAGCTGGCATCTTGGTCCCCTGCCAGTCGGCCTGGAATACACCCCTGCTTCCTGTGAGAAAGGCTGGCACCTCAGACTTCAGATCGGTACAGGACTTGCGGGAGGTAAACAGCCGGGTGGAAACCGTCCACCCAATGGTACCAAACCCCTATACTCTATTGAGTCTCATCCCTCCCAGTCATGTGTGGTACTCAGTGTTAGACCTTAAAGATGCATTTTTTAGTCTGCCT
Source organism: Heterocephalus glaber (assembly GCF_053883595.1). Classification (NCBI taxonomy): domain Eukaryota; kingdom Metazoa; phylum Chordata; class Mammalia; order Rodentia; family Bathyergidae; genus Heterocephalus; species Heterocephalus glaber. The sequence goes on along the minus strand of NW_028258354.1, from coordinate 12,545,877 downwards.
CTAGCACCTGTGAGCCAGCCCCTCTTTGCTTTTGAATGGACTGACCCAGACACCGGAACTACTGGACAACTGACATGGACCCGGTTGCCACAGGGATTCAAAAACTCCCCCACTCTGTTCAGGGAAGCTCTCAGCAAAGATCTGCAAGAGGTAAGAAAAATGTTTCCCCAGGTGACTATTCTTCAGTATGTTGATGACCTACTGGTGGCAACTTCGACCAATAAAGAATGCATTGCAGCTACTGAGGGCCTCCTGGAAGCCCTCCAGAGACTGGGATATTGGGTGTCCTGGAAAAAGGCTCAGCTCTGCCAGACCAAGGTAACCTACTTGGGCTATATTCTTGAAAAGGGAAAGAGGAGGCTGGCAGAATCGAGAGTATCTGCAATTCTCCAGATTCCAAAGCCAGGCTCAAAGAAACAGGTGCGAGAGTTCCTAGGGGTGATTGGCTATTGCAGGATCTGGATTCCTGGCTTTGCTGAGATTGCCAAACCCCTACATGAGGCCATGGTGGGAGGAAATACACCCCTCAAGTGGACTGAGGCTTGCCAGCAGGCATTTCAAAGGCTTAAGACTGCAGTTGCCTCGGCACCAGCCTTGGCATTGCCAGACTTGAATAAACCCTTTACCCTGTATGTGGCAGAGAAGAATGGGGTGGCTAAGGGAGTGATTACTCAGCTTTTGGGGCCATGGAAATGGCCTGTGGCATATCTCTCAAAAAGGCTCGACCCAGTGGCCCTAGGTTGGCCTACCTGTTTGAGGACAATAGCAGCAGCAGCTGCTTTAACCCGGGAGGCTGACAAATTAACCTTTGGACAGGATTTAACTTTGATCACTCCCCATGCCATTGAGCCCTTGTTGAATAGCTCACCTAGCAAATGGCTGTCTAATGCCAGACTGCTGCAATATCAAGGACTTTTATTAGAACAGCCACGCATTAAGTTTGCCACCACCGCTAGCCTCAATCCAGCTACTCCCGGAATCTGACGAACAATTGCCCATCCATGATTGTCTCGAGACTCTTGAAAATTTGAGAGGAGGGCGTCCGGACCTAACGGACTAAGCCCTCCCCCACCCAGAAATAACTTTCTATACTGATGGGTGCATTTTCATTCGGGATGGTGTACGATTTGCTGGAGCGGCAATAGTCAACCAGGACCAACAGGTAGAATGGGAACAGGGGCGACCTCAAGGGACTTCAGCTCAGAGAGCTCAGCTGATTGCCTTGACCAAGGCTCTGGAATTGGGAAAAGGAAAAAGGATAAATATATTCACTGATAGCCGTTATGCTTTTGCCACCGCCCATGTACACGGGGAAATTTATCAAAATAGAGGACTGTTGACCTCTGAAGGAAAAGAGATCAAAAATAAGACTGAGATATTGGCATTGCTACAAGCAATCTGGTTACCTCGAGAGGTCACCATCATCCACTGCCGTGGGCACCAAAAGGGGCTTAGCTCCAAAATAATTGGTAATAATGCTGCTGACCAGGCAGCCAAACAAGCTGCCCAAAAATCAGTGGGGAAACAAATGGTTCTGCTTCCCACGCCGGTGCTCCCAGAGAAACCAGAATACACAGATAAGGAAATAAAAGAAATGAACAGAAAACGTTGGACTCAAGGAGAGCATGGATGGTGGATGACTAAAGATGGAAAGGTGGTGCTCCCAGCCACTGTGGCAGATACGTTGCTGCGAGAACTACACGAGTCCACTCACCTCGGCGAGAAAAGGATGATGGCTGCCCTGCAACCTCATTTCGTCAGCGAGGGATTAGCTCAAAAGGGCCAGGACATGGTGAGACGATGCCCCACCTGCCTCAAGGTAAATGCTAATCGGGTAACCGGGCCCCCCTGGGGTCCAACACAGAGGACTAAGTCCAGGAGAACATTGGGAATTGGACTTTGCTGAAATGAAGCCTGGCATGTATGGGTACAAATACTTACTAGTTTTTGTGGACACCTTTTCAGGATGGGTAGAAGCATATCCCACTAAAAGGGAGACAGCAGAAGTAACCGTCAAAAAACTCTTGACAGAAATAGTTCCCCGATTTGGTTTGCCCTTAGCTCTGGGGTCCGACAATGGTCCAGCCTTCACGGCTAAGATATCTAAATTAATTAGTAATATGCTTGGAATAAAGTGGAACCTACACTGTGCCTATAGGCCTCAAAGTTCAGGACAGGTAGAAAGAACAAATAGGACTTTAAAGGAGATTCTGACTAAATTATGCTGGGAGACTGAACTAGGTTGGGTAGAGCTTCTCCCTTTTGCCCTCCTCCGAATGAGATGTACTCCCAAGCCTCCCCTCAATCTGTCCCCCTTCCAGATTATTTATGGGCGATCTCCCCCAATCATTCCATCAATAGATGTAGAATTAAAGGAAAAGTTTTTCCACCTTCGGCACCTTAAATCCTTAAAAGCAGTTCATCAGCTTCAGTCAGAGCTACATGAAACATTACGAAAGAAAATGACTAGTCCAAATGAAAAGCCTTTGCAACCTTTACCCTATAAGCCGGGAGATTTGGTTTTCATTTGCAGGTTTGATTCCAAGACCCTGGAACCTCGTTGGAAAGGACCGGTTCCTGTTGTCCTGTCAACTCCCTTGGCGGTGAAGGTGGCTGGACATTCTGCCTGGATACATCGCAACCATCTAAAACCAGGACCCCCCATGGACATCAAAAAGGACAAATGGAAGATTATCAGCCAACCGGGCGACCAAAAGCTAAGATTGGAGCGGGTTGGAAATGCTTCGCCTTCATGATAATACTTTCTAGGACATTGGCAGTATTGCCCTCAGGAGGACTAGATCACACAAAAAACATATGGGTTCAATTGGCAAACTCGCTTAATTTATCTGAATTCTGTTTAAGTGTTGATGTAAATTTCCATTATGTATTGGGAAGTTGTCTTATCCCAATATGCACCCCTTTAGAGTCAATACGGCCTTATACCCTGTTTAAAGATATTCCACAAAAGAAACTTACTTATATAGATAGTTATAATTGGGGACCTGTCACATGTCATAAGCCTAAAAATGCTGTAAAATTATATACGCCTAAAGTGATCATGTCAAATAAGACTGAATGTGCTGTATATAAAAATTGTACAACTAAATGTTTAAAGATCAAAAGGTTAAAAGAAATGTCCTGCCGTGTAGAACAGAAAATTGTATATAGCAACTGCCATATTTCCCTACCAATGGGATGGTTTTATACCTGTGAAGGAGAAACTTTCAACTACATTCCAGCCAATTTGACCAAAACTCGTTGCTGTTTAAGTCGATTAGCTGTAGTATTACCAGATAGAACTGATTTGATTATGCCTAACAGAACTAAACGGTGGTCACCTTACACTGCACCAGGATGCAATGATGATGTAGGTCTGTTAACAGATACTGAAGTAATAACCATGATAGCATCTTTTGTTGCCCTGCCGTCTATAGGAGTACATGCTGAAAAGGCAGTACAAAAATTAGCTGGTAAGGTAGTAAAAGGGTTAAATGCCACTTCGTCAGCCTTGGTGCTAATCAATCAAGAGTTACAAGAGCAGAGGCAGGCAATCTTAGACAATAGAGCAGCAATAGATTACCTGTTGCTCTTCCACCACCAAGGTTGTGAAAAAGTAAAAAATATGTGTTGCTTCAATCTAACTGATAATGGTCCAAAGATTAAGGAAGAGATAGAACAATTAGAAGATCTGGCTCAAAAGGTACATGATGAGGATGGCGGGGACTTGTTTAAATGATTAACTTCATGGTTACTCAACCTACAATGGTTAAAACAACTATTCATTGCCATTATAATCATATGTATTTGCTTATTATTATCATGCTGTTGTATACAATGGATGCCTACATTTATGCGTAAGATTACTTAGATTACAGAAAATCAGTGGGGAATGTGGGACTGTATGATTCAAAATTCAATTGTTCCCCTAGCCTCTGTTGTGTTTAAAATTTAATGGTTAAAATGTGCTTGTTAGTCTTGGGAGGGTAGATAAAATCTGTAACAAAACAAAGTTCCTAAGTAAATCATTCAACCCCTTGTTTGTCCGGAGAACGAATATTCCCGGACCCACTATCGGTAGAACAATCCATCACTGAGTCTGCTGACCATCAGTACATGACGATCGTGACCATATGGTCGTGACCATTACTGTGTGTGTCTGCTGACCGTCAGTAAGTGACAGTCGACCACTAACCTTTGTTCTTTTTTTCCGTGAATCTACATGTTAACCTCCCCCTCAACCCCCTATGAAAACAGCCTCGGACTCTGAGCCAGTTGCCTCTCTTAGCTACTTTGCTTTGGGAGTGCCGTCTGGCCAGACTAATAAAGGTCTGTTTTATTTTCCAACTTGTCCGGTGTGTTCCTTCCCGGGTGTTCGTCGCTGCAGTCAGCTCCTCGGAGCGTTTGGTAAGGCCCTCGGTCTTACACTCTGTTGTTCCTAGAATTCATTCTTTGATTTTAGAGAACATGAACTCACATTTTGGGTATCTAGCAGGTTTGGAGGTTACAGCTATTCCCCCCATATCCAGGACATGTCTTGACTCAGATACTTCCCCAAGGGTGTAGATCCCAGAGGATAGCTATATATTCAAAATCAGAGAAACGTCTTTTTTCCCCGCTTTGTGTGTGTGTGTGTGGGGGGGTTGGTTCATGTTTTCTTTTTGCTTCTTTCTTTTCCTCTTCTTTACTAGTGGGGTTTGGGGAGACTTTCCTTCATCCTTTTTTCCTTGCTTCTTTTCTTCTCTCTTTTTCTCCTTTTTCCCCCTCTTCTCCCTTTCCATTTTTCTCACTTTCATTGTTTCTGTCTTATTTTCATTTTCCATATAATTTTTTTCCTCTCTTTTTTCCCTTTAATTTCTCATGAGTTTTTTCTGTTACTTTTACCTACATTCTTTAAAAATCCTACTCCCCAATACAATCCCTTGTCCCACATCTCTCTCCTCTTTCTCATATCATATAGTTTATTTATTTTTAAATTTTTTCCCTTTCTTATAGCTATTTTGAAACACTGGGTGATTGTTGTTGTTGTTGTTGTTTTTCAGTACCAGAGATCAAACTCAGGACCTTGAGCTTGCAAGGCTGGTGTGGCACCACTGAGCTAAATCCTCATCCCTTCATATCATATAGTTTAAAAATTCAATTTTTTCTTTTTGCATTCCCCGATTACCACCCCCTATATTTTGGTAGTTTAGCCATAAAGCTTTATTATTCTTTAGTTAGTGAACTCCATAAAATTACTGTTGAATTCTTTTCTTGTATTGATGGAGATAAAGCTGTCACATTTAGTACATATTACCTTAAATCAATACCTGGATTGTATTAATGTTTGCACTATAATTGGGAATATATTCTCTAGGACTAAAGGTAGTACATAATTTGGTTTTTATTGCCGCAGACCAGCTGCAGTTGATGCAGGGTAGGAAGGGGAGAGGTCTCGGGCCGGCGAGTGAGAAAAGAACCTTCGCAAGCAATGTGCAGGTTCCCTCTGAGAAGTCTCAGGGTCTGATTTATTTTTATATCTTTAAGCAATGGCCAGGAGGCATTGGGCAGAACATGTTTACATTTTAGGTTGCCTTAGCAATTTCTATAGAAATAAAGGTTATTTTTTACTAAACAAAGTATATTTTTCCTAAGCTGATTCATTTCATTGAACATCATGAATACATTTAAAAATTACAATTGTCCCCTTATTTACCCACACCTAAGCAGAACAGAAAGTAACTTAATCAAAATCTCTATATCAGCGGGGATACACGCAAGATTTAGTTAATTAAATGTCAAACTTGTGGTCGTCAGCTGGCCCTTGAGAAACTGCACAATGGTTAATATAGTTTGCTATTAGCTCTCTATTTTTTCTATACCTCTATTCATCTTGCTTAAATGTTATTTGGGTTCATGGTCCATGAGCAGGAAATGTTTACAGTACTTTGAGAAAAACTGAGTAACTTGCCTCCTTAGTGTATTTATCTGTCTTAACTTTCTTTCTATTTCCCATTTCCCACTGTGTCTTACATCTAAAATCTGTCCTTTCAATCTCTTTATAAGACCCCCTTTAGTAAAAAGAAAGTCATCAATAGAAGAAAGGAGTTACAGTGTCAGGAAAACAGAGGGAGTTTTAGGAGGGGTTTCTTGAGAAGTGGGTGTGACAATAGAACTGAGAGAAACAGGAATTTGGGACTTTTGAGCCAGATCAGATTTCAATACAACATTGCCAATTTGCATCATGGAGAATATGTTGTTAGTCACAAATACAATGATTCCTGTGACCAGAGTAACAATTGTAAACATTAGGGCAAGAAAAAATAAAACATGAGGGTACGATGTGTTCCACCCTCCTTTTCCCCCAGCTGGAACTTTGTCAAGCAGCATTGGAGGTTGGTCGGGCTTTGCCATTTTATAGTATGTTAATGTCCAGTTTGTCTTGGATAATATTATTGCAACTGATTGGCTTGCTATTACCAGGAATGCATAATTGTTGATATCAATGAGTTTTCTCTGTAAGTCAACACTTAGATTACTTTTGTGACATTGACAATATGAGGGTACATTCCCAGACAACTTGATGTTGGGCCAATTACATTTCATGCTCCCCTCCCAAATTAACTGAGGAGGTCAGATTTTGGAGCAAAGGCAAAAGACTATAGTTAGCCACATCCATTGTACATCACTGAAAGGCAACTAACTAAAGACAAAGCTGTACTAGCAACAAAGTCTTTACAGTATAAGTGTTCACAAGCTTCAGCACAAAACAAAAACAATAGAAATGTAAATACAAAGCAACAAAATGCCTCACAAAACTCCCAAATCTTCCAAAGACAATCCAAGGGGGAGAATAGCATAAACCACATACCCTTGATATGCTATATGCAAGAAACACATTTAATCCCAAAAAATTCACAAATTAAAAATCAAAGGATTGAAAGGCTGGGAATTTAGCTCAGTGGTACCATGCCTGCTTTGCAAGCACAAGGTCCTGAGTTCAATCCCTAGTACCGAAAAAAAAAAAAAATCAAAGGGTTGAAAACAATATTCCATGCAATGAGAATGTGGAAAAAAAACAGGAGTAATTTTCTTAATTTCAGATGAAGTGGATTTCAAGCCAAAACTGATCAGAAGAGAAAAAGGTCATTACATGTTAGTTAAGGAACAATCCACCAGAAGACATAACAATTATAAACAAATATGCATCAAACTCTGGCATGTTCAACTTTATAACACAAACATGAATGGATATGAAAAATCAGATAAACACCAATACAATTATAGTGGGTGACATAAAAACCTCACTGTCACAAAGATATAGATTACACAAAAATTCAATGAAAGATAATAGTTGAACCAAATCTTTGAACAAATGGACTTAATAGATGTCTACAGAGTATTCCATCCTACAGAAGCAGAATGTTCTCAGCAGCACATGGGACTTTCTCCAACACAGACCACATACCAGCCCATAGAATATACATAAATGAATATTAAAAATCAATATTATCCTATGCATATTATCAGATCATAGAGCAATGAAACTAGAAGTCAATGGCAATGGAAACCATAGAAACTATTAAAATACAGGTAATAAAACAATACCTTCTTGAATAATCAATTTGTCACAGAAGAAATTAAGGAAGAAACGATACAGTTCCTATAATCAAACTCTAATGCCAGTACAACATGCTGGAACCTATGGACACAATGAGAACAGTCCTAAGAGGGAAGTTTATAGCAATGAATGCCCACATCAGAAAAAACAGAGCAAGCTCAATTAAATAACCTAATGATGACCCTGAAGATTCTAGAAAAACAAGAACAATCCAAATCCAAATCTAGTATAAGCAACGAAATTATAAAGATCAGAGCAAAATTAATGAAATTCAGACTTTAAAGAATATGCAGAATCAGTGAACGAAAGAGTTGGTTCTTTGAAAGAATAAACAAAATAGAAAACTTCTTAGCCAGTCTTGCCTAAATAAAGAAAAGACCCAAACCTATGCAATTAGAAAGGAAAAAGATAAAATTACAATGGATTCTATCATAATCTAGAAGGTCATTGCTAACTGTTCTGAAAAACTAATAAAATGGAAAATTCAGAAAAAATGCATAGATTCCTAGAGACATATGAACTACCAATGCTGAACCAGAAAGATACAAAAATTCTGAATAACTCAATGAAAGGCAATGAAATTCAAAAAGTAATTAAAAAAAAACCCTTCCAACTAAGAAAAGCCCGGGTCCTGATGGATTCACTGCCAAATTCTATAAGAACTTTAGAGGCGGTATAACACCAATGCTCCTCAAACTCTTTAATGAAATAAAAAGGGAAGCACCACTCTCAAAGTCATTCCTTGAATCAAGCATTACCCGAGTTCCAAAAAGAGAACTATAGGCTAAACTCTTTAATGAACATATATGCAAAAATCCTCAACAAGATACTGACAAATAGAATGCAGTAAATCATAGAAAAGATCATACACCATGATCAAGTAGGATTCATTCCAGGGGTGAAGAATGGTTCAACATATGCAAATTGATAAATGTAATATACCGTATAAATAGAAGCAAGGACAAAAAATTACATGATCATCTCAATAGACACAGAAAGTCATTTGACAAAATCTAACATCCATTCATTATAAAAGCCCTGGAGAAAATAGGTATAGAAAGTCTTTCATTTAATTTGAGAAAAGCCACCTATGACAAACCACCAGTCAACAGTCAACATCATATTAAATGAGGAGAACCTGAAAGAATTACATCTAAAATCGATGTCCACTATCACCACTCCTGTTCAATATAGTTTTTGAAATGTAAGCCAGAGGAGTCAGGTAAGAGAAAGAAATAAAAGAAATACGTATAGGAAAGAAAGAAGTTAAATTATCATTATTTGCAGACAACATGATCTCCTACACAAAAGATCCCAAAAACTCCGCCAAAAGACTTCTAGAATTAATAACCAAATTCAGTGGCATAGCAGGATACAAAGTCAACACGCAAAAATCAATAGCATTTCTGTACACCAATAATAAACTCACAAAGAGAAAGTAGGGAAACCATATCTTTCACAATAGCATCAAAAAAATTGAAATACTTAGGAATTAACCTAACCAAAGAAGTGAAGAATTTCTATGATGAAAACTGCAGCACTCTGAAAAAGGAGACTTTAAAGAGTATTAGAAAACGGAAAGGGGGGCGGGCCGTGTCCGGGTGGGTGCAGGCAGGCGGGACACCTCCTTTTCCTCCTCCTCTTCTTCCTCCTCCAAGCCTTCCTCCTGCCCCTGCCCCACCCCGGACCCGGGCTGCGGACATGGAACTGGGCGTGGCAGCTGTGCTCGGGCTCCCTGAGGACAAGGAAGATTCACAAATTGTGAGGGTGAAAGTTATAGCTGGAATAGGCCTTGCCAAGAAAGGTATCTTGGGATCTAGTGATCCTTACGTGAGGGTGACCCTATAAGACCAATGAATGGAGTCTTTTAACAAGTGTGCAAACAAAAACCATTAAAAAGTCTTTGAATCCAAAGTGGAATGAAGAAATGCTATTCAGAGTCCACCCTCAGCATCACCGGCTCCTTTTTGAAGTGTTTGACGAGAATCGTTTGACAAGAGATGATTTCCTAGATCAAGTGGATGTTCTTCTTCATCCACTACCGACAGAGAACTCAAGAATGGAGAGACCATGTACATTTACGGGTGTTGTTCTTCACCTAAGAAGTCACAAATCAAGAGTGAAAGGTTGAGATTAAAAATGACTTATTTACCAAAAAGCAGTGGCTCAGAGGTGATAATGCAGAGCAGGCTGAGGAATTAGAGCCTGGCTGGGTTGTTTTGGACCAACCGGATGCTGCTTCCCACTTGCAGCAACAGCAGGAACCGTCTCCCCTCCCTTCGGGGTGGGAGGGGAGTCAGGACATCCTCGGGAGGACCTACTACGTGAACCATGGATCCTGGAGGACACAGTGGAAAAGACCAACCCCCCAGGACGACCTCACAGACGCTGACAGCAGTGACATTCAGCTCCAAGCGCAACGAGCCTTTACCACCAGGTGGCAGATATCCCAGGAGATGGAAAGCAGTGGCATCCGGGAGTCCTCTGAGAACTGGGAGATCATAAGAGAGGAGGAAGCCGCTGTTTCTAGCAGTCAGGCATTCCCTCCACCTCCCCCTTCAGGCCCCTTGGATGTCCAGCCTTACCCTGCAGAAGAATTGAAAACCAGGCTCACTGTTCTGTGGCCCCCTGAGAGTGATACATCCTTGCGGCAGACCCAGCCAGCCAGAGTCCAGCAGGGACTCCTTCCCCAAGGCTGGGAGTCCGGCACGCGCAGAACAGGAGGCCTTTCTATATCGACCACTACACCAAAACCACCACCTGGGAAGACACAAGATTGAAAATTCCAGCTCATCTCTGAGGAAAGGCACCCCTCAAGTCTTCCAGCGATCTGGGGCCCTTGCCTCCAGGATGGGAAGAGAGAACTCACACCGATGGAAGAATCTTCTACATAAATCACAATATAAAAAGAACACAATGGGAAAATCCTCAGCTGCAGAATGTGGCAATAACTGGACCAGCAATGCCCTACTCTAGGGATTACAAAAGAAAGTATGAGTTCTTCCAAAGGAAGTTAAAGAAGCAGAACGACATTCCAAACAAATTTGAAATGAAACTTCGCCAAGCAACTGTGTTGGAGGACTCTTACCTGAGGACCATGGGCGTGAAAAAAGCCAACTGCCTCAAGGCCTGGCTCTGCATTGATTTTGACAGGGAGAAAAGGTTGGATTACGGAGGGGTTGCCAGGGAGTGGCTCTTCTTGCTCTCCAAGGAGTTGTTTAACTGTTATTATGGGTTGTTTGAATATTCTGCTACGGATAATTACACCCTACAGATAAACACCAACTCCAGGTTATGTAATGAAGACCACCTCTCCTACTTCAAGTTTATTGGCCAGGTAGCAGGGATGGCAGTTTATCATGGCAAACTGTTGGATGGTTTTTTTGATTCGCCTGTTTTATAAGATGATACTACACAAGCCAATAATGCTCCATGACATGGAGTCTGTGGATAGTGAGTATTATAATTCATTGAGATGAATTCTTGAAAATGACCCAACAGAATTGAACCTCAGGTTTATCATAGATGAAGAACTTTTTGGACAGACACACCAACATGAGCTGAAAAACGGTGGCTCAGAAATCATTGTCACCAATAAGAACAAAAAGGGACATATTTACCTTGTAATACAATGGAAATTTGTCAACAGAATCCAGAAGCAAATGGCTGCTTTTAAAGAGGGATTTTTAGGACTAGTACCATAGGATCTCATCAACATTTTTTTTTCATCAAAATTTTTGATAAAAATGAACTGGAGCTTCTTGTGTGTGGCTTGGGAGATGTGGATGCGAACAACTGGAGAGAGCACACAAAGTGCAAGAACTGCTACAGCACAAGCCACTGAGTCATCCAGTGGTTCTGGAAGGCTGTTTTAATGATGGAGTCAGAAAAAAGAATACGGTTACTTCAGTTTGTCACCTGTACTTCCCGGATGCCTATGAATGGATTCGCTGAACTGTATGGCTCCAGTGGACCACCGTCCTTCACGGTATAAAAGTGGGTAGACCTGGAGAAGCGACCCAGGGCTCACATCTGCTTCAATCACTTGGACTTGCTGCCCTATGAGTCATTTGAAAAATTATGGGGTAAACTTCAGATGGCGATCGGAAACACTTAGGGTTTTGACAGGGTCTATTAGATTACAAATAATCTATGATATTTTTGCTGCCACAGTTTTATAAACAAAATTGTGACTTAAAAATTTCCAGGGAACTATTAAAACTCAGCCACTTATTCTTTCCAGATATTGGAGAAAATCGTTAAAATGTTAGAAGAAATAATATGACAATTTTACTGTTATTTCAGTCACTTTTAAGTAATGTGCATTTGTACAGTTATTGCATCCTGTCTATAGAGTTCATGCTATAGACATGAGTCCAGGTGTCTGAAGCAGTGAGTTTTGTCCTTAACATTTATCTCTTACAGTATTTGCCAGGCAGGTCTTTCTTAAACTACTGAAATTATAACTGTGAAATATCTATGATAAGTGTCATGTGTGAAAAATTTGATGCTTTTTTGGGAAGAAAAACTGCAATTTGGGGAAAAATAATAATGAGTAAGCTACAATGTATTTAGTGCTACTTGCAGCTATTTATTATTTTGTAGACTTGCCTAATGCGCAATACCTTAGCCCAGAGTTTTAGAAAAACCTTGGAGAGTGTTACCTATATTTTTAGTCAATTGACTTGCAGAAAAATTGTTTACTTCTTCACTTTAAAAGTATTAGGCTTTCATCAATATGAAGCTTTACTAAACATGGTAGCTCATGAGACATGTGAGCAAAGTCCTCAAAGATGGAGTCAGAGCCTCCCTCTTTTGGGCATTGCAGGCTCACTGTGCAGCGATCATCTCCATGTTTCCATGGAGTTAGCCTTTCTCCTTCAAACCCTAAGGTCTTACGAAGCAGTGTTTCTAACCTTGTGCCTGGAAGAGCTGTTTGGGGTCTAGTACTCGCCTTTCCTAGTCACTCCTCACAGCTGCACCATGTGTAGTAAGTCCATGTTTACAAGGTTTATTATATTTACAGGAGAAGCTCATTTCTGTCTTTGCATTTTTATATTTTTAGTATCACTTTAGTATAAAAAAACCAAATAATTTGTTTAAAAATAGCTAAAGAGTAGTTAAATGCATAATTTGTATTAATTTTTTTACCATGTTTCTTATATTTTCTAAAAAATACTGTTTACTGGGTAGGGGATTTAGCTCAGTGATTCTGCTGCCTGCCTCGTAAGCTCAAGGACAAGAGTTCTATCCCCAGTACAAAAAAAAAATTACTATTTACTATGCAAACAGTAGGGTGGTTTGTTACAAATCCAGAGCCCTCTAGGTGAAACTCTGCAGGTAGAAGCTACTGGCACCAGATTGAAGCACCTTGGGTTTGGGCATGAATCTAGCCAACGCTGTCGGACAAGGTATGCAGTGCCATGCTAGGCCCCAGTGGCAGTGTTTTTACCTTACAGCTTAGTTTTACCTTCAAGGAACTTACATGAATGAACGTGTAAACAAACCAAAGTAGGGTGAGCAAAATAAGGGAAAAGGAAAGTTTTTTGTTTTGTTTTGTTTGTTTGTTTAGTGAGTACTAGGAATTGAGCCCAGGGCCTTTGCATTGAACTACATCCCTGGCCCTTTTTCCCTTTTTATTTCTTATTTTGAGACAGAGTCTCGCTAAGTTACCAAGTTCCCCAAGCTGGGATGGAATTTGCATTCTTCCTGTCTCAGCCTCCCAGAGTGCTGGGATCCAAGGTGTGGGTGTATTCTAGGTCCCACCACACTTACAAAGATTGAGTGTGTCAAGATATTTCTTGGGCCCGGGATTTAGCTCAGATCCTGGCAAGCACAAGATCCTGAGTTCAATCCCTGGTACCAAAAAAAACCAACAACAGTATTTCTGGGTTTCATCTCTGTATTGGAATATTATTCAGAAAGTGCTCTTATACTGAATTAAACCTGTTTCTTAATATGGTATTTTGGTGATGAGGGAATAATTGTAAATATGTATTGTACACGTTCTTAGATGCATATAAATGCTCTGTGAGACTTGTAACAGTGCTTTTGGCTGTGGGCCCATGTTTGTTGGGGTGAGCATGGTGACCGTGCTCAGCACCAGGTCAAGGTGCCCATGACAGCAGCAAACCTCCGGCCCAAAGTCCCCACCAAGAGCTTGTATAGTCACTCTCAGGGGAGGGCCCAGCCCATGTCTGCAGGGTCGGCTGCATCTGTGCCACAGGTGCGGTGCTTTCTTCCTCACCTGCAAGGGAGCAACACCAGCTGACCCACCCTCTGCGGCTCCTGATTCTTCCCTTTCAGATGAGCATCACCATCACGAAGCCCACCTGGCTGTCATGCCGGACTGCGGTGAGCTCTGGTGAGGTGAACGCCCAGAGAGGGCTGTGTGGGATGTGACAGCCAGTGGAGACTTTGCTGCTGGCCACCACACTGTGCCAGAGAGGGGTCCACACTGATCACCCCAATAGAACCTCTTCATCTGAAACTAGAGTGACGTACAGAGCATGAGGGTGTCAAGGCACCAGGCTGTGTGTGTCTTCACGTGGATCTCATCTTAGTTATTATAATTCATAAGATGAAAGAAGGGTGTGGACTTTGATGTCACACAGATTTGAGCTGTTAGAGCCACCATTTACAAACTGTAAGCTTGGACAAGTACCCATCATCATCATCATCATCATCATCATCATCATCATCATCACTAGTAATACAGAAATACCACAACATTCAATATGTAAACTAGAAAGAGACAAGTAGTTCTGACTGTAGAGAGGATGGGCTTCAAAACACATAATAAAGATTTTGAAAGATGTGGAGGACGGTGAAAGTAAAGTTAAGTCAATGGAGGTTAAAAGATTATTCTTTTGTTTATAAATAAAACACTCTGTATTTAAAAATCCTCTATTTCTTATTATTTGCCTCAAACATTTAATTAATTCAATTTAATAGCTCCATGTAAATGTGCCTTTTTGTTGTTCATATTTTATGAAACACCTAAGTGAGTATGTTTTGAAAAATATATGTGCTGCCAAAGCGAGCAAAATGTTTTGAAAAATATTATGGTCTGAAGTAGTCTAAAGTATGTACATACTTTGTTTTATATTCATTGCTCCACGTAGTTAACAAAATGACTTTCTAAAGTAAATAATCAATGAATTTTACACATTAAACTCACTTTTATACACCAAAATTTGGGGGCTTTTTTGGTACTGGGAATCAAACCAGACCTTGTACTTGCCAGGCAGGCACGGTACCACTGAGCTAAATCCCTGGCCTTATCCAACAAAGTTTTAACCTTTTTATTAAACTTGTATTTGATTTTTGCATAGCCCTAAATCTATTTTATTGGCTTTTCTCAAGTAGGTTTAATTTCATTTTGAGCATATTTCACAGTATGACAAATAGCTTAGATAACAAGGAAATTCTCATTCACCTTTGGACCATCTAAAAAGGTTGTTCCTGAATAAACATAATAATTTTTTTCAAATGTTCCTTGATCTTATTTTTAAAAATTAAATACATTGAGATAGATGTTGCTATAATTTGGAAGAGGGTCCTCTAAAGGTCCATATGAAAAGGCTTGTTCCACAGGGTGTCAGTATTGGGAGATGCTAACAATCTTTAAGAAGTGAGTCCTAATGGGAGGTCCTTTTATCTTTGGAGGGTGCCACTGACGGGGACGGTGGGAGACCAGCCTTATCTGTCTCTGCCCCTCCTTTATGTTTGGAGATATAGCCACTCTTTTGATATTCACAGTTACCAAGTTGCCTTCATCAGAAGCTCAAATCAATGCAGCTGTCTGACCCGGAACTGAATCTCCAGAAATGTGAGCCAAAATAAACCTCTCTTTACTTTTTATGTAGACTGTATCAGGTTTTTTTGTTTGGTTTGCTTTCATACTGGGAATTGAACTCAGGACCTTGTGCTTGCCAGGCAGGTGTGATACCACTGAGCTAAAATCCTGGCCAGGAATTTTGATGTAGTGACAGAGGAATGACTGATAAGGGACCTGGGTCTTCAAAAGTAAGGCCAGGGCAGTATATACCTGTCAAGCTTTTTAACTTTCATAGGTATGCAAGCAAGAAAAAAAACATTGAAAACATTGGTATGGCATGAAAGAGCAGTCCCACCTCTTCCCAATCTGCAGAGTGTCAGGGTCAGAATCTAGGTTTCCTCATTCTGTGGTCTATGGGCACCAGCCCCAGATACTTGTCAGAAGGTTGCTGCAACCCTCCAGTGCTGCACAAGGAGAGTCAGCACCTGTTGGATTTTCCACTCTAGGCATGATGCCAGAGTTGCCTATAAAGGAGGAGTAATTCCAGCCCACTGTGTTATGGAACATATCTTCTATCAGAGGATACATGAACTTACAAGATTTGGACTTTGGCACATGCTTTACCATTGTAAATGTTCTCAATAAAAGAGTGGTCCAGTTTGGCAAGGTGGAACACACTGATAATCCCATTTTAATTCATTTTTAATGTAAGGGTTTGTAACAAAGTTTTTTTACATTAATCAAAATTTATTCAGGAATAAGCAAACAAAAACAAGATCAGCCTAAACAGCCTTCATTCTTCTGGAATGAATTTGGGGCTCCGAGCGCAGAGGGTTCCAGGCCACTGTACCACCGGTCCCAGCATAAAGGAGGCTTAAGGGATACCATAGCACCACTCCCAGCACAGAGGAGGCTTTCAGGCCACCGTACCACTGCTTCAAGCTCAGAGGTGAGCCACGTGGGTGCCAGAAGCACCCCCACCCCCACCCCCCGTCAAAATGAGAAGACACTTAAACAAGTCTCAAAACCAGACTTCCAGATCACCAAAAGCAACCCCAAAGGGAAACAAGAGGGAACACTGATACTCAACCACCTGGACTCCCTGAACTGGCAACAAAAGAGGATCTGGAGGGGCTGAGGATTTAGCTTAGTGGTTTCGCTGCCTGCTGCGCAAGCGCAAGGACCCGAGTTTGATCCACAATACCAGGGGTGGGGGGGGGGGGAAGAGGATCTGGAAAAAATGAAATCAGAAATAATTTCTCACATAACAGCAGAGATTATGCTCATACTGCAAGACATGATTAATAAATCCAGAAAGGAGCTGAGGAACATGATGGAATCCCAACAAAGAAAACAAATGGAATCCATGAAACAGATGCAAACAGGTTTCCAGGAGATTAAAAACTCCATTGAAAGTTTATAAAGCAGAATGAGCCAATGTGAGGACAGAATTTCAAATATAGAAAATAAGATTGCAAGTAGTGACCAATAAAAGAAAAATTGCTTTAAAATTATAAGGGACCATGAGGAATCAATCCAGCAGCTGCTAGATGATGCAAAGAAGAATAACATAAGACTGATCAGAGTCAATGAAGAAACAGGAGAGAGTGCACATGACATAAAAAAACTGTTCACAGAAATGATGGCAGAAAACTTCCCAAGCAAGGGAACAGGACTTGACATACAGATAAGTGAAGCATATAGGACTCCAACTAGCCTTGATCGAAAAAGAAAATCTACACATAGGCATACAATTGTTAAGATTTCAGAAACCCAATAGAAGAACAAAATTGTACAAGCAGAGAAAAGAAACAAATTACATACAAAGGAAAGCCCATCAGAATCACAGCAGACTTCTCAATGCAAACACTCAAGGCAAGAAGAGCTTGGAGTGACATATTTCAAGCCATAAAGGAAAACAGCCTCCAACCCAGATTGATGTACCCTGCAAAACTATCTTTCATAATTGATGGAGAAATAAGATACTTTCATGACAAAGAGCACCTAAGTAACTTCATGAATAACAAACCAGCACTCCAAAAAATTTTAGACAATATCCTAGGAAAAGACAATGAGTATCACAACCCCAGGAATCCCACCAGAATGAATCTATGGGACACAACAAGAAATTAAATGCAAAGGAGGAGAATACAACAAAAAGAAAAAGTCATGACAATGATAAGTCAATATGTATCAGTTATAACCATCAATGTTAATGGGCTCAACTCACCCAATCAAAAGAAATAGACTGGCAGAATGGTTCAAGAAGCAAGATCCAACAATATGTTGCACATGAGAAACACACTTAACTCAAAAAGAAATTCATAGACTGAAAGTTAAAGGGGGGGAAACAATACTCCATGTGACAGGAACCTGAAAAAAAGCAGGAGCAGCCATCCTCTTTGCAGATCAAGTGGATTTCAAACCAACACTGATTAAGAGAAACAAAGAAGGATACTACATCCTTGTAAAGGGAAGAATCCAAGAGAAAGAGATGACAATCATAAATATCTATGCACCAAACACTAGTGCACCCAACTATATAAAACAAATACTAATGGACATGAAAAGTCATATATGCACTAATACAATAATAGTGAGGGACCTCAGTACCCACTGTCACAAATAGATAGATCAAAGTAGAAAAAAAAGTAATGAAATACTAGAACTCAATTAAACTCTTGAACAAATGAACTTAACAGATGTTTACAGAGTGTTCCACCCCACAGAATCAGAATACACATTCTTTACAGCTGCACACAGGTCGTTCTCCAAAATAGACCACATACTCACTCATAGAAAATGTTTAAGTAAATGCAAAGGAACTGACATTAACCCCTGTATATTATCAGACCATAGTGTGATGAAATTGGAGATAAATATCAAGAGAAACCACAAAAATTTCAAAAACACAGGGAAATCGAACAACACACTTCTGAATACCAAATGGGTCACAGAGGAAATTAAAGAAGAAATCAGGCAGTTCCTTCAATTAAATGACAATGACAATAAAACATATTGGAATCTATGGGACACACCAAAAGCAATCTTAGGAGGGAAATTCATAGCAGTGAATACTCATATTAGGAAAACAGAGTGAGCCCAATTAAGCAACCTGATGCTGAACCTTAAGCTTCTAGAAAAAGAAAAGCAGAACAAACCCAAAGCTCATACAAGGGAGGAAATTATAAACATCAGACCAGAAATCAATTCAATGGAGACTAAGAGAACAATACAAAAAAATCAATGAAGCCAAGAGTTGGTTCTTTGAAAGAATCAACAAAATTGACAAACCCTTAGCCAACCTTATCAGAAAAAGGAATGAAAAGGCCCAAATCCATGAAATTAGGAATGAAAAGGATGAAATTACAACAGATCCAACAGAAATCCAGAGGATTATCCATACCTACTTCCAGAACCTATACACCAATAAGACAGACAACACAGAAGAAATGGAAAGATTCCTAGATAAGTATGAGCTACCAAAGTTGAACAAAGAAGACCTAAAAATTCTAAACAACCCAATATCAGTCAATGAAATTGAAAATGTAATTAAAAACTTACCAACTAAGGGAGAAGAGGCAGAGAAAGCGATGGGCATCCTGACGTTTGTGGTGGCATGGCGCTAGATTGGATTGAGGTGGGTGTCCGCAGGGTCATGGAGAGAACCTGACATTCATAGATGAGTAGAAAAGGGTCTGCCTGTGTAGTTCAGACTGGCCTTGAATTTGTGACAATCCTCCTGCCTCACCCTCCTGAGTGCTGGAATCACCAGAATGTGCTACTACATCTGGGCCAACTTTAATATCATATATGTATAAAAAGTTGAAATTACAGACATCGGTGGATGTCAGAGAGAGTTCCCGGGTCACAGGGAGCCCGCCCCATCCAGCTTGAACCCACAGCAGCAATCCACATAGCCCCCAAGCACCTGAAGGCTACACCCCCCTGCTCCTCTGGCCTCTTGACTGTACTGCCCCTTGGCTCCACACTACAAAGACACAGGGGACCCCAGACCACCAGACCACCATACTGGGTAAGTTGGAGGAATCATCACCTCCCATCAGAACCTGGAGTATCTTCAGGGGAAGGGCAGCTGGAACCTACAGTAGAGCCTTGCAGAGTTCAACCCTACAGGAGGACAGAGAGCTCAACTTGGGACTTGCAGCCAGAATTCTGCCTGAATTGCACTGGTCTGTGACTGGCTTGCTGAGATTCATTGACTTATATCTGCACATTGCTGTCCACGTTGTCTATTGTGACAGCAGAGACATACCCTGAAGGAGGCCCTTCATTTTCATTTTTATTTTTTATTTCCAAAATTAGTATTATTGGTTTGTTTTTTTCTCTTATTTTTAACTTTTTCCCTAAATTTTTGTTTTCCTGTTCTTCTTTTTTTCCCCTTCTTTCTTTTTCTCTTTCCATCGCCTCTCTCTCACACTCACTCTCTTGTTGTCCCACATTGTTCATCTCCATTTTTGTTCCTGTTCTGGCCCTAATTTGGATTTCTTTTTTTCTTTTCTTCTCTTTTTCTTTCCCTTGCCCTTGTCCTCTGCCCTCACTGCTAACCTTCCCCTGTCCTTCTACCTATCTAACCCTCCCTCCCCAAATCCTTCTAACTCCCCATTCTGAAGGATAAAGTTGCTATATTGAAGAGTTTATTCACTATAAACATATGTTGGGTTGGTCCTCAATTTCAATTTAATTCACACAGTTAAAGGTGATAGATTAATAACTACCAGAAAAAGTCATTTTCTAAAATGTACTTGATGCTATGGTGTTGCTGATTGTATCACTTAGGCTAAGGTGTTGTTACTGATCTAGTCAGTGGTCCTTCCTGGTGTAATGAAAATGAGGTAGTCTCACTCATTAGAGACTCAAAACCTAAAGACCAGCTATATCTGGAAGACACCTCTGAGAAGCAATCATGCCATAAGGGTTCTAATTACAAGCAACAAAGATACTTACAATGAGCAATTTTGAAGTATCAACCCAGGAATTAAACCAAGGACATTACCAAAAACAAAAATGAGAAGACATTTAAGCAAGGCACAAACTCAGACTTCCACCCCACCAAGGGTAAACTTGGGGGGAAATGAGGTGGAAAAGTCCAATAATCAATGATCTAGACACCTTGAACTGATAGAACAGGAAGTAACAAAACAGATGAATAAGGCTCTAGAAAAATTCAAAGCAGAAATAATCTCCCAGATAACTACAGACATGGTGAGCAGAGTGAAAGACATGATTAGAGGCTCTAGAACAGAAACAGATAAAAAAAATAGATGAACTCAGAAACATGTTGGAAGCCATGAATGCCCAGCATTAGAAAGAAATGGAAACCATGATTGCCCAACACAAGAAAGAAATGGAATCCATGAAACAGATTCAAACAGATATTCAGGAGATTAAAAATTCCATTGAAAGTATCCACAGCAGATTAAGGTAATCTGAAGATAGAATATTAGATATAGAAGACAGGATTGCAGTTAAAGATCATAAAAACAGAGACTTCTTAAAAATAGTAAGG
The DNA here is from genome assembly GCF_053883595.1 of Heterocephalus glaber. Lineage (NCBI taxonomy): Eukaryota > Metazoa > Chordata > Mammalia > Rodentia > Bathyergidae > Heterocephalus > Heterocephalus glaber. Next base: position 12,524,967 of record NW_028258354.1, on the reverse strand, counting down.
GGCCATGAGGAATCAATCCAGCAGCTAATAGATGATGCAAAGAAGAATTAACATAAGACTGATAGGAGTCCATGAAAAAACAGGAGCAAGTACAATTGACATAAAAAAACTGTTCACAGAAGTAATAGTGGAAAACTTCCCAGACAGAGATAGAGAATTGGACGTACATATAAGTGAGGCCTATAGAACTCCAACTAGCCATTGTCAAAAAAAAAAATCTACACCTAAACATATAGTAGTCAAGATCCCAGAAACCCAACAGAAGAACAAAATCCTACAGGCAGTTAGAGAAAATAAACAAATCACCTACAAAGGAAAGCCCATTAAAATCACAGCAGACTTCTCAACACAAACCCTCAAGGAGAGCCTGGAGTGAAGTATTTCAAGCCCTAAAAGAAAATAACTTCCAACCTAAACTGTTGTATTCTGCAAAATTATCTTTCAAAATCGATGGGGAAACTAGATACTTCCACAACAAAGAACACCTGAGAAATTTCATGAACACCAAACCAGCACTACAAGCAATTTTAAACAATATTCTAGAAAAAAACAATGAAGGGCACAACTCTATGAGGCCCAACAGAGGGAAGCCATCAGGCAAGGTAAGAAACTAAAGGGAAAGGGGGAAAAATAAACAAAAGAGCCAACAACAGTAAAACATCATGACAAGGATGAATCAATATCAATCAATTATAACCATCAAGGTTAATGGCCTCAATTCATCAATCAAAAGAAATAGACGGACAGAATGGATTAAGAAGCAAAAATCCAATAATATGCTGTATACAAGAAACACACCTAACTCAAAAATAAATTTATAGGCTGAAAGTAAAAGGATGGAAACAGTTCTCCATACCAAAGGAACCCAGAAAAAAGCAGAGGTAGCAATCTTATTTGCAGACAAAGTAGATTTCAAACCAAAAGTAATGAAGAGAGACAAAGATGGTCACTACTTCCTTGTGAAGGGAACAATCCAAGAGGAAGAGATGACAATCATAAATATATATGCACCAAATATGAATGCCCCCAACTATACAAAACAAATATTAATGGACATGAAAAACCAAATAAGCAGTAACACAATTGTAGTGGGGAACCTCAATATCCCACTATCACAAATAGACAGATTATCTAGACAAAAAGTTAACACCGAAATTATAGAACTGAACCAAGGTATTGAACAAAAGGACTTAACAGGTGTTTACAGAGTGTTCTACCCCATAGAATCAGAATACACATTCTTTTCGGCTGCACCCAGGTCATTCTCCGCAATAGACCACATGCTAGATCATAGGACATGTCTAAGTAAATGTAAAAGAATTGAAGTTACCCCCTGTATATTACCAGACCATCATGCAATAAAATTGGAGATCAATAACATAAGAAACCGCAAAACCCCCACAAACACATGGAAACTGAATAACACCCTCCTGAACAACCAATGGATCACAGAGAAAATTAAAGAAAAAATTAAACAGTTTCTACAAGTAAATGAAAATGCCAGTACAACATATAGGAATCTATGGGACACAATGAAAGCAGTTCTATGTGGGAAATTCATAGCAATGAATACCCATATTAGGAAAACAGAGAGAGCTCAAATAAACAACCTAATGCTCTACCTCAAGCACCTAAAAACAGAAGAGCATAACAAATCCACAACTCATACAAGAGAGGAAATTATAAAGATCAGAGCAGAAATCAATGCAAGGGAGACTAAGAGAATGATACAAAAAAATCAATGAATCAAAGAGTTGGTTTTATGAAAGAATAGATAAAATTGATAAAGCTTTAGCCAACCTTATCAAAAAAAGGAAAGAAAAGGCTCAAATCCATGCAATTAAGAATGAAAAAGATGAAGTCACGACAGACCCAACAGAAATCCAGAGGATCATCAATACCTACTTTAAGAACCGGTACTCTAATAAAAAGGAAAACACGGAAGAAATGAACAGATTCCTAGATACATACGAATTGCCAAAGTTAAATGAAGAAGATATAGAAATTCTAAACACCCCAATTACAATGAGTGAAATTGAAAATGTAATAAAAACTTACCAACCAAAAAAAGCCCAGGACCTGAAGGCTTCAATGTTGAATTCTACAAGACATTTAAAGAAGAACTATCACCATTACTCTTTAAACTCATCAAGGAAATTGAAAGGGAAATGAGGCTTCCAAATTCATTCCTGGAAGCAAGTGTTACTTTGATTCCAAAACCAGGGAAAGACCCAACCCAAAAAGAGAACTACAGGGCAATCTCCCTAATGAGCATAGATGCAAAAATCCTTACTCAGATACTGGCAAATAGAATGCAGAAGATCATCAAAAAGATCATACACCCTGACCATGTTGGATTTATCACAGGGATGCAAGGATGGTTCAACATTCATAAATCAATAAATGTAATACACTATATTAGCAGAGTTATGGACAAAAACCATATGATCATCTCAATAGATGCAGAAAAGGCATTTGACAAAATCTAGCACCCATTTGTGATGAAAACCCTACAGAAAATTTGAATAGACGGTCTTTATCTCAACCTGATTAAGGCTATCTATAAAAAACCAACAGCCAACATCATACTAAATGGTCAAAAACTGAAAACTTTCATGCTAAAATCAAGAACAAGATAAGCATGCACACTATTACCACTCCTGTTCAATATCATTCTGGAAACATTAGCCACAGCAATTAGAAAAGGGAAAGAAATAAAAGGAATAAAGATAAGAATGTATGAAGTTAAACTGTCATTATTTCCTGACGATATGATACTTTACATTAAAAATCAAAAAAACTCTGCCAAAAGACTTCTAGACTTAACTGACAGATTCAGTAGAGTAGCTGGATACAAGGTCAACACTCAAAAAACAATAGCCTTCTTGCACACAAATAACAGACTCATTAAGAGAGAAATGAGGAAAATAATTCCTTTTACAATTGCATCCAAAAAAAATAAAATATCTAGGAATCAGTCTAACAAAGGTAGCAAAAGACCTCTATACTGAAAACTACAATACTCTGAAAAAAGGGATTGAAGAGGATATAAGAAAATGGAAAGACATCCCTTGTTCCTAGGTAAGAAGAACCAATATAGTGAAAATGGTCATACTTCCAAAACTGTTATATAGATTTAATGCAATACCCATTAAAATTCCAACAATATACTTCACAGAACTAGAGAAAACAATCCAAAACTTCATTTAGAACCAGAAGAGACCTAGAATAGCAAAAGAAATTTTAGGCAAAAGTGACGTGGCAGGGGGTATCACAATCCCCAACTTGAAACTGTACTATAAAGCTACTGTGATATAAAAAGCATGGTACTGGCAAAAGAACAGTCCTGAGGATCAGTGGAATAGATTAGAAGATGTGGAAACAACTCCAGACATACCCAGCCACCTCATCTTTGACAAAGGAGTCAACCATCCTCTTCGGAGGAAAGATAGCCTATTTAATAAATGGTGTTGGAAAAACTGGATTTCAACCTGCCAAAGATTAAAACTAGACCCACACCTATCACCATGCACTAAGCTAAGATCAAAGCAGATTAAAGATCTAAATATTAAAACAGAAACACTAAACTTACTGGAAGATAAGTTAGGTAGAACTCTTGAAGACATTGGCATAGGAAAAGACTTTATGAACAAAACCTCAGTAGCATGGGAACTAGCACAAAGAATCAACAGCTAGGATCTCATCTTATTAAAAAGCTTCTGCACTGAAAAAGAAACCACCAACAGAGCTAACAGACAACCTACAATGTGGGAAAAAATTTTTAGCACCTGTACCTCAGACAAAGGACTACTATCTAGAATATATAAAGAACTGAAAAAAAATCAGACTCCCCAAATTCAAAGACCCAATTCAAGAATGGGCATCTGAAATGAACAGACATTTCTCAGACAAAGAAGTAGAAATAGTGAATGAACATATGAAAAAATGTTCAATATTACTGGCCATTTGAGAGATGCAGATGAAAACAACCCTGAGATTCCACCTCACCCCAGAAAGAATGGCTACTATCATGAAATCAACCAATAATAAATGCTGGCGGGGCTGTGGGGAAAGAGGAACCCTGCTTCACAGCTGGTGGGAGTGTAGACTGGTGCAACCACTGTGGAAATCAGTATGGAGATACCTCAAAGAACTAGGACTGGAAGTCCCACTTGACCCCGCTATTCCACTGCTGGGGATCTTCCCCAAAGAATTAAAAGAATCATACCACAGTGATATATGTGCACCCATGTTCATAGCAGCACAATTTGTGATAGCTAAATCTTGGAAACAGCCCAAATGCCCATCAACTGGAGACTGGATAAAGAAAATGTGGTTTTTAAAAATAAAATGGCATACTACTCAGCCATAAAAAATGAGAAATTAGAGACATTTATAGCTAAGTGGATGCACATTGAGGCGATACTCTTAAGTGAAAGAAATAGGACACACATGTATAAATACTGAATAGTTTCTCTGGTGTGAGAAACTGAAAATGTAAATAAGGACTAAATGTATAATAGGTAATGTGAAATAGGAAGAAAAGGGGCAAAGGGGAAGAAAGTGGGAGGGACTAGGGGAAAGGATAGAAGGGAATGGGATTAATATGAGAAAATGGAAAAATAGGAACAAAATCTTTGTAAATAGGGAGGAATGGAGGGGTTGAAGGGAGGGCTGGGCAAGGGTGAAAAATAAGAACCAAGAGAGACTATGTAAAGGTGCAAATTTCCAATGATGAATGTCATTATATTGTATACCTAAAATGTACCGATGATTAGAATGAATAATCGATAATGCAAAATAGGAAGAAAATGTCCAAAGGGGTAGGGGTAGTGGGAAGGGCAGGGGAAAGGAAACAAAGGAAAGGAAAAATGCTGAGAAATGGAAAAAATGGAAATAAAGTCTTTGTAAATAGGGAAGGGTGGAGGGGGTGAAGGGAGGGCTAGGAATGGGGAAAAAATAAGAACCAAGATGCATCATGTAAAGGTACAATTCCCAATGAGAAATGTAATTGTGTTGTATACCTACAATGTACCAATAAAAGAATTTAATTAAAAAAAAAAAAGAAAATGGCCATACTTCCAAAACTGTTATATAGGTTCAATGCAATCCCCATGGAAATCTCAGCAGCATAATTCACGGACCTTGAGAAAACAATTAAAAAATTCATTTGGAACAAGAAGAGACCCAGAATAGCAAAAGCAATTCTAGGCAACAGAGCCATGGTAGGAGATATCACAACCCCCAACTTGAAATTATATTACAAAGGTACTGTGCTAAAAACATCATGGTACTGGCAAAGAAACTGACCTGAGGATGAGTGGAACAGATTAGAAGATGCAGAAACAACTCCAGACACACTCAGCTGCCTCATCTTTGACAAAAGAGCCAAACACCCTCACTGGAGGAAAGATAGCCTCTTTAATAAATGGTGCTGGAAAAAATTTAGTTTCAACTTGCCAAACATTAAAACTAGACCTATATCTCTCACCTGCACTAAATTAAAATCAAAATGGATTAAAGATCTAAATATTAAAATAGAAATGCTGAACCAGCTGGAACAGAGGTTAGGCAGAACTCCTTTTTTTTTGTTTGTTTTTTGATACTGGGGATAGAACTTGAGTCCTTGCGCTTGTACAGCAGATGGTGAAACCACTGAGCTAAATCCCTAGCCCAGATAGAACTCTCTCTTTTTTTTTTGTACCAGGGATCGAACTTGGGTCCCTGCACTTGCGAAGCAGGCAGTGGAACCACTGAGCTAAATTCCCAGCCCTCCAGGTAGAACTCTTGAAGACATTGGTGTAGGAAAAGATTTTATGAACAAAACCTCAGTTGCCCATGAACTAGCATGAACAATCAACAAGTGAGATGTCTTCTTATTGAAAAGCTTCTGCACAGCAAGAGAAACCAAGGCCAGTGTGAAGAGATAACCCACAATGTGGGAAAAAATTTTCACCTGCTCTCCTTGAGAAAAAGGTCTACTATCTAGAATTAAAAAGAACCTAAAAAAATCAAACCTCCCAAATTTAAAGACCCAATCCAAAAATGGGCATCTGAAATGAACAGACATTTCTCAGACAAGGAAGTAGAAATAGCAAATGAACATATGAAAAAATGTTCAACATCACTGGTCATTTGAGAGATGCAAATGAAAACAATGCTGAGATTCCACCTCACCCCTGAAAGAATGGCTGCTATCATGAAATCAACCAATAACAAATGCTGACAGGGCTGTGGGGAGAAAGGAACCCTTCTCCATCGCTGATGGGAGTGCAGGCTGGTGCAACCACTGTGGCAATCAGTATGGAGATACCTCAAAGAACCAAGACTAGAGGTCCCATTTGACCCAGCTATTCCCCTGTTGGATATCTTCCCCAAAGAATTAAAAGAATCATACCACAGTGATATATGTGCAGCCATGTTCATAGCAGCACAGTTTGTAATAGCTAAAACTTGGAAGCAGCCCAAGTGCCCATCAACTGGAGACTGGATAAAGAAAATGTGGTGTTTTAATGAAATGGAGTACTACTCAGCCACAAAAAATGAGAAATTAGAGACATTTATAGCTAAATGGATGCACATTGAGGCAATACTCTTAAGTGAAATAAATAGGAAACGTGTAAATACAGAATAGTTTCTCTAGTGTGAGAGACTGAAGGTGTAAATAAGGACTAAAAGGTATAATGGATAATGTGAAATAGAAAGAAAAGGGCCGAAGGGGAATGGGAAGTGGGAGGGGTAGGGGAAAGGAAGAAGGGAATGGAATTGATATGAGAAAATGAAAAACTGGAGACAAAGTCTTTGTAAATAAGGAGGGATGGAGGGGTTGAAGGGCAAGTAGGGGAAGAGGGAAAAATATGAACCATAAGAGATGATGTAAAGGTGCAGATTTCCAATGTTGAATGTCATTATATTGTATACCTAAAATGTACCAATAAAATGGGATAATTGACTGTAAAAAAATGAATTTGGGTGTTATAATGGATCTCATTACAGTAAAGATGACCAAATCTTATTCTTTCCTGGATTTTGTTTGAAGCCAGGATTACCATTCTATCTTAATCTGTTTTGTGTCGCTATAAAAAAAACCCCAGAGATTGGGTACATTATAAGGAAAAGCGGTTTATTTGGCTCATAATGCTGGTGGCTGGAAAGAACAAATAGCATTGTGTCTGCATCTGGTGGGAGTCCCCAGATGCATTATAGCATAGTACAGAAAAACAGAAAGGAAAACAACCACATTCAGAAGGAACTGAGCACACAGTCAATTCACTTTATAACAACCTGCTCTTGAAAGAGTGAATCTGGTCATATGGGTCCTAATCCACTCTCAGGAGAGGAGTATTTACTCCCTATAAGGCTCGTGCCCCATGACACACCCCCAACCTACCACTGTGCCCTACCTGTTCCAAGTTTTATCACTTCTCAGCATTACCACATTGGGGACCAATGATTCAGTACATGAACTTTTAGGGGGACAAAGCATATGCATAACCATAGCGCATTGACTATACAAACTTTCTACTTCGAGAAATATTGCAGTGGGAGATTAAACAGTGTATACTGAATCCTACCAAACACTTCTAATGATTATTTTTGCAAAACTCTTAAATTTGTATCATATTCTTGCCATCTATTTTTTTTCTGAAAATAGAGATAATATGACCATTTTAGTTAAATTGAGGACTCTGGTCAATTGGGAAAAGGAAGTCTTTCAATTTAGGTTTTACTTTAAGCACTATTTGGAGTGATCATGCCTTGAAAAATAAATCTCAGAAGAATCAATCATTTACCCTAATAAAACGTTGTGCCCTTTTTTTGTACCAGGGATCGAACTCGGGTCCTTGTGTTTGTGCAGCAGGCGACAAAACCACTGAGCTAAATCCCCGGCCTCCTAATGAAATGCTTAATACTCTTTATGACCTTGCTTTCTGATTTTGTCTTTGGAAATGTGACAGTGAGGACACTGAGACTTTTTGTTATATTATTCTCACCAGAAAGGGTAAGAATTCTCTAATATAAAAAGTAGATCCTACACCCACAATTGCTTGGAAATCCAAGGCATAGAAAAAAATCAAATTTTCTTCCTGGTTTCCAATTGATACCAACATATGCTGTCAACTTTGTTTTTCAAAATCAACCTATTGCCTTAGTATGCATAAAGATGAAAGGTTTTGTCAGCCTCCCTAACCACACAGTGCCCACACCATACCTGTTGACACTGGTCCTCAGAGAATCCTGATGAAGATGAGTATGTTGAGCTCCTAGACTTTAATGAGGTTATTTTGCCAAAGAAAGAGATTCCCCACCCACAATGATGGGGGGGTATTCCTATCCTCACCCCCTGTGGCGTTGGCCTCTCTTAGTGTACCTGAGGAAACCAACCCCGTGTTGACCATGCATGGTAATGCTGACACTCCTCAGGATCCACCTTCACCACCTGCTTTTGCCTTTAGGCCTAAAACCAGGTTCAAGTTGCAGAAGGATCCTAAGAGTGAGATACATAGTGTGACCCACTATTCTGCCAAAGAACTTGAGTTTTCTAACTCTTATAAGCAGATGCCTGATGAGCGACTGTGGAAATGGATTTTATGAGTGTGGGATAATAATGCATTTGGAGCAGGCCAAGTTTGTTGATATGGGCCCATTAAGCAGAGATTCTGAATTTAATGTTGCAGCTCATGGAATAAAGAAAAGTGCTAATAGTTTATTTGGCTGGTTGGCAGAACTATGGATCAAAAGATGGCCTGCTGTGAATGAGTTAGAGATGCCTGACATTCCATAGTTTACTGTCCATGAGAGGATTCAGAAGCTTAGAGAAATGAGAATGCTGGAGTTCATTCATCTTGTCAGACCTAATCTGCCACACTGTGATGATCCAGAAAATGCACCCTTCACTAACATCTTGAGAAATGGGTTCATGAGGGGAGAACCGACATCTCTGAAGAGCCCTGTCATTGCTTTTCTCTGTATGCCAGATCTTATAGCAAGGGTCCCAGTTACTCAGTTGGGAAACCTAAGGACAATGTGTTTAATTGGATCCTGAAATGGCAGGGGTCAAGTGGCAATACTTAGTCACCCAAGGCAGGGTGCACTACTGTAATGGATAGCAGAAGCAGAGCAATGATCAGAATGGTCTACAAGTGTAGAACTAAGGCATTAGCTGATTAGCCAAGGTATTCCCCAAAATTAAATATGTGGGAAGCCTACAAAATTTTTACTAATTTTTAAAATAAAAAATGTAAAGGCAAATGAACAGATACTTACCTCAAACAGTAGTAACCGGAAATCATGGTCTTCAACCAGTTCCCAGATTTAAGCCAGTTTACAGACCCAGACAGAACCCCTTGAATGAAGGGCAGGTAGGTCCCCTTGAGGAAGGAACCTGGTGCATGGCCAAAAATTTATATGGTCAGTATTCCTCCCATCCTTCCCCAAAGGGACCTAAGGCCTTTTACCGGAGTAATGTACATTGGATGAAGGGAAATTATTAGACATTTTGGGGACTATTGGACACTGGTTCTGAAATAATGCTGGTTCCAGGGGATCCAAAACATCACTGTGGCCCTCCAGTAAGAGTAGAGGCCTATGGAGGTCAGTTTTAGCAAATGTCTGACTCGCAGTGGACCCAGTAAGTCCTTGAATCCATCCTGTAGTCATTTCCCCTGTTCAAGGATGGATAATTGAGATAGATATGCTGATTTACTGGCAGAATCCTCACAATGGTTCCTTAACTTGTAGTGTGAGGGCTATTATGACTGAAAAGGCCAAATGGACGTCATTACAGTTGCCTTTGCCTGACAAAATAGTAAATGAAAAGCAATATTGCATTCTTGGAGGGATTGCAGAGATTAGTGCCACCATCAAGGACTTGAAAGATGCAGGGATGGTGATTTCCACCACATCTCCCTTTACTTCTCCCATTTGGTCCATACAGAAGATGGAAGGATCTTGGAGAATGATGATAGATTACTGTAAACTGAATCAAGTGGTGACTCTGATTGCAGCTGCTGTACCAGATATGGTGTCCTTGCTTGAACAGATTAATACCTCCCTGGTACTTGGTATGCAGCTATTATTTGACAAATGTCTCCTTCTCCATGGAGAGTTAGGACATATCATAACATATCTTTTTTTTTTCCCTCCTATTCCCTTCTCCCTCCATCTCCTTTCATTTTGCAAAAGATCTATTTCCCTGTTTCCTATTATTTTTCATTTTGCTCTTTAACTTATATGTACTTGGGGTTTCTCATATAAGAGAAACCATGCATTATTTAAGTTTGTGTGTCTGATTTATATCACTTCATATTATGGTCTCAAGGTGCATCCATTTTCTTACAAATGACTCAAGTTTATCCTTGATTTTGGCAAAGTAGTACTCCATTGAGTATAAATACTACCTTTTCTTTATCCATTCATCTGCTGATGAACATATAGGCTGGTTCCAAGGTTTAGCTCTTGTGAATTGTGCTACTATAAATATGAGTGTGCATGTATTACTGTATTATGATGACGTTTTTAACTCTTGGGAAGATACTTAGAAGGGATATAGCTAGGACCAATGGAATTTCTAACATAGGTATTTGAGAAGTCTCCATATTGATTTCCATAGTGGTTACACTAGTTTACATTCCCACCAACAATGTAAGGGTTCCTTTTCCCCCACAGACTCACCAGCATTTGTTATTATTTGATTTCTTGATGGTAGTCATTCTTTCTGAAGTGAGATGGAATGTCACTGTTGTTTTAATTTGTATTTCTCTAATGGTCAGAGACATTGAATATTTTTTCATGTATTTATTGGCCATTTGTATTTTTTCTTCTGTGAAGAAGAATTCAATTACCCATGTTTTGATTGGATGTTTAAATCTGAGGGGGGTCTAATTTCTTTGAGTTCACTATATAGTCTAGATACTAGACCTCTGTCAAAGAAATAGCAAAATTTATTTTCTCATTCTGTAGGTTGTCTCTTCACTCTGTTGGTTGTTTCCTTTGTTGTGCAGAAGCTTTTTAATTTGATATGATCCTACTGATTGAATCTTTATGTTATTGTTTGTGTACTTGTGTAATTGGCAGGCGGTGTTCCTTTTTTTTTTTTGTCGGTACTGGGGATCGAACTCAGGACCTTGGACTTGCAAAGCAGGCAGTGGCACCACTGAGCTAAATCTCCAGCCCTTTTCTTGTGTAATTGGGATTGAGAAAGTCCTTGCCAATGATCCTGTCTTCAAGAGTTTTACCTAGTTTATAGTCCAGCAGATTGCTTCTGTATTAACATTTAAGTCTGTGATTCATTTTGATTTTAGTTTAGTACATGGTAAATGACATGGGCCTAGACTGAATCTTCTGCATGTGGATAGCCAGTTTAAGAGGCTCTTTCCTCTTATGTTTTTGGCCCATTTGTCAAACATCAGATGGCTGAATGTACCTGGAGTTATTTCTGCATCCTCTATTCTGGTCCATTGATTCATATATCTGGGTTTTTTGGGGTGTGTGTGTGTGTGTGTGTGTGTGTGTGTGTGTGTGTTTAGCAATACTATATTGTTTTTATCACTGTAACTTTGTAGTATAACTTGAAAGCTGGGATTGTGATTCCTCCTTCTTTGCTCTTGCTGTCCAGGATTGCTTTTGTTCTTTTGGGTCTCTTCTTTTTCCAAATAAATTTTTAGATTGTGTTATCTTGTTCTGTGAGAAATGCTGTTGGTATTTTGATTGAGATTGCATTAAATCTGTATATCAGTTTTGCAAGTATGGCTATTTTTACAATTTTTTTCTACTTATCCAGGAACAGGGGATATCTTTCTATTTCTGATGTACTCTTATCGAAGTACTCCTTTTAAAAGTCACACACTTTTCATTATGGAGTTCTTTCACTTCCTTGGTTAAGTTAATATTAAGTAACTATATAGGGCTGGGGATTTAGCTCAGTGGTTTCGTCGCCTGCTACGCAAGTGCAAGGACCCGAGTTCGATCCCTGGTCCCCCCCCAAAAAAGTAACTGTAATAATTTCTTGAAGAATATGCCCAAACTCAACCAAAATAAATTACAGAGTGAGCACAAATATGACAAGTTGAAAATACTAGTGTGACAATATGAGGTGCTTAATGATGATTCTGAGCAATAATATAAAATATTTCATGCACTTTGTACAGGATATAAAGAATAGCTATGTGTACAAGATGGCCTTCCAAAAGTACACAATTACATGTGAGAATGTCATGATTTTTAAGTATAAATACTGTCTTGCCTCTAAGTTACTTGAAATTTCTTATTTGTTTTGTTTTTGGTAGTGCAGATTAACTTATTAGATAGAAACTAATTACAATGTATGGTAATCAAGGCTTTGGCATTGGGAAAAGCATGAGTTATAAAATGTGCTCCATAGTTTTATTTAAGACTAACATATTCTAGTTCACAGGTTGTTGTAAAGCAAAATGGAAACATGTAAGTACAGGACTTGGTCCAGCACCTGACACTAAGCTGTCTGTTGGAGGAAGCTATTAGCGATGAGGATATGCTAAGCTGTCCACAACTTGAGCCAGCATTACTCTCTCTTCCCCAAGAGAAAGAGGAAGTGGTAGTACTGTTTATATTTTTAAAAAGGTGATCTCCCCTGTAAATGTTTACTGTCTTCTCAGTAGCAATATTTAGACTCATAGTTCAGAAATGGAGTAAACCATATTTGGGAATTAAAACAATTTATTACTGTCATTCCCATGGAAATACTGAGGAAAAGAAGTCATGCTGATCACAGGTAATGAATATAGTAGAATTGGTCAAAAAATTCAACTCTCACCACTTTCAATCTATGTCTGCCACTGTCCAGGATTCCACAAGGCATTGCTTCCTTTGGCATGACTCCCAGTGAAATTACCAAGATACCTAGCCTATTTATGTACATGAATAGACCTTTTTAAAAAAATTCCTATCTATCTCTACCTACTCATTTCCCAAATCTTAATTTTTATATATACCTATGCTTTTTGCACTTGGACTAAAATAGTAAACTTACCTAACTTTTATTTTAAAAAATATGGTGTATATACAGTACACAATGGAATATTACTCAGCCATAATAAAAGATACACTTGAGTCATTTGTAGAAAAATGTATGCATTGTGAGGCCGTAATGCTAAGTGAAATAAATCAGATACAGAAGGTTAAATGTCACATGCTTTCTCTTATATGAGAAACCCAAAATATAAATAATTTAAAGACCAAAGTAAATGATAGATGATAGGAAACAGGAAAGTAGACTTTGTGGAGATGGGAAGGGGAAATGGGGGTAGGGAAAGACAGAAAGATAGGGACACAAAAGGGAAGCAAAAATGCTTAAGATGTGGTATATATATGTATCAATTCCTCAAGATGAAAGTAATTATTACATACTGCAAGCAAGTACCAATATAAAAGAAACTAAATAAATAAAAATAAAGAACAAAATACATTAAGACAGATTTAGTACAGCATTCTTCTAAATCTGTTTATCTATTTGTATTAATAATGTCAAATTTTTTTCATATACTCAAAATAATTCAATGTTTAAGGTCATTATAATATAAAGGGAAATACTCTGTGTTCAGGTACATTAATAATCCCTCACATGTATGAAATGAAACTAACTCTTATTCTATTAGGACAAAGGTAAACAAAATACATTAAAACAAGAAGAGTTGCAGTGACTAAGAATATGTCATTAGAAGATATGATGAAAAGTTTCTGCTTCATCATCAGGCATTTCAGTTGACATTTGTGACTAAAGGTCAGGAACATGAGGGTAGTTCTATAGAGTCTTTGGTGGGCATTAGAATCAGTTAGAAGATTGGTCTTTCTTGTGCCTTGGCATAGATCAAAGACTGCTGGGACTTGTTTTGCTGCCTTTTGACCAGATTAAAAGAACAGTAGAAAAGAGTTGTTCCTTGCTATTGTAGCTTGTGTCTAGATGGTCCCCTAAAACCTCATGCGGTCATAGATGGGTCTTTTCAGAGGTGCTGGGTCTGGAGTGTGTGATGTTAGGACTAAGGGTGTGAGGCTACCCACCCTTGGGTAAGAATATGAGGGACAGAAAGGGATGCTGAGGTCGCTTGTTGCTTGTTTTCTGCTGCCGTGCTGCTGTCTGCCTTCTGCCTGCCCTGCTTTACCATGGACTGTCGCTCCTCTACAATGCCCCTCTGCCATGCCACCCTGCTTTGGAGCCAGCCAACTATGGACTGAAATCTCTACAAATTATGAGCCAAAATAAACCTTTCCTCTTTTAACTTTGGGTGTCAGGTATTTTGTCTCACTAAAGAGAAAAGTAACTAAGACATTTGACTTAGCTTAGATGCCACAGAATTTGCTAGCACCTGCTGGCCAGCTGGCTCTCCATTTGCTTCTAGGCTTCTATCAAATTACTGATTTAGATGAACTAGATCACAATGACATAAAAGTTATCTTATTTTCTTTTTTTTACAATCTGAATTATCAGAAAAGAAAACACGTAGTGATATGCCTTTAACATAAGACGTACAGAGTACCGAAAAATATCATCTAAATTAGGTTTTTCAGACATGTATTTACCATGTTCCACATTAAAGAAAACATTTCATAACATAACTCAGTATGTATAGATATGAAATGAAGATATCATGAAACAGAGCTCTTATTACCAGCAATTCATACAGTATTTTCTAATCCATTTTGTTTCATGTTTTCCTAAGTGGTGAAAATCCCCTACTGGATCTTGACTTGCAGTTTGAGAGTCTTCTTCTCTGCATAGTCCCTAGAACTTATGTCTTTTGTGAAAATCTACAAATTTGTCACAGTCAGTGCATGGCCTCAACCATGCAGTTTATGAGAAACCACAAGAGACTAATTTTTTTCCCTCCATGTGTTTAGTCAGCTTCTGTTACTATAATGTATACCTGAGATAACCAACTTATGTGAAGGAAAGGTTTATTTTGGCTCACAGTTGGGGAGGTTTCAGCCCATGATTGGGCTATTGCTTTTGGGCCTGTGGTGAAGCAGCACATCAAGAAATAAACACATGATGCAAAAACCATTCACTTCATTTCCAACAATCTGAAGAGAGAAAGAAGCGACCATGCATGGTTCTACAATCTGCTTTAAAGGCATGCCCCTAGCAACCTGAAGACCTTGCACTGGCCCCATCTCTTAAAATTTCTATTACCTCCCAATAGCACCAAGATGGGGACCAAGTTTCTAATACACGGGCCTTTGTGGGACAGTCAAGAACCAGATTGTAGCACTCCAAAATAACATATGTCCAGAGTATAGATCTGAGGGTCATTTAACTGTATTCAAATAATCTTAACATCAAAACATGCTGACTACATTCTGATGAGCTACTCATACTGTGATCTATAGAAAGGAGGGAGAATTCTGAGTGGTTTTTTCCCAGATATTAAAAATAAAAACTTATTATGATCTCTGCAGCTTCTAGAATAACATTTGCAAATATTGTGCTTATGGCAAAATGATAATGCTTTTTGCCTGGAGAAAGGGATGTTGGTTCCTTATCTGAAGTCAGTTTCACACAGCGTTAAAAGGTGAACAGTTCCCATGCACTATGGACAAGCTCTGTAGTTAAGACTTTTAAAAAAGTTTCTTAGTTGTCTTTTGAGCTTGCAGTCTATTTGCAGTCCATGGTGGGAAATAAGGTTTTTATTTAGCTGAGTGTGCAGTTGGTGTCCTGAACTGGGGAGAGTTCTGACTGCCACGGCAGAAACATGGAGAGGCAGATATGGCATGGTTGATGGGGCTTGGACTAAGAAAACCTGGGTTTGCAGGTTATATTCCTTGTGAATTATGCTGCCTTAGGGAGAAAAAGCATTTAACTTCTCAGAGCCCCGGCTTAATGTCAAACATATAGGATGCCTACTGAATGCCAGGCATTATGTCAAATTCTAGAAGATAAAGATGACTAAAATATAACTCATACCCTCAAAATGGAGATGATAATTTTGTACGATACTGTTCTCATAGTAATATTCACAAGATCAAAAAAGAGAATAAACAGCACAATGTTTCACATGTGCTAGGATTGTTTCACCATGTTAGAATTGTGTACTTTTGTATTTGAAGCTGCTTTGTTATGAAATGTAAGAAACTTTAGAAAAATCTAAAATAGTATAAGTTCAGCTGAATGAATTGTTAAAAAACAAATATAATGTAATTCTCAGATAGACAGACAGACAGACAGAGCATCATCCCAGAAATCCCCACTATCTCTGCCCCAAAACAACCTCTCCCTCTTAAAATAGCCACTTTCTTGACTTGTACCATTATCATTTTTTATCCCTTCTGATTTTTATCTTATTTATGAAGCTACTGAATATGTATATGTTTCAATATAATTATGGACTTGTCTTTTTCACTTTGTAATTGTATCAAGTTTTATTCATATATTTTGAGACTAAGTTATTAGATACATACAATTTTAAATGTGTTATATGTACATTATGAATTGAAATTATAATGCAACACATTTTTTATTTCTAGGAATATTTTTGTCTCAATATCTACTATGCTTTAACGTGATAAGGCTATCAATTGTTAGAATATTGTTTGGCTTATCATTTTGCACCCTTTTTTTTTTTTCCCAAATCTTCCATGTCCTCATTTCTTAGGCCTGTGTGGATTTTTTGGGTGGGGGTTGGGTACCAGGGATTGAACTCAGGTCCTTGCGCTTGTGCAGCTGTGTGGATTTTTTAAAAATAAGCATTACCTCCTTGTAATTTTCTAAAAATCTTTTTAATTGGATGATTGGCTTATTTACAAGGGCACAAGGAAGGAGGATGCAGAGGTCAAAAGCATGTAGCACTTCCCAAGTGCAGCTTCCTGGCGCTGAAAGGGAGACTTTAATGAGTTTTGTCATTGGGGCACCTCAGCAATCTTTTCTGCTATCCTCTGGGCAAGATCACAACCTCTCCAATAAGGTCTGGATTTTAACCCTAAGAAAAACAGAGAGCTCCCAGGTTTGTTTTGCCATGGATGGTTGTTCTACTCCCTTACTCTCTTCCTGCATTCTTTATAATTCTCTTTACCCTTACATAGGCCTTCTCATCTTGTGTACTAAAATATTCTTTATATTAAAACTTTCTTGTTCAAAATACTATGTAGTTTCTTTCTCCTAAATGGATACTGGGTTTAATCATCTATCTCTTTATTTTCAATTTGACCCTCTTCCTCTTTCTCCATTTAGTGGTAATTATGCATACTTTCACTATTCTTTCGTTATCTGGGATCGAACTCAGGAACTTGAGCTTGCAAGGCAGATGGTGGAACCACTGAGCTAAATCCCTGGCCTACTTTCACTGTTCTTAATGGTGATGTAAATTATTACAACATGCATCCTTGACATAAAACCTTAACACTTTTGCTATTTTCCTGGAAAGCACAAGGACTTTAGAACAATTAATTCCATCTGAATTTTCATGTTATTATTATGAATTTTAATTTCATTTAGTTTTTAATCATTACAAGACTTCATTATTCCTGCGCCATATAGTCAATATTCATTTCAATTTATCTAGAATCTAGAGCTTCTCACAGGGCTCTTATTTTTCTGCACTTTTGAGTTTCTGATTTTCTTTTTTTGCTCTGTCCTGGAGAACATTCATTGTATTTCCATTAGTGTGGATCTCTTGGTAACAGATCACTCAGCTTTTATTTGTTTTAAAATTATTTAATTTTTCTTACATTAGTGAAATACATTTTTTTCTGGTAGAAAATTTTAGAGTGTCAGTAAATTTCTTTTATTCCTTTCATGTTATCATTTCATTGTCTTTGGGCTTTTACTATTTCCATTGAAAAGCCAGCTGCCAATTAAACTGTAGGTTTTTTGAAAACGATACGGTTTTTTTTTTGCTCTGTGGCTGCTTTTAAGATTTTTCTCCTTATCTTTATTCTATAGCATTGTGCTATGATGTACCAAATATGAATTCATATTTGTTTGATTTTGGGTTCATTGTGCTTTTAAATATTTGCTTTGATGTCTTTTGCAAGATTTGAAAAAATTATCAGCTAATCTCCCTAGATATTGCTTTTGCTTCATTTTCTGTCATTTCTACTGACTCCATTTACACACATGCTCAATATTTTCACTATATTCCCTGTTTGTGTTATTTTTTCATTTGTATTTTCCAAACATGAATTTTTTCATGCTTTATTCTAAATATTTGCCTCTGATCTGATCATCTAATTTACTACTTCTCTCTCCATATTTATTTTAATTGCAATTAATTCCACAAATAAGTCTTAAATTTTAGTTATTAATTTTTTACTTTCTATTAAAAATTTTCAACTGTCTGACAAATTCTCTGTCTTGTCTTTTATCTCCTTGATAATATTGAAAACAACTACTTTGAAGGCTACATTGGGTAATTTTATTACTACTTTTGTGGGTATGTTTTTATTGTTTATTGCTTGTCTCGTTTTTATTCCACTTGTGCTGTCTCTGTGGGTTTGTTTATTTACAGAATATGACATATGAAAAGATGTAAAAATATCAGGTTTAGAAAAATAACATCTTAAAAGTCAGATAAATTTACTTCTCTAGGCAATTAAAGACACTAACAATATAGGATCACTGTGGGCCAATTCTATATATTTGAATGATTTTAACTTGGACTTCAGTCAATGAGAGGTCAAGTCTGTTTGCAGTTTATCCTACTATAGGGTAGCCTTAGGAAGTTGAACTTAAACTTTGGACCATAGATTCAAAATTTTGTTCTAGTAATTCCGTGATGCTGTCAAAATGGTGCTTAATGTCTTAGCAGCACTTCCAGAATTGGCAGAAACACATTAAGCAGCATAAAATGTCAAGTTTATCTTCTGAATATGATGTCTGCAATTTTTTGCTTTCTTGCTCATGCTTTTTTTTTTTGGTACAAGGGATCAAAATTTTTTGCTTTCTTACTAACACTCTGATGCTTTAAAGTACACAGCTTTTAAAATAATTTATCCAATATTCCCATATCTTCTCTGTGTAAAGGGAAGATTGGATCAAATTACATTGTTGCAAACTTCCTTGTTCTTCATTCTTTTCCACATCTCTGCCTTCCATTTAGGATTTTCTTCTCTGTTGAAGAAAATTCTTTAGAATTTCTTCTAGCTTAAGTATGTATTTTGTTCTCTTAGTTTCTTCTAAAGATGTCATTAGTTTGCAAGTGAAGGCACTAGTGAGGTGTACATAAAAAGACTTGTTTTCAAGCTTTGCACACTTTACAGGTTGGGCATTTTAGGGTGCATGCCTTCTTAAATTTTGCAAATTGAGTATTTTGTTCACCTCACTCTAATTCTGGCTTTGTTTTTCACTTTTGTTCTTGAAAGTTACCTTCATTGAATGCAGAATTTTTGTTTAGAAGTTTCGTTCTTTCACTTAAGGAATAGCATTTTATTGTTTTTTGTTTTTTCTTTCTGTTATTGAAAATGCTGTCCATACAACTATTTTTGTTTTCCAGCAATATTTTTTTCTTTTACTGCTGTAAGATTTTTTTTCCTTTGTCTTTGCCTCTATCTGAAACTTTATTATGACCTATTAGGTCTTTAAATGCTGCTTGTACTAGGCTAAAGGTGCAAATCTCTGTATTCATCAATTTAGGAAATTCTTTGCCATTATTTCTTTAAAAGTCACTTCTATACAATTATCTTCCTTCTTTCCTTCTGAAAATTTAATTAAATATATATTAGACAATCTCTGTCCTTTATGTGTCTCATCATTTCTTGCTCTATTTTTTATGATTTGTCCATCTATGCTGAATTTTTGATATTTTTGTTTTATTTTCCAGTTCATTAATTTTGATTTTATTCTATTTAATTAGTATTCTTTTAAGTTCTTAATTTTTATTATTACTTAAGTTCTATAACTTTATTTAAAAATTCTATAATTTTATTTGATTCTTTCCTAATACTTCAATATAACTTTTTTAAAACATAACTTTTATAGTTTGCATTTTTCTTCTGAAAATTTCAAACATGGTTTTATGTCCTTGAGCATGGAAAGCATAGTTGTTTTTTGGTTTTTATCTGGTAATTTTTACACATAGAATTTTCTTTCTGCTGTCTGTCTCACATATATTGACTTGCCTCCTTCTGTATCTTGTTATCTTTAATCCTGTGCCAGTCATCCTATTTGAAAAGTTGTTTACAGTAAGATTTTGCCTACTAGGATACTCCTATCTTCCTTTAGAATTGTTTTGTTGTTGTTTTCTCTCTGCCAGGTGTCTGAGAGCACTAGCTATCATTAATACCCTTCATCCTTTTTCAAGTCTTAAAATGTTGGGAGCCACCTGGAGGACTTAAAACCAGGCTTTTATTCTTCATGAGGGCTGCTTGATGTCTTAGTTACTTTCTCATCACTGAAACATAACATCTGACACCCATATCGCTGAGAAGAAAGGGTTTATTTTGGCTCTATTTTTAAGAAGTTTCAGCCTATTGTTGGCTAGCTCCAAGGCAGGGCAGCATGGCAGGCCAGCATGGAAGAGAAGAAAGAGCTCATGGCATAAAAGCAGGAAGCAGACAGAGAGAGAAGTCAAGGGAGGAGGAGGAAGATCTACTCCTCCAAGTCACACTTCCAGTGACCCACCTCCACCAGTTTATCTCTCAACATCACATTTAGCTATTAACACCCAATTACCACTCACCTCCCCCAAACCCCACCTATGAACGCTTGGGGATTTGGGGGGACATCTAGAAATACACCTAGAAATTAGTTTCCATTTTATTCTTATGAAAAGAAGGTCAAAGTAAGGAAGGGGAGGTTACAGTGTTCTTACCATTGTTGAGCCCTGGACTTTGATTTTTGTTCTCACAAGTTCCTTAGCCTGCTCTGAGCTGCTTCTTTCACAATGGTAATACTCCCTGTGCAAAATCAGTCTCAGATCTCAGGTCCATTGTTCCTAATTTCTTCTTCCACCCAGATACTGGCCAAGTAATTCATCACTATCTGATTAGATTATTAATGGCCCTAAGAAGAAATTTTCAAAAATATCCTCTGGCTTATTTTAGCTATGTTCAGTAATTACTTAATCAGTCATGCCAGAAGAGGGATTACACTGGTTGGTTGGTTGATGAGTTAGTTATTTGGTTTATCTATTTTTAAAGGACCTAATAGCATTTATTTTGTTTCAGGCATTGGTATAAGTATTGTATAAACACTAACTCACTGAATCATGATAGCAACCCTGAAAGACAAGTATTATTTTCATCCAAGTGTATACATGAAGAAACGACGCTTAGAGAATTTAAGTAATTTTCCCAAGGTTCCACAGCAAATTAGACACAACACCAAGATCCTAACTGAGGTGGTCTGGCTAGAGCCCACACTGCTAGCCAATGTGTTTGGCTTCCTTGCCAGAAATCCCTTATCCGTATAAGTCTTATTTCCATAGGACTTCCTGAATCATAGAACAACTTCTCAAATGGATGTAGATGCAAAGTATCTTCAAGCATAGAACTCATCCCTTCTGGATATAGCCTCAGCCCTAGAGAGCCATTCCAAACTCTAATCTGATGTGTTTGCTGGTACAACAAGCAGACTCTTTCAGCATAGGGCACTTCAATTACCAGAAACTGGAGTTATAAAGACAAATGGCATTGGTTTGTAATGATGCTTAGTACTAGTAAGTAGCATATGCTTAGTACTAGTAAGTAGCATAACAGTATATATATATATATATATATACACACACACACATACATATACATATATATATTATATATATCCAATGAATAGAGAATAGAGACATGCATATATGTAATTGTCATTGTCTGTTTTTGCACTAGTCCATATGTATGTATGTATATATGTCCCTTTCTTCTATTCTGTACACATTAAGGTGTAAGAATGGGTTGTTCTAAGAGGGGCTGTTAGAGTAGAATAGTCTGTTGAATGTGAGCTTAAGAGCACAAAACAAGGAAGAGTCTTATATAATATTGGCTATGTGCCAATCACTTTCCTTGTATGTATTCACTCAATTCATCCTCATAAGATGGATATTGGTACTAAAGTTTACAGAAGACACCGCATCCCAGAGGGGTGAAGCACCACTTCTCAAATCACAGAGCTTCTAAATGGCAGAGACAGAATTTAATCCCAGTTTGTCAGGTTTTTGAGTCTATACTCTTGAACAGCACTACACTGACTATTCAAACTCTTAAAAAGGAAGGAAAATAAGGTAACAAATACTCATATATTATCACTCAACATAAAAAGTACAATACTGCCATATACTGATCACAACTCTTCCTGCTTTCCCACCTGAGGTAACCATTTATATTAGTCAGCTTTTCTATTGCTGGGGCAAAATACCTGACCACTCACAGTTTCAGTTCACAGTTGGCTGAGGGAGAAACATCACCATAAATGAACATGAGGGGAAAAGCTGCTGAACTCATGGCATCTGGGAATCAGTGAGCAGAGGAAGACCACCAAAAATGAGGCCAGGGGCCAGATATATGCCCCTGAGACCCAGACAGACACATCCTAGAAGTGTGCTTAACTCATCTCTCACACCTTTCTCAACCCAATCAAGTCAACAATCACAATTAACCATCACACCATTCTTCTGCCTTTGGTATCAGTCTTATGCATGTTTTCAATTTTTTCATATGTACATGAAATATACATATATGTATTCCTAAACAGAATTGTTACATGTAGTTATGGAAATAATGTTCTTCATCAAATATTTGAGTTTGTATATGCCAACTACTCTTTTAACTTCAGAGTGCAGCAGTGACAAAACAAAATCCCTACTCTCATGAAATTATATATATATATATGAATATATAAAAGAATAAAGAAGAACAAGCCTATGGAAGAAGAGGAAGTTCTCTTTTACTGGGAGATATTCAGATAAATATCTGGAAAAAAAGAGTGAGACCTTGAATTTCAAAGAACAGGCCACTCATCACTTTGGGGAATAGATAGCAATGGGTCAAGAGCAGAAACAGATCTGTTGAAAAAGTCTAGGTGGAAGGTGGTGGTGACTTTGATGTTTAAGGAGGAAGTGATAGGTGGCCAGATCCTGCTCATATTTTGGAAGTAATATTTATAAGAGAAACAGCTATAATTTTCCCTCCTTGCATTTTCTTTATGCTTTTGGAATCAGGATTTTATTGGCCTCACGAAATGATCTGGGAAGTTTTATTCCACCTTTGGGACAATGTGAAATCCTCCCTGGTGTATTGGTAGAACCATTGCAAATCCATTCAGGCCTTGGGTAATTTGATGGAGGTTGGAAGTGGGGTGAAGACCTTGACCATAATTTCAATTTCTTGAATTCTCAGTGTTTTCTTTAATTTAAAAAATTTTACTTTTAACATCTTTTTCTGAGAAAAATTTCCATTTCAAGTAAGTTTTCAAATGTGTCAGTATTTGTCTATACTTTTAAAATAATATTATACTTGCTTTTTTATCCCTATTCTCATCTTGTATTTTATTTATCATTTTATTCTTTTTTATTTATGGGTTTTGCATAATAACCATATTAAACTTTTTGACGAATGAATGCTGAGGGTTTTAAAAATCATCAGTAATTTTTATTATCACAGTCATTTTTGTGTATTTCATGGTTTTCTGCCTAAAAAGTAGTAGTCTTTCCTTATTTTTTTTCCAGTCTTAGTTCCTTTATTAGCCTTTGATTTACACCTAAGTATAATATCTATTTATTAATATAAACTCTATCTCAATTCCAAAAGGATATGAGGTATTATTTTACAATATATAGCATTGAAAAGACAAGGACAACTGAAATTTACAATCAATCCCAAAACTGTCATGGAATTGAAAGAATACTCTACTAGAAGCCAAAAGATGCAGATTCTAATTCTAGTTCTTTAAAAAATTAGTTTTTAGACATCAGAGCACACATTCACTTTAAGCTTTAATATGTTAATTTGTAATATAATGTCAAATGTCTGAATAACTGCAAATCATCAAACTATATGGAACAGTATCTTTTGAGATCAGCATTTCATAAAATTTCTTCTGAGAGGTGCATAATTCTTTTGTGTAGAGCTGGGCATTTTTGCTGTAGGACTTCTAAGGAGCATGTGAATTGTGCTTATTGCCTGCTCAACACAATTCTGGACCCTTCCTTCCCTACTAGCATAATTGATACTATTTGTCCAGAGCTGGAGCATGAACAAATATTACTAACTAACTAGAGTCAAACATCTGTTATCACTTAAATATGCTCAGAAGAACCACAGGGTTCTACAGAGAAGACTTGGAAGATTCTTGAACTATGTGACTTTATTTTTGTGACTCTCACTATTGTGAGTGACTCTTTACTATTCCACTTGATGATTAGGCTACCTTATCTCTTAGATGGACTCTTAGGTTAACAATCTCTAGGATGTATGGAAATAGACATTGGCCAGTTTCAGAAATACAGGATCCTGTAACCCTGCAATAATTTGCTAGTTAGGACTGAGTCAGGGTTTAGTCATTTGGCATTACATTAGAAAATCCATTAGAAAATAAATGGTAGGAAATAATTTCGATGAATGAGGTTGGAATTATGTGGCTGTCCACTTGATTTAAAACTCTTCTTATAAATTAAAAATATACCCCATTAGCTTATACAGTGTGAAGATATGAAGCCTTTTAGGTGGGCAGAAGTTTTTTGATGTTTATTTGTGTTATCCATCTTTGTTGAAAAAAGAATAAAGGAATATATATATATATTTACTTAAAAATATATTTATATACACGTTTTTTACTATGGCACTGCCTTTGAGATCTAAACAAGGATTTACAAAAAGATTTCTTTTTGAGTATGGGCTTAAAAGGTTCACATAAATTCAAGGAGGAAAAAAGAGCCAAAGGAGGGATGCAGGTCAAGGGAACATTACCTACAAAGGGACGGAGATTCGAAAGAAAGTAGTCATTCTGGGAAATGGCAAGTGGCTCACAGTGGTTACAGGCTGACTGTGGAGGAATGGGCAGCAACACAGACAGGGCGAGAAGAAGTAGCTACATCACGAAGACAGGTAAGTATGAAGTTTATGCATATTCTGTGCATAAGTATTTCATCTTGGGTAGGAGGGCCAACCTCTGTGTCCATTCTACAGTAAGGGGAGAGTTGCTGGTCTTTCACATGAAACATGACTCTGTTGATGCTTATCCTAATTTCAGAGCATAAGGGGTTACTTCAATTTCCCCACCGATTGGTTTAAATGCAGCCAGTTGGGCAGCCACTTCTGTCTCCAAAGCGTCTGGGCTCTGCCAATCTGCAGGGTTTCCACTGGGGCTCTCAATCTTGTGGAGTGGTTCTTGTTCATCAAACACAGCAATCAGCCAAGACATCATCTGATCCAGGATTCCTCCATCTGTATACTCTAAGTGATGAATCTTCACCCAATAACCAGGATCCTTCTCCCGGGCCTTCAGGTACCGCGCCAGCGCCTGCTGGGTTAGCTCCCGGACGCGCAGCTGGCCCTGCTTGCAGGGCACCACGATACTGGTCCTGCCGAAGCACACAGTCACCTTCATCCCGCCAGTGGAGTGGGACCGCTGGCTCGGCCCTCTGCCTGGCCCGGCCCGGCTCGGAGACAGTGCCTATCTTTTGTTTTTCTGGGTGATCTTTAACGCACCCACTGCCACATCTCATTTTCTTATATTGAATGCTTAGTGTTATGGTTTAGATCTAAAATGGCCCCTCCCAAAGTCTCATGAATTCAGAGATGGGGCTTTTGGGAGGTGACTGGCTCATGAGGGGCTCCATTCCATCAGTGGGTTAGTGGCTGAATGTGCTGTTAGGCGTTGGGGCCTGATTCGGAGAGCCAGGTCACTAAGAATGTGACCAGGAAGTGTATATTCTTCTTCCTAGATTTACCATTCTCATTCTGCTTCCTGGATGCCATGAAGTGAGCAGCTTTCTTTCTGCCATGCTCCTTTGCTATGCCATTTCTGCCTTGGAACCAAACAATCATAGACTGAATCGTCTGAAAAAAAGTTAGCCAAAATAAGCCTCCCCTCCTTTAAGTGAGTATCAGGTATTTTGTCACAGTGATGGCAAAGTGACTTATACACTTAGTTAATACATTCACGTGGCCAAAAGCCTAAAATTGGAAATGTTTTCCAATGGAAACCCGACATTGCCCCTATTTATTCAACTTTCACCAACAGGTGAGTACTATTCATAATTTCACATATATCATTCCAGAGTTTCTTTCAAAGACTATTGATGTTATCTTGCACATTTGGAAACAATCCTGACAGTTTTCTTGACTAGTTGACAGAATATGGGTTCATCGGTGGCCTGAATATAAATGGAGGTGTGGAACTTTCCCCACATAATGGAGAGAAAGGAATTTACAATTTTCAGAATCCAGATGCTGGAGCAAATTTATCATAAGTGACCTAATACACTACCCCTCAGTCTACCCTCAATACATCACCTTGGATGCCTCATAGGACACTTCTTCACTATTGCATTAAATAATATAATAGTGAGGGGAGTACCAGTGTCCTAGAAAATTGCTGTAATGGTGTCCTCTGAAGGTCAGGTAGGATGGTACTAGGTGCTGTCATTGTAATGGGTCTCTTGATTTCAATGCATAGCAGGGCCAAATGGTAGCACTTCCCTGCCAAAAATAAAGAGGATGCATTTCTGCTAATGAGGGATATCCCCATCAGTGATAAAGGGAAATAGACTTGCTACTAAAATGTTATTATGCAAGGAATGCTGACTTGAATAATTGCAATGGAGAATCAATTTCTCTCCTATAGCATGCAGACCTAAGCCAGTTCACAGATTCCAATCCCTTTAATTGAGGAGGAAGATGAGTCTTTTCTAAAATTACCCTGAAACTCACTGTAAATCTTCCAGGATTTCCTCAAAGAAACCTTACTATCATTTACTATGACTAAACACTAAGGGAAAGGACATAATTAGACCCTGGCAGATATAGCTCCTTTTTTTTTTTTTTGGATACAGCTTCTATGGTAGATTAAAAAAAAAATATTCAACTTCTGCAGTCACAAGGCAGACTGTACTGAAAACCATTCCCTGGGTCTAATTTTGGTTTTTTTGCTTTTGTTTTTTGTTTTTTTGTTTTGGTACTGGAGATTGAACTCAGGTCCTTACGCTTGCAAGGCAGGTGGCAGAATCACTGAGCTTAATCCCCAGCCCTCCCTGGGTCTGATTTTAAAAGCAGTAATACTGCAGGGCTGGGGATTTAGCTCAGTGGTTTTGCTGCCTGCTGTGCAAGCGCAAGGACCCGAGTTCAATCCCCAGTACCAAAAAAAAGTAATACTGCATAGGAGAATAACTGTGCAAACTTGATAGAATTCCTATGCAAAGTCAGGATTTTGATAGAAAAAGAAGGGTACCTTGAGATCTTCAACTTGAGCAGATAGATTGGTGAGCCTGAGAATTTGTAGTGCCTAATTTCTTCTAAACTCGCAGTAAAAGCAGATTTTTCTACTGGCCAGAGAGAAAGGTCTCCCTGTGCCTGGAGACCATGAAATGTTCTCAGTTGTAGCAAGTGTTTCATAAGATGATGCCTATTATTAGCACCCTGATCACACTCTTTGTTACTCAAGGCTGAAATTTAGTGTCATATGCCAGAACAAGTTAAATGAAGAAATACCCTGATCTATGAAATAATTACATACCAAGAGAATTAAATTACATGGGTGATATGTAAAGGTATGAATAAAAGAAACACTCAAGGGCTCAATTCTGGGGTAGGATGTGAAATGCAACGCTAGACAGAGGCTAAGCTACTGACATGGGGGCATTCACCTGTGACTCAACATTCAATGTTTTGGCAAAGAGACCTGGAACCAGTCTTCTTAGTCTGCTTAGATAGCTCTTTGAAATTTGGATACAGCAATAGCTTACAGTAAATTGAGTCCAGGTGCCAGAATTTCCTTGGCATGAGATTAGGAAAGCATTTGGAAGTCTCAAGGGTATGAGAATGGAAGAATGGATTTACTGTGTTATAACTGAGGCTCAAAGAGCTTCTAAAAAGTACTTTATTTCTAAAGGCAACAGAGAATGTACCTGTGAAGGAGTCACCAATATCTTTGAGAAGTTCCAGGTTTGTGGTCTTCTATAGGCTGTACAGATGGTGTGAGTTGATATTAAGGACTTATAATCTTTGAAATTCATGAGGATGAAGGGATTAAGAAATGGCAGAGGCCAGGTGGCAGCGTTGAATCATAAGAGGCAAAATGCATGTAATTACATTAATAAGTAGGGTCACAAATGTCATAGTTTGCTCAAGACATTTTTTGCCTAATGTCCCAGGTTAATTATTAATAGTACCATCTTTAAACCTCAAAAATGCCCTGGTTTTGACAAAAAGTCTTTGTTCTTCCTAGTAATAGAAACAATGGAGTAACAATGAGGTCACCTTGATCTATGGGGATCTAGGTTGAACACTATTATTAGATTACGGTTTTCCCAGAATCAAAGTAGAAATCCTAAGGTGTTACTTGATTTTCATTACAATTGTTCTAAAAATAAGAGCAAGTAAGTGTGGGACTGATGTCAGCCATTAATAGGAGACTGCAACTTCTCAGTCATTTTCCAGATCTAGGCTATTTCATGAACCCAGAGCCATTGATTAAAACAAAGGCTGTGTTCCTTTGAAGAAGTACCTACACGGTCATCCTAAGTGTACATTTCTACAAATCTGTCCTAAAGATTTCTCCCCAGGGTAACTATTCACTGAAGAAAAAAAATTATGGCCGGGTATTTAGCTCAGTGGTGCTGCCACCGCCTGCCTCGCAAGCACAAGGTCCTGAGTTCGATCCCCAGTACCAAAAAAAAATTAAAAAAAAAAACTCTCTAAGGACTACAGATAAAGAAATGTTTATGCAGGTTCATTGATAAATGGAGTCTTAGCCCAAATCGGTCTTACAGTAGTTCCAATGGCTCCACAGATCCATTTTGTAATTATTTTCCTGAGTGATTTTTTAATTTTGGTACTGGCAATCGAACTCAGGACCTTGTGCTTGTGAAGCAGGCAGGCAGCAGCACTACTGAGCTAAATCCCTGGCCCTTTCCTGAGTGATTAATTGGAAGAAAGATAACTTTTGCATTTGACAATAAACTTGTGAAATAAGGGTCTAAATGGTAAAAAAGTGTCAAGTGAAAATTCTTTTTTTTTTTTTTTTTTTTTGCGTTACCAGGGATCGAATTCAGGACCTTGAGCTTGAGAGGCAGGCACAGTTTCACTGAGCTAAATCCCCAGCCCTGCCAAGTGAAAATTCTTGAAACTACTACCCAAGGAATTAGCCAAGATAGTAAATTTGAAGCAATAAATACAATCTTGGAATTAGAGAATCGTTCCATTATAAAATACTTAAAGGATGCAGGGATGGTAAAAAATCTGAATAATGAGGGACAACAATGGGATACTATGAATGTAAGCAAATGGCATCTCTGATAGCAGCTGCTATGCCAAACATTAGTTTTAATAGCAGATCAACATAGATACTAATATTCAATATCTACCTATTGATTTGGTTGATTGTGCTTTGTTCAATATGAATCAATAGAAAGAATTAAAAGCAGTTTGCTTTTGTATAGCGAAGACAAACTTATTGTTTGGACCTGAAGTTATGTAAACTGTCTTCCTCTCTGTCATAACATATTGCAATACTGTTGGTCATTTAATAGTTCATGGGTCATCACTGGTCCACTAAATTAATGATGTTATACTAGCTGGATCTGGTAAGCAAGGTGTGCTAGGCTCTAGATGATGCCCTAGTACTAGAAAGAAGAAGCTCAGCCCCAGATGTATTCAGTGGCCTTCCACATGGCATTCTGGAGTCAATGGACCAGGCAGTACTGGGATACTCACTCCCCTTGATAAATATAGTATTGCACCTTACTCTTCTTGGTACAAAAAAAAGGGTATTGTGCATGGTGGACTTGGATTTGGGGGGGGGGGGTTATGTACTGAAATCCAAAATACTGCTTTGACTTTTTTATTGGGTTACTCACAAAGCTTCAACTTTCTAAGAGACCCATAATAAGAAAGGGCTCTCCAACAGGTCCAAGATAAGATGAAAGCTTTATTTTACCATTCAGACCATATGATCCAGTCATTTACAGTTTCCAAGCCTTTCAGACCCTTTGATAGATTTACCCTATGTATGTCATATTTTTATGTTACTTTACATGACATTTTTATTTTAGTTTCTGGTTATACAGTGCCAATGGATAGAAATGTGATTGATTTTTGCTTACTATATTATGTTTTAGACTTTTACTAAACTCGCTTTTTAAGTTGATTGGATGCTAGATATTGGAACTTTACATTGTTAGATGTTATTTTTATATTCCTATAAATATTCTTATTTTTTTACTTTTCCAGAACCGGGGATCCAACTCAGGACCTTGCATTTGTCAGGCAGGCGCATCACCACTGAGATACATTCCTGGCTAAATATTCTTTTTTTTTTTTTGTATTAAATTCTTTTATTGGTACATCGTAGGTATACAACACAATTACATTTCTCATTGGGAATTGTACCTTTATATAATGCAACTTGGTTCTTATTTTTTCCCCATTCCTAGCCCTCCCTTCACCCCCTCCACCCTTCCCTATTTACAAATACTTTATTTCCACTTTTTCCATTTCTCATCATTTTTTCCTTTCCCTTCTTTCCTTTCCCCTGCCCCTCCCACTACCCCTACCCCTTTGGACCTTTTCTTCCTATTTTACATTATCAATTACTCATTCTAATAATTGGTACATTTTAGGTATACAATATAATGACATTCATCATTGGAAATTTGCACCTTTACATAGTCTCTCTTGGTTCTTATTTTTCACCCTTGCCCAGCCCTCCCTTCAACCCCTCCATTCCTCCCTATTTACAAAGATTTTGTTCCTATTTTTCCATTTTCTCATATTAATCCCATTCCCTTCTATCCTTTCCCCTAGCCCTCCCACTTTCTTCCCCTTTGCCCCTTTCCTTCCTATTTCACATTACCTATTATACATTTAGTCTTTATTTACACTTTCAGTTTCTCACACTAGAGAAACTATTCAGTATTTACACATGTGTGTCCTATTTCTTTCGCTTAAGAGTATCACCTCAATGTGCATCCACTCAGCTATAAATGTCTCTAATTTCTCATTTTTTATGGCTGAGTAGTACTCCATTTTATAAAAAAAAACACTTTTTCTTTATCCAGTCTCCAGTGGATGGGCATTTGGGCTGTTTCCAAGTTTTAGCTATTACAAACTGTGCTGCTATGAACATGGGTTCACATATATCACTGTGGTATCATTCTTTTAATTCTTTGGGGAAGATCCCCAGCAGTGGAATAGCGGGGTCAAGTGGGACTTCCAGTCCTAGTTCTTTGAGGTATCTCCATACTGATTTCTACAGTGGTTGCACCAGTCTACACTCCCACCAGCAGTGGATCAGGGTTCCTCTTTCCCCACAGCCCCACCAGCATTTGTTATTGGTTGATTTCATGATAGCAGCCATTCTTTCT
The DNA here is from genome assembly GCF_053883595.1 of Heterocephalus glaber. Taxonomy (NCBI): domain Eukaryota; kingdom Metazoa; phylum Chordata; class Mammalia; order Rodentia; family Bathyergidae; genus Heterocephalus; species Heterocephalus glaber. The sequence continues at coordinate 12,493,492 of NW_028258354.1, read as the reverse complement.
GGAGTGAGGTGGAATCTCAGCACTGTTTTCATTTGCATCTCTCGAATGACCAGTGATGTTGAACATTTTTTCATGTATTTATTTGCTATTTCTACTTCTTTGTCTGAGAAATGTCTGTTCATTTCAGATGCTCATTTTTGGATTGAGTCTTTACATTTGGGAGGTCTGATCTTTTTAAGTTCTTTATAGATTCGAGATAGTAGACCTTTGTCTGAGGAAGAGCAGGTAAAGATTTTTTCCCACATTGTGTGTTGTCTCTTCACACTGCTGGTGGTTTCTCCTGCTGTGCAGAAGCTTTTTAATAAGAAGAGATCCCATTTGTTGATTGTTTGTGCTAGTTCACGGGAAACTGAGGTTTTGTTCATAAAATCTTTTCCTACACCAATGTCTTCAAGGGTTCTACCTAACCTCTGTTCCAACTGGTTCAGAGTTTCTATTTTAATATTTAGACCTTTAATCCATTTTGATTTTAGTTTACTGCATAGTGAGAGATATAGGTCTAGTTTTAGTCTTTGGCAAGTTGAAGCCCCATTTTCCAGCACCATTTATTAAAGAGGTTATCTTTCCTCCAGTGAGGGTGTTTGGCTCCTTTATCGAAGATGAGATGGCTGAGTGTGTCTGGCATCGTTTCTGCATCTTCTAATCTGTTCCACTGGTCCTCAGGTCTGTTTCTTTGCCAGTATCATGCTGTTTTTATCACAGTAGCTTTGTAGTACAGTTGCAGGTTGGGGATTGTGATACCCCCTGCCATGTCTCTGTTACCTAGAATTGCTTTTGCTATTCTGGGTCTCTTCTTGCTCCAAATGAATTTTTGGATTGTTTACTCGCAGTCTATGAAGTATCCTGCTGGGATCTCAATTGGAATTGCATTAAATCTATATAGCAGTTTTGGAAGTATGGCCATTTTCACTATATTAATCCTTCCTACCCAGGAGCAGGGGATGTCTGTCCATTTTCTGATATCATCTTCAATCTCTCTTTTCAGAGTGCCATAGTTTTCAGAGAAGAGGTCTTTGATTTCTTTCGTTAGGTTGATTCCTAGATATTTCAGTTTTTTGGATGCTATTGTGAAAGGAATTATTTGCTCTATTTCTCTCTCAGTGAGTCTGTCATTGGTGTAGAGGAAAGCTATTGATTTTTGTGTGTTGACCTTGTAACCAGCTACTTTACTGAATTTGGTTATTAAGTCTAGAAGACTTTTGGTGGAGTTCTTGGGGTCTTCTATATAGAGTATCATATCATCTGCAAATAATGACAATTTGACTTCTTCATTACCTATCTTTATTCCTTTTATTGCTTTCTCTTGTCTAATTGCCATGGCTAATGTTTCCAGAACTATATTGAACAAGAGTGGTGATAGTGGACATCCTTGTCTTGTTCCTGATTTTAGTGTGAAGGATTTCAGTTTTTGACCATTTAGTATGATATTGGCTGTTGGTTTTTCATAGATGGCTTCTATCAGTTTGAGGTAGAGACCATCTATTCCAATTTTTTGTAGGGTTTTTATCATAAATGCATGTTGGATTTTGTCAAATGCTTTTTCTGGGTCTATGGAGATAATCATATGGTTTTTGTCCTTGGCTCTATTGATATAGTGTATTGCATTGATTGATTTTTGTATATTGAACCATCCCTTCCCTGCAATGAATCCCACTTGATCAGGGTGTATGATCTTCTTGATGATCTTCTGCATTCTGTTTGCCAGTATCTTATTAAGGATTTTTGCATCAGTGTTCATTAGTGAGATTGGCCTATAGTTCACTTTTTCAGTTGGGTCTTTCTCTGCTTTGGGGATGAAGGTGATGCTTGCTTCCAGGAATGAATTTGGGAGTATTGCTTCCCTTTCAATTTCATTGAAGAGTTTAAACAGTAGTGGCAGCAATTCCTCTCTAAATGTCTTGTAGAATTCAGCAGTGAAGCCATCAGGGCCTGGGCTTTTCTTAGTTGATAAGTTTTTAATAACATTTTCAATTTCATTGGTTGATACTGGGTTGTTCAGAATTTTTAGATCTACTTCGTTCAACTTTGGTAATTCATATGTATCTAGGAATCTGTCCATTCCTTCTGTGCTGTCCATCTTATTGGCATATAGGTTCTGGAAGTAGGTATTGATGATCCTCTGGATTTCTGCTGCGTCTGTTGTCATTTCACCCTTTTCATTCCTAATTGCATGGATTTGGGCCTTTTCTTTCCTTTTTCTGATAAGGTTGGCTAAGGGTTTGTCAATTTTGTTGATTCTTTCAAAGAACCAACTCTTGGCTTCATTGATTTTTTTGTATCATTCTATTAGTCTCCATTGCATTGATTTCTCCTCTGATCTTTATAATTTCCTCTCTTGTATGAGCTTTAGGGTTGTCCTGCTTTTCTTTTTCTAGAAGCTTGAGGTTCAGCATCAGGTTGTTTAATTGGGCTCGTTCTGTCTTCCTAATATGCGTATTCACTGCTATGAATTTCCCTTGTAAGACTGCTTTCATTGTGCCCCATAGATTCCGATATGTTGTATTGTCATTGTCACTTAATTGAAGGACCTGTCTGACTTCTTCTTTCATTTCCTCTGTGACCCATTGGTCATTCAGAAGTGTGTTGTTCAATTTCCACGTGTTTATGAAATTTTTCGAGTTTCTTTTGCTATGGTTCTCCAATTTCATCCCACTATGGTCTGATAATATACAGAGGATAACTTCAATTCCTTTGCACTTACTTAAACATGTTCTATGTGTGAGTATGTGGTCTATTTTGGAGAATGACCCATGTGCAGCAGAGAAGAATGTGTATTCTGATTTTGTGGGGTGGAAGACTCTGTAAACATCTGTTAAGTTCATTTGTTCAAGAGTTCGATTGAGTTCTAGTTTTTCATTACTTATTTTTTGTCTAGGTGATCTATCTATTTGTGACAGTGGGATGTTGAGGTCCCCCACTACAATTGTATTGTGCATATATGACTTTTCATGTCCATTAGTATTTGTTTTGTATAGTTGGGTGCACTAGTGTTTGGTGCATAGATATTTATGATTGTCATCTCTTCCTCTTGGATTCTTCCCTTTACAAGGATGTAGTGTCCTTTGTCGTCTCTCTTAATCAGTGTTGGTTTGAAATCTACTTGATCTGTAAAGAGGATAGCTACTCCTGCTTTTTTTTGGGTTCCTGTCACATGGAGTATTGTTTTCCACCCTTTAACTTTCAGTCTATGAGTTTCCTTTTGAATTAAGTGTGTTTTTTGTATGCCGCATATTGTTGGATTTTGCTTCTTGACCCATTCTGCCAATCTATTTCTTTTGATTGGTGAATTGAGACCATTAACATTGATGGTTATATCTGAAACGTGTTGACTTGTCATTGCCATGACTTTTTCTTTTTGTTGGATTCTCCCCCTTTCCATTTAATTTCTTGTCATGCCAGATGGGGTCATTCTGCTTTGCCTCCTGGGGTTGTGATCCTCAATGTCATTTCCTAGGCTATTGTGTAAAATTCTTTGGAGTGCTGGTTTGGTATTCACAAAGTTCCTAAGGTGCTCTTTGTCATGAAAGTATCTTATTTCTCCATCAATTTTGAAAGATAGTTTTGTAGGGTACATCAATCTGGGTTGGAGGCTATTTTCTTTTAGGGCTTGTGATATGTCACTCCAATCTCTTCTTGCCTTGAGGGTTTGTGTTGAGAAGTCTGCTGTGATTCTGATGGGATTTCCTTTGTATGTGATTTGTTTCTTTTCTCTAACTGCTTGTAGAACTTTGTTCTTCTGTTGAGTTTCTGGAATCTTAACAATTATATGCCTATGTGTAGATTTTTTTTGATCAAGGCTATTTGGAGTCCTATATGCCTCACTTATCTGTATGTCAAGCTCTTTTCCCCTGCTTGGGAAGTTTTCTGCCATTATTTCTGTGAAGAGATTTTTTATGTCATCTCCCCTCTCTCCTGTTTCTTCATTGAGCCCAATCAGTCTTATGTTATTCTTCTTTGCATCATCTAGCAGCTGCTGGATTGATTTCTCATGTTCCCTTATAATTTTGAAGCAATTTTTCTTTTCCTGGTCACTAATTACAATCCTATCTTCTATATCTGAAGTTCTGTCCTCACATAGGCTCATTCTGCTGTGTAGACTTTCAATGGAGTTTTTAATCTCCTGGAAATCCATTTACATCTGTTTTATGGATTTCATTTGTTTACTATGTTGGGATTCCTCAGCTCTTCTATTTTTTTTATCTGTATCTGCTCCAGATTTATTAATCATGTCTTATACTATGGGCACAATCTGTGCTGTTATCTGAGAAATTATTTCTGATTTCATTTTTTCCAGGTCCTCTTTTGTTGCTAGTTCAGGGAGTCCAGGTGATTGAGTATCAGATTGTTCCATCCCATTGCCCTTTGGTGTTGCCTTAGGTGATCTGGAAGTCTGGTTTTCAGACTTATTTACAACAGATGCAGCCTGCTGCCTTTGTTGAGGAGACTTTTGCTTACCCAGGGGTCTTGAATTCTCAGCAAGCCACTGAGCAGCCTTTATTCTGCTGCTCACCAGTACACCAATTCCTGGGTTCAGAGTGGTGGCCTTCTGGATCCCTGAGCTGACCTGTTGTCTGGGTGGGCTTCTGGCTGGGGCCTTGGCACACTTGGGATGGTATCTAGGTGAGCCTCTCACTGAGTCCCCTATGTAGCTATTCTCTTGGAGGGCCTTTGACTGGGTGCTGTGCACCCCAGTTCCTATTGCCTGTGTGGGCTTTGGCTAGGTTTTCCATGCACTTATCAATGGTATCAGGCCAAGCCTCTAGGTATTGCTTGTGTGCCTGTGTAGCTCCAGGTCGGTCCTTGGCTGTGGTTGATGTTATGGCTGGCCTCTGGCTGAAGCTTGTGCCCTGTGAAGCTCTTTTCTGGGTGAGGCTTTGGCTTGGGTGGGTGTGCAAGAGCTTCTGGGGTTGGGATGGAGCCCTAGCTGAGATCCGCCTGCAGCTGCACTGGTCTGGGCCACACAGCTGCTCCCTAGGATCTGTGTGAGCTTAACCGATGGAATGGCAGGCCTCTGGCTGAAGCTTGTGCACCTATGCAGCTTTTTTCTGGGCCTCACTTAATTCATTGTTGTGCACACAGTTGCTAATGATTTCTGTGTGTTAATCTTGTATCTTATTACTTTGCTGAAGTTGGTTATTAATTCTGAATTCTTTTGATCTTCTATAAAGAGTATCATGTCATCTGCAAATAATGATAATTTTGGTTCTTCCTTTCCTTTATGTGTCCCTTTTATTTCTTTTTCTTGCCAATTGCTCTGACTAATGTTTTAAGAACTATGTTGAATAGAATAGGTGATAGTGGATATCATTGTCTTGTTCCTGATTTTAGGGGGAATGCTTTTTGTTTTTCTCCTTTTATTATGATGCTGGCTATTAGTTCATTATAAATAGCCTTTATCATATTCAGGTATGGTAACTTCATACCTGTTTTCTTCAGGGTTTATATTGGGAAGGAGTATTGGAGTTTATTGAAAGCCTTTTCTGTGTCTATTGATATGATCATGTGGCTTTTGATCTTGCTCCTGTTTATGTGATGTATTACATTTATTGATTTACATATGTTGAGCCATCCTTGCATGTCTGGGATGAAACCTACTTGATCATGATGTATCATCTTTTTCATAATGTGCTACATTGTATTTGCTAATATATTTTTTGCATCTATGTTCATAAAAGAGATTGGCCTATAGTTCTCTTTTTTGGAGGGTCTTTGTCTGGTTTGGGGATCAGGGTGCTACTGGCTTGCACAAATGAATTTGGGAGCACTCTATGCCTTACAATTTCTTTGAAGAGCTTGAGGAGTATTGGTGATATAATATCCTTAAGGGTTTTGTAGAATTCAGCAGTGAATACATCAGGTCCTTGCATGCTTTTAGTTGGTAGATTCTTTATTGCTGAGTCAATTTCATCACTTGTTATTGGGTTGTTAAGCATATTTATGTCTTCTAAGGTTAGATTTGGTAGTTTGTATGTCTTGGGGTTGAGAGGCTGAATGGGGTGTTTTTTCAGGTAGAAGTCCCAAAGAAAAGAAAACATGTAGGGCAGGCATTGGCAAGTAGTAGCAGCAGCAAAGCTTCTTTATTTTCCCAGAAGTTATAGTCCTATTATCACATGCTAAAGCATACTGAATAAAATTACAGCTGCATGACCTTGCATGCCCATAGTGCACATGTGTGGTTGATTATGGTTACATAAGTAAGCCCGTCATGCACCTGTGCTGATGATGAGGTCATGTCCTTTGGGAATCCTCAGATGCCTGGGCTTTGACTGATGTATCTCACAATGGCTCCCATAGTATATATCTAAGAATCTGTCCATTTCTTCAAAATTTGCTAATTTGTGGGCCAGAGATTTAGCTCAGTGGTTCCGCCACCTGCTCTGCAAGTGCAAGGACCTGAGTTTGATCCCCAGTACCAGAAAAAAAAAAAATTTGCTAATTTGTTGGAATATAATTTTTTAAAGTAGTTACTATCTTCTGGATTTCAATAGTGTTTGTTGTGATTGTATCTTTTTCACTTCTAATTACATTGATGGGAGTCTTTTCTCTCTCTTGATGAGTCTGGCTAAGGGCTTATCTACTTTTTAAATTCTTTGCAAGATTCAGCTCTTTGATTTGTTAGGATTTTTTTTACAGTTTTTCTAGTCAATTTCATTGAGGCAGGCAGTGGCACCCCTGAGCTAAATCACCAGTCCTATGCTAATATTCTTTATTCATTTATGCAAAGAGTCCACTTATGTGTGGTGGAGTTTTCTTGTCTGTTTCTGAGTACTTTAGATCTTAAATTCTTATCTGTTATTCATGAACATATAAAGTCATATATATTGCAGATTTTTAAAAATTGGTTATTTAACACTGAATTTGATTTATATTTTTAAAATATAATTTTAAATTTTAAGATAAAAATGTTAAGATATAAATATTAATCAGTTAATGATTTTTCCATTCATTATAATCTTAAAAATGCTATGCATTTAGAAAATCAAAAATTATTTTTTATGCTTTCCTCTTTTTAAAAATAGTATGTTATATATACACACTTCATTCAGTTATTCTTGAAATTTATTTTGGTATGTGGAGATGGACCAGGCTAAACCTTGATATTCTTGTAAATAGCCAGTCAATCATTCAGTCTTTTACTCTCCTATTAATTTGTCTTTCTTATTTTAGAATAAGTTTACACACATACTTGTAACTTCTCTTAAAAACAACTAACAGTAGTATGAGTACAGAATTAATGAGACTTGATAGTATAGATATTTTTAAAATTAATTTTGCTGTAGTATAATTTTAATACAATAAGATACATCTATTTTAAATGTGCATTTTGACAAATCTATACACCAATGTGACCAATATCTCAATCAAAATAAATGATATTTCTGTTATCCTAAAGTATTCTCTTGTGCCCTTCTATCAATTCCCTGTCATACCTTCAATCCTAGGCAATTACTCATCTGCTTACTATCATTATAAACTATATTTACCATTTCTAGGGTTTCATATTAATGAAATAATATATTGCATATACTTTTCTGCCTAACTTTATTCAAGAGATTCTTCAATGTTATTGTTAATTCCTTTTAGTTGTTGAGAAGTACTAGGTTGTAGAATACACAATTCATTGTATGGTTACATGGGTAAACATTTATTCATTCACCAATTTAAGAACAATTTTGATTGTTTTCATTACAGAACTATTATAAATAGTTGCCATGAACAATGATGAGGACATTTTGTAAAACATTCATTTATCTTGGGAAAATGTCTAAGCATGAAATTGCTGGATCATGTGGTTAAAGATTATGTTTAACTTTATAAGAAACTACAAATAATTTTTCCAAATAGTTGTACTGTTTTCCATTTTCACCAGGAAGTTGGTGAGAGTTCCAGCTCTTTTATATTCTTGACAATACTTGTTATGGTCAGACTTTTTCACTGTAGCTATTACATTGCCATTTAATTTGAAAGGTTATCTCATTGCCATTTTAATTTGCAACTGTTTGATGACTAATGAAGTTCAATGTCTTTCCATATGGTTAATAGTGATCTATATATTTTCTTTGTTGGTGTAAGAATGTTTTGGTATTGTTTTCACTAAGTTCCTTTTTTTCAATATTGAGTTGTAAGAGTTCTCTACATCTTCTGTATACAAGTGCTTTATTTTCTCCTAGCATATTGATAATTTCTTCATTTTCCTTGATATCCTTTGAACATGAAAAGATTTTACTTTTGATGAAGTCTAAGTTAAGGTTTTAAAATTATTTATTATTTTTCCTGTTCAAGAAATCTTTTTCTGCCCTATGATCACAAAACTTTTATCTTGTTTTTTATTTTGATTTAACTTTATACTGTGATATCATGAAGTAAAAGTCAGTTTATTTTTTTCAAAAATACAATGTTTTTATTCCTTGACTTCAAATCTGTGAGTATAGAATACTCATTTATTTCTAGTAGCTTTTTTGTCAATTATGTAGGACTTATAACGTTCATGATCATGTTCTATGAATAATTGTATTTGTTCCTGTCCCATCATTATTACCTCATTTTTCTTGCCTGCAGCGCTGCCTAAGACCTTTTTTAGTACAACAGTGAATAAGAACAATGAAAGTGAGCACTCTCACCTTGTTTCTAGGATGTACTGTAGCAATGGCTTATGGCAATAAAGTAATGATTATATTTTCAAAATTTTATCAAACTTTTCAAAGTTCCCAGCAGAAATTCTTTCACAGGCTTTTATGTGTACCTGCTCATTAACCCTGAAAACTCTTTATGTGTCATTATTGTTTTTGTTTTACAAATAAAGAATTGAAGCTGCAGAGAGAGCAACTAATTTTCTCAAAGTTCCACAGCTAGTAAGCAGAGGTGTCATAATTTGGAAATCAAGGATTCAGGTTAGACTGCAGAAATGGTGCCAATCATAGCACTTCATAGAAGAGTAACAGAGAGGCAGGAGATAGAGCAATGGATTCGGCAGGAGAGGACTTGGGTTTGAGCTCTGTCTCTGCATTGATGTGCCCCAGGAATCTTGCCTGAAAAGGATACTCATACTTATCTCACAGTATTATTAAAAGAATGAAGTGAGTTTTACATAAGAATGTATGTGGCACCTCAGAATTGTTAAGAGTTTTTTTTTTTTTTTTTTTGTACTGAGGGTCAAACTCGGGACCCTGCACTTGTGAGGCAGGCAGCAGCACCACTGAGCTAAATCCCCACCCCTGTTAAGGGTATTTTTAATTCTATTCTGCCTATTTTAAGCTTAATATAGTTTTTCTTTGGCAGACTAAAAAACACACAGTATTTCTTATTCACGCCTTCACATTCTCTTATCTGCACTGCCCTTTCTCTGTCTTCAACTTTTTTGGCATCTTCCCCACTTTGAAGTAATATTACTTAACACCAATTTGAGCAGAAAGCATACACAGCAAAAAGGAGTAGCCCGAGAAAAGCACAGTCATCAGTTTTGTTATATCCATCAGCATTCCAAGTAGTTTAAGTGTTTTGTGTAACTTGTAGAAGACACTTCCAAAACAGTTTTATTTTTTTTGTAAAGAATCACTCAAATGCTTTACAAGAATGTGTTTAGTGGTACTAGGCATAGTGAATGGAAGAGAAACCAAATATAAGTTGATTAAGATGACAGGCTCCGGAGGCAGAGCAACTATTCAATCCTTCCTGTCCACTTGCTAGTATTTGGTTTTCTCATCAATAAGTGGGGAGTGTTAGATTTTTAACCTTTTGGATTTTCATGAGGATTAATCACGATATATAAGTGTATTCAATAATGTTGGTTTTACAATTTATGCCCATTAAAAAAAAAACTGTCCTGGTGCTCTATCATGCTGTATAGGATGACTATGGTTAACAATAAAATACTGTATGTTTCAAAATAACCAGAAGAAGCGTTTTTGGATGTTTTGCCACAAGTAAAAGATAAATGCATGAGGTGATACTTATACTAACTACACTAATTTGATCAATGTACAAAATAATATACATGTGTCAAAACATCAAATAGTACTCATTAATATGTGTAAAATAAGAAGTGTCAGTAGAAAGATTGCCTTGTTGCTTAATAGCATCATGATATTTCTAACTGGACAAGTAATATGTATTACTCTCATTACTAATAAAGTATTCTGTTCATTTTTAAAGCATCATTCAGTTTTGCTTGAGTTAATTCTACAGTTTTGTTCAAGATTTTGAAGCAGCTAGGAAATTTGCCTGTATATTACAAGGGAAATATTAGCCAGGAGTGGTGGCACAGCACTCAGGAGGCCAGCCTGGGCTAAAAAAAAAAAAAAGAAAGAAAGAAATATAAGGCTTGGTGTTGTGTAAAAGTGTCTGTGTGCTATAAAACAATGTGACACAATTTGGGTTAACTAAAGATTTAGGTCATGGGGCTGAGGATTTAGCTCAGTGGTGCTGTCCCCGCCTCACAAGCGCAAGGTCCCGAGTTCGATCCCCGGTAACAAAAACAAAACAAAACAAAAAAACAAACAAACCAAAAGATTTAGGTCAGCAATGGAAAGGGACTTTCTACTGATTTCATGAAGTTGCAAATCAAGAAATTTTAGTTCACTTGTTCTTTTTTTTTGGTACCAGGGATCGAACTTGGGTCCTTGTGCTTGCAAGGCAGGCGCCAGAACCACTGAGCTAAATCCCTGGCCCCCGGCCCCCGGCCCCCTGACTTGCTCTTCCCTTAAAACAACCTCACTGATTAACATAATGGGATCAGTATAGTGTGCACACTATATTCTAGCACAAAGAGAATTACTATAATGGAAATCTTTTAAGAATATTTTTAGTTTCCTCAATTTTTCCTTCCCCAATGCCCTCATTCATTTCTCTTTACACCTAAATATTTGTTGGTCCCTATTTTTCTTAGTAGTTTCACCATGTCGTGACAGGATAAAGAAGAAAACATTTTTCAGTTCTCTGATAGCATGTCAAATTATTTTTAGAAAACGAATTGAAAATTGGTAAAAAGAAAATATGAGTGACAGCAGTATTTTCAAGGCTCAAGAATTCTAGGTAACAGGAAAGCAGAAAGCTGCTTTGATTGTATTAGCATCCACCTGGATGTTCTTGATAAATAATTCACAACTAATTTGCCTGTTTGAAAGATTAAAAATGGATTTGAAGGGTTATTTTCACTCAATCTGCCTGTTGATCTAAGCAGTAAAGACAATAATAATAAAAAAAATCTCTCAGGAGATTACACTCCGTAGGAGGAATTTTGGGACCCAGCATGAGGCCAGTTTTTGTCTAGTACAATGAAAGCTTTTCCAAAACTGAGCAAAAGTGTATTGTGACTGTTCCCAATTTCTCTCTTGATGTGTTTGGTATAAAATTGTTCTCTGTGCTTTCAGCCAAAAGATGTGTGCATCTGCCTCTCAAAGATTAAATGATGTTTGTTGACAAGAAACAGGCATTGGGGAAGCATATTTGATGTTGAAAAGCCTCATGTTTTTTTTTCATGAGGTGTTAAGGGAATGGCATTAAATTTGCATTCGTCTTTGTGTTAAGCTATAGAGTAAATTTTTACTCTTCAACATTATTGTCAAGAGACAAGATGCCTTGATTAATAGAAGAAGGCATGAGATCAAAAGAAAAACTAGTCTTGTGGCCCAGTCGCTAACCTGATAGTAGTCAGAAAACATATATGGCATTTGATCCAAAATCATTTACAGACTACAAATAACCACCAACTTCTTATTACAGACATGTTTCTCAAGGGAGATTTTACTTTTTCATTCCATTCCCAGTTAGGACTCCTATGTAATCTCAGACAGAGAAGACAAATACACAGAAGTTAATTAATAAGATATTTCAGTGAATAATTCTTATATCTCACTTGTACTCTTAAATTTTTTAAACAATATAAGCACTTAAGTTTGCTTTGACTTTTGGATTTTCATGTTTTCTAAACATATGTGACTTTACTTCTGTCTATAGTCTAATTATTGGGAAAAAGATAAATACTAGGAAAACTAGCCTGAATGCATGATATTTTAAACATAAAAACTGAGAAATAATTGCTGACTACACACAGATGTTCAAAAATTTAAAATGTCACTAAAATTATCACTACAGTTAACTATAAAGCCCTCTCATGGAGAGAAGGAACAAACAATAAATATCAGGAGATATCTCTATACAATTGACTATCTTGGAGAAATGTACAGAAACAGCTTAAATGTTTATATTTCAGAATAATTCAGATGAGAACACTTGCACAATTGATATATGTATGATATTGATTATATTTGCCATATATATATATGTATATATATATACAGAGAGAGAGAGGAACAGTAGAGTATCAAAAGAGTACAAATGTTATTGAAAAATGCAGTGTGTGCTTAAAATTTTAAAATTTATTACATAAAAGACACATTGCCTTTACTTCCCCTCAAAAGACTCCCACTTGCTTCAAACACACTTATCCCATTGTTCTTGCCCCTTTTGGAAGCAGTTCCGGAAGGCTTTCATGTCTTTAGTTGCACTGTCATGTGTGCCTAAATGTTCCGGATCAATTCAAAATGCTTATGTTTCATGATCATTTTGACTTTGGAAAAGAGCCAGAAGCCACACTTTTCCAGACCCAGTGAGAAATAGATGAGGCCACTGCAGAGTTTTTCCAAGCCTGCCCTTCTATTTGATGGCACTCAGCAGCAGGAGTCGCAGCAATCATCACACCTGGTAAAGTCACGAAAGACTTCCAGAGCTACCTCACAAAGTGGCAAGAAGGATGAGACAAGTATGTTCGAGGTGAAGGAGAGTATTTTGAGAAAGATTAATGGCAATATGCCTTTTATTGTAATAAATTTTTAATATAAACATTTACTGTAGTTTTTGATCACTTCTTATGCCTACTGTGAAATGAATGTGACCAAAGCGTAAAAAGTTTCTTAGGTAAAACATTTTCTGTTTAATTTCATTGGAAAGCAAAAACATTGTGTTAAGAAGTAAACTATATTTTAATGATCATCATTACAATTAAATGCTATTATTCTCAAAATACTGCTTAAAATTGATCTAACAAAGTAAATTATGTAAACAAGTTTGAGATCCCCCCAAGTGGAAGAACACACTCTGGAACTTTTTTTATTTTTTGTCTTACTTTGTGATTTGTTCCTTTTACAAGTATTAAGTATTTTTTCTTGGGCCCTTTTAATGCTGTTCACCAGTTTATTCTATATTTATTATTTGAGTAGTGCTACATCAAGTACTTTATTTGATATTTATAAAAATACATTTTTTCCTATCCATTTTACTCATTTCTGTGTAACTCATGGAACAGCACGTAAGTTATCATTTTTAAAGAAATAAACTGAGAGTCTTTTTAGGAAATAACTTTGATGCTTTATTTTACACTTTCCTGATTACTGACGTATTTGCTCTTGTCTTTGCCACATTACTTTGTGTTTTTCATGTGTCATACATTTCTTTGTTTAATTATTCTTGTTTTCTTGTTTTTCTCTTCAACTGATCCAGATTTTTGTTCATCCTCACTTTTGTTTTTATCAGTAGAAATTATGCATTCTGTTTCTAATTTTTTACTGTTGACTTTTATAATTTAATATTTAACATATATTTACATTTGCTTGACAAAGCACAAAGTCAACCAGTAACTCTTTTTCTGATAAAAACAGTAATTCTAGCACATTTTAATTTTTTTCAAAAATTTCTTCAACTCTCACATGAGTTTTGTCTAAAATTTTAGATACATCTTGTTACTAAACATAAAATTATTATTTTGTTTAGTTTACAAATAGCATTCATTTCCAGCTTCCAGTATAGCTTCTTGATTCTTCTTTCATTTTTTATTCTGGTACCTCACTATTTTCTTCTAATTCTATGAATTTATATATAGCTGAAAAACGCTTTCAAAGTTCTAATAATGGTGTTTAGTTTTGATGCATATGTATGCCAAAAAATACATCCATAAAATAGACAGTAGAATTATAGAATAGTTATTTTTCCTTCAGAACCTTATACCTGTAAATATTAATCTATTTCCTTACGCATTTACATTTGCTAATGAATATCTACATTTACCTAATTTTGGTTGGTTTTTTCTGGTGGGATTTTCTCTTCACCTTAACACTTTGCAATTTTACTACAATATCTCTATACATGTATTTTCAAAATATACTTACTTCTTAGATGCAGTGGAGTTTATTAGTCTGTGCATGTCTATTTTTCTTTGATACTGAGAAATTTCAAGGATTAAGTCTTGCAACACCGCTTCATGCCCATTTTCTCTGCTATTCCTCTGGACCTCCTGTTAGATTATTCTGGGCTCATGACTTCAGCTACTTGCTGGTACAAAATGTTTATGTCTGATTTTACTTTGTTTTGCCATTTTTAGAGTAATTCTTGGTTTCTGAACCATATATTCGTCTTCTTGATTTTAAATGTAACCTTGTGATTTTCAGTTTATAAAATGTATTTTGCCCATAATTTATTCATATTTGAGCAGAAGAATGGACTTTTAACATTGGCTCAATTCACTATCATGACCTGGAATTCCCCAGAATTTTTTAAAAAGAAAAAAGAAGAAACAGTATAAATAAGTGCACATAAATACAGTATGGTAAATTTATGTAAACACTACTTAACTTAAACCATATTTTTTTCTCTTTTGCCTTAAATGAGAAGATTAAGTTTTAGCTCACACTTAATCAGTCAACTTTTAGTTAAATGAAGGTGATTTCATGAACTTTCATTACCTACTCCTAACTGAAGAAGAGAACTTCCTTCTAGTTCTTCTCAAACACTTTTCAGGAAGCTTCCCCACCACCATCCCAAGCTCCTAGGGCAGAGAAGCTGAGCCAGTCCCAGCACCTGGAAGGAAGCTCCCCTGCCTCCACAAGCTCTTAGGGCAGCAAAGCTGAGCCGCACAGGAGCCAGAAGCACCCCCCGCCCCCGTAGAAGTGAGAAGACACATAAGCAAGCCTCAAAAAGAGACTTCTGGATCACCTACAGTAACCCCAAAGGGAAAACGAGATGGAACAATCTGATACTCAACTACCTGGACTCCCTCAACTGGCAACAAAAGAGGATCTGGGAAAAATGAAATCAGAAATAATTACTCAGATAACAGCAAAGATTTTGCTCATGGTGCAAGACATGATCAATAAATCTAGAGAGGAAACAGATAAAAAAATAGAGGATCTGAGGAACATGATGGAATCTCAACATAGGAAACAAATGGAATCCATAAAAGAGATGCAAATAGATTTCCAGGAGATTAAAAACTCCATCAAAAGCCTACGCAGCAGAATGGACCAATGTGAGGATACAATTTCAGATATAGAAGAAAAGATTGCAATTAGTGACCAGGAGAAGAAAAATTGCTTTAAAATTGTAAGGGAACATGAGAAATCAATCCAGCAGCTGCTAGATGATGCAAAGAAGAATAACATAAGACTGATAGGAGTCAATGAAGAAACAGGAGAGAGTACAGACAAGATAAAAAAACTGTTCACAGAAGTAATGGCAGAAAACTTCTCAAGCAGGGGAAAAGAACTTTACATACAGATAAGTGAGGCATATAGGACTCCAGCTAGCCTTGATCAAAAAAATCTACACATAGGCATATAATACTTAGGATTCCAGAAATCCAACAGAAGAACAAAATTCTACAAGCAGTGAGAGAAAAGAAACAAATCACATACAAAGGAAAGTCCATCAGAATCACAGCAGACTTCTCAATGCAAACCCTCAAGGCAAGAAGAGCTTGGAGTGATGTATTTCAAGCCCTAAGGGAAAACAGCCTCCAACCCAGATTGATGTACCCTGCAAAACTATCTTTCAAAATTGATGGAGAAATAAGATACTTTCATGATAAAGACCACCTCAGGAACTTCATGAATAACAAACCAGCACTCCAAAAAATTTTAGACAATATTCTAGGAAAAGACAATGAGGATCACAACCCCAGGAAACCCAGCAAAATGAATCCATTGGGAGTGACAAATTAAACACAAAGCGGGAGAATCCAACAAAGAGAAAAAGTCACGACAAGGCTTTTAAAACTTGTAACTTCATCTCCCTAGTAAGTGTATAATTCAATCTTATTATTGTACTGATTAGAATTTTTCTGATTCTAGATTTGCACTCCTTTCTTTGTGCTATACTGGCTATTTATCAGCTTCTTATGTCTACATTTTAATTGGGTTGTCTATTAATGAGCTCTAAGAATTCTTTATATAGTCTGGTCATAGGTTATATGCATTGTAAATATGGTCTGTTTAAGGACTACTTTTCATTTTAATGATGCCATTTAAAGTTCTAAATTTTGATGGAATCTCATTTATCAATTTTTTTCTTTTATACATCATGTCTTTTGTATCCTAGGTAGTTCTCGCCTACCCTGAATTCATAAACATTTTCCCTTATAATTTCTTCTTAAAGTTTTATACTTTTATTCTTTCATATTTAGGTTCATAGATCCCTTCAAGTTATTTTTATGCATGGAAATAAAGGGTTGAGGTTAATTTTTTATATATGGATACCAGGTGTTCTAGTGCCATTTGCTGAAAACACTATCTCTTCCTTGGCTCTTGAATTGAGTTTATATTCTATAAAATGCTAATGTTAAATAATCTTTCAAAACTCAGTGGACCATATATGTGTGGTTCTATTTCTAGAGTCTGTTTTATTCCAATGATCTATATGTCTTTCTTTACACCAGCACTGCCTTGATTACTGTAGCTCTAGAAGAAGTCTTAAAATTAGGTACTAAACATCTTCCAACACTGTTTTTTTTTTAACTTTTCTATGTCCCTTGTACTCTTACATAACTTTTAAATTTCAATATCCAATTCTTCATTTATAGCAAGTATACACAGACCTGAATTTTTATATATACCTTGTGTTTTCTAATCCTGCTAAATTCAAATACAAGTTCTAAGGGCTCCTAGAGATTTCTTAGTATTCTCTCTGTAGATGATCATTTCATCTACATATAAAGATTTTGCTTCTACCTTGCCAATCCTATCCTAATTGTGTCATTTTATTGCCAGACTATTTTGGTGGGGACTAGGTTTCAAAGTTTAATGGACAGATAAAGAGTAAGCATATCTGCCCTTGTTCCCCACCTTAAGGAGAAAGCATTGTATCTTCTCCATTCATATAAGGCATTCTCACTGGAAGTATGGAGTACATGTCTTTAATCTGTTGAGAAGGTTCTATTCTACTTCTAGCCTCCTGATAGCTTTTACCATGAACAGCTATAGAATTTAGTCCAATACTTTTTCTCCAACTAGTGACAGGCTTTTTCCTTTCCTCTGTTAAAATGATGACTTTTGGGGGTGGATCTTCCAATGCTGAACCAACACTGCCATCCCTATAACAAAACCACTTTATACATACTGCCAGATTGGACTTCTAATAGTTTGTTTTGTTAAACAAATTCTTATCTATGTTCATACTTTTTTCTTCAATTATCTTTATCCAGTTTTAGGATAAGCACAATGTTGATTTCCTGAAATGAGGGGAGAAGTGTTCCTTCTTTCTTCTCCTTTAATTTTTTGATATAATTTATCAGTTAAAATGTTTATGAGCCTGCTGTTGTCATATAGGTAGGTTTTCAAACTAGGAATATACTTTCTTTAAAAGGTGCCATTCAAATTTTATATTTCCTCCAGAGATAGTCTCATTAATTTGTTTTCCAAGGTACTTCTTAGAAATTGTCAAATTTATTTCAAAAAAGATTTTTGTAATATGCTTTCTATATCCTTTTAATTCTGTAAAATCTGTGATAATGTCTCCTAGATCTTGATATTGTAATTTTAAAAATGTATAATTGATATTGTGTAATAGGAAGAAAAGGTCTAAAGGAGCAGAAGTGGGAGGGGTAGGGGAAAGGAAAAAAGGGAAAAGAAAAAATATGAGAAAAGGAAAAAAATGGAAACAAGGTCTTTGCAAATAGGGAAGGGTGGAGGGGGTGAAGGGAGGGCAAGGGAAGGGGAAAAAAATATGACCCAAGATACCCATGTAATGGTACAAGATCCCAATGAAGAAAGTAACTATTTTATACCTAAAATGTACCAATAAACTTAATGGGGGAAAAATCCCACTTTTCTTGAATCAACTTCCATTACCCCGTCTTAGATCTCATAAGGAAGTAAAAGAACATTATGTCCTTTGACTGGCAAATGGAACCATCGATCTCAGAAGAAGGGAAATACAGAGTAAGAAGTGGCCAGCAGAAAGTGGGAAATGGGAAAGGTACATAGACAACAGGAGGTAAATACCTGCCACTTCATAAGCCATGACCAAGTGAAACACTTTTTTTTTTTGAGAAACTCTTTTATATTATCACCTTACTTTTGGATCCTTCCAGGTAGGCTGGTAATAACAGTGGCTGTTGTCATGACAACCTACAGCCCATGTTAGCATTCTCCAAATCATGAGGCACTTATGTTGTCAATAACAATGTTTGAAGGAGCAACTTTTAGTCTTTTACTTATCTTTAAATTTTTAAATTCTTTTCACATTTTCCCATGGGTATTGTGCTCTCAAATGATTTTTATTTGCACTGGCCTCAGTTTATTAAGGCAAGTTTATATATAAAATTAATTCCAAGACAGAAATAAAAAAAATTCAGATACAAACAAGTTAGGTAACTGGCTTAAACCTGAAAAGGAAGACAGATGCAGAACAAAGAATGAGGTTTGGTCTGAACTTGGACTTTCTCAGTCCTCAACTATGAGACAGCAGCTGTGCACATAAGATTAATGTGTCATTTTTGTTAAATGCATTTAATAATCTTCTAATTCACCAAAATCATACCCTAAAATGGAATCTTTCTTGGAAGAAGAAAAATGTATAACTTGTTAGCTGTCTTATTCAAATTACTTTTCAAGTGATAACTAAGTTAAAATATTGTCCTAGACTGCATTTAAAACCCTATTTAACACACCAGGAAGAGAATTCTTGTTAGGACAGGGAAAGTAATAGAATGGAACATAAAACCCAAGATCTTATTATAGGCGAATGTAGTGTCAGTGAACTTTTTAGAGCTTTCAATGATACAAAAAGACCCACTGCAGCATGCATGCCATAGGTTGGCCACCCCTGGTCTAATGTCTATCTAGATGAGAAATTAAAGATCAGAGATTTAAAATGACACATCCAGGGTCAAATAAATATCACAGAACCAATACATGCAAATCTCTTATGTATTACACAGAATATGATTATTTCCTACCCTAATAAAAGTGACAGAGCTTGATGTATTATGAAGTTGGTAGGAGTGAGTAATTTGCTATGGTAGTCATCCTCTCCCTGTTATTGTTCTATGTGGAACAGAAAGTCTAACTTCTGTTATGCTAAAAGTAGCATAATGAAAAATGAACTTTAGTTCAAAAGATTTTACATGTCCCTGCAAACAATTTCACTATGTCAAGATTTAGGCTGTTAGGATAAAAGAAAAGAAAATATTGGAGGTAATTTGAACATTGTTTTGGACAAAGTGAAGTGAAAATCCATGATTACATCAAAATTACTATCTTTAGATGACCTTGGGTGGTGGCAG
The DNA here is from genome assembly GCF_053883595.1 of Heterocephalus glaber. Lineage (NCBI taxonomy): Eukaryota > Metazoa > Chordata > Mammalia > Rodentia > Bathyergidae > Heterocephalus > Heterocephalus glaber. The sequence goes on along the minus strand of NW_028258354.1, from coordinate 12,473,943 downwards.
AGCAATCTACCTGATTTGGGAAATGCTTATTTGGCAGCAGAAGCCCAGGCTTGCTGTAGTTCAGGTCTGTGGTCTGACTTAGCTCCTCTGATATTCTCTGATGGCAAATATGTCATTTCTTAAAAACTAGCAACAGGTAAAATACACAGTGCACCAGAGCCATTCCTCATTTTCACTGATATTGTTTTTTCTATTACTCACTTTTAGTAAACATGTTAAAGAAACAGATTTAGTTTTTGTGTTCCACTGTATTCACCTGATGAGTCATCGCACAATGAAAAAGGAAAGATGTCAAGAATGTTTAATCAGCGGTGATTTAAACAAGGGACATATTTGAGGGAATTAACAAAATCAGCATGCTCATGGCTCCAAACTGATTTTTCTTGCTGGTAGGACTAAATGAAAATCAGAACCCAAAGCGTAGAAGTCTTTCAGGTCCAATTCTTGCTGCCAGCATTAAAAGGCTGTCGGGATAGAAAGCTGAATCACTCTCCTTGCCAGTTACAGCTGTGTTTTTCATACTTATGATGAATTTCTTGATTCCAAAGAAAAAAAAATCACTCATCTTCTGGAACTGTATTCTTATCTCTTGCTCTCCATCTCTACCCACTCTCCCATCTGCACTTCATTGCTGGGAGTTGATTGCAAAGCAGTTAAAGCACTGGTTATCACAGCAGTTCAGAATGTCCTAATTTAGCCTGATGTAAACATCCTGAGGTAAAAGATTCTAAAGAAGGAATCAATCAGTAAGTGGTAATTCTTATTCTTAGTGCAGCCATCTAACACAAGAGGGCCAGGGAAAGTGCTTAAACTATTAGACAAACTGAATTTGGGAAAACCTATAAACTTAAAGTAGAGGCTTAAAAAAATCAGTGGTGGAAGTGTGAGCTGTGGGAACACTGAATTAACTCTCATCCATGGAAGTGAAGCTATGGAATTTTATTGACTGAAAGTTCAGTATGTGCCGCAGGCACAGTGCTGCAAACTTGGACTGAGTTATTAGAAGCATAGCATCCAATGCTAGAGAAGAAAAGGTTTAATTCCTCCTTGCAGTAATCATATGGCATTTGCATCATCATGCATAGTTCTGAGAGCCAGATTTTCTGTAATTAATGTTTCTGGCTGGTGTTTTTGGTCACTTGCATGCCACATTTAATTTTCATAATGTGTGCCTACATCCTTCACTTTTCTCCCAAGAGCTAGTAGGAGAAAATGTCAAACAATATATGAAGAAAAATCTAGTGATAGAAGATTGAGCCTATGAAGATCCAAATTGCCTTACAATCAAATGCCTTCCACAAATAACATTAACTAAGATTCTGATGGAAATGGAGTTAATCTTTAGTGTCCTGCTTAGGTCTTCATTTATGACTTCAGGTCTTATGGGTGCAAAATAAGCAATAATCATTTATTATGATGGGAATAAAATGGGAATATCAAAGAGATTTCACAGGTACAGAGTCTATTGAATAGAAAGCTGATTTCTTCCAGCACGTATGGGGAATTCAGGCTGTGTCTGTATCATATTAGATAATTTGTTATACACAAATGTTTGTCAAAACTACCACATTAGTTCAAAGAAAAAATGCTGTGCTAGACGACCTACCTGTAGACCTGAATGTTTTAATTTGGGAAAAATCTAAAGCATCATGTTTTGAGCAGGTTTAGATTAATAGGCAGATGGGACAGAGAGGCAGAGAGAAGTGGGGGGAGAACAATCAGGAGAAAGAGAAAAAGGGGAAGATGAAGAAGAAGAAGAAGAAGAGGAGGAGGAGGAGGGGAGGAGGGGGAGGAGAGGAGGAGGAGGAGGAGGAGGAGAAGAAGAAGAAGAAGAAGAAGAAGAGGAGGAGGAGGAGGAGGAGGAGGAGGAAGATGAGGGGGGAGGGGGAGGGGGAAGAGGTGGAAGAGGGGGAAGGCCCTAATCCCTGTGTTCAACATGTTGAGGATTTTCTTCATTAAGCTAAGGCAATTGTGCTAAGATAATTAATATACAGATTAAACTGCTAAACCCTCATTCCTAATTGGCCTAACTTGAAGCTTAACTCTGTTGATGATTAACTGTATGAGGAAATACCTGTTGATATCTCAGTTCCGATGTCTGTAAAATGGCAATGATAATTCTATCCACTTCCTAGTGTTGCTATGAGTACTAAAGAATTAATGTATGTAAGATGCCTAGTACATAGTAAACACTACATATGTATTTGTCAAAAAATAGATAGATGGAATGTGCATTTAGCGATACCAGTGATTTAAGCAGTTTGAAGGTTTTCATAGAGTCAAACTTCAGCATAGCTAACATGGTTAGATCAGAAGGTAACTTAATTAGTAGGATTTTTATTTATTAAAACTGACCTTTTCAAGGTGAAATGTTGAACTTTGGAAGAGGAGAAGTTGCTTGCAACCATGTCATTCTTAAATTATTTTTTGCATAACTTAGTTAAGAGTAGGAAGAGAGAAATTTCTTTCAGCAAAGGAAAGGGGGGCAGGGGCTAAGAGAATCCTAGAGTGCAAGAGCTAAGAGAGAAAGTGACATTTGAAGAATATGAGATAGTTCAAAATAAAGTTGATGAGAAAATAAGTGGCTAGTGATAAGGCTGGGCAGGAAAATGGGCACACATGAAGAGTTTGTTGGCCCTGCCAAGGAAAATGGATTTTTTTTCTTTTTGTAGTACTGGGGATTGAATCTAGGATCTTCATACTGAGTTATATCCCCAGCCCTACCCTTTTTTAAAATTTGGAGACAATGTCATGGTAAGTCACTAAGTTGCCCGAATTGGGCTTGAACTTGTGATCTTTCTGCCTGAGTCTCCCAGGGTGCTAGAAAAATGAATTTTTATCCTGAAATTTGGTAAATGTTGTCCAAATTCATAGAAGTGATGATAAAAAGAAGTGGAGAGAATGAAGAGATCATTAGGAGGTATAATTCATAGGAGCTGGAGATTACTTTGATTATTGGATAAGGGCGGGAGTTCAGGATGAGTCCCTGGCATCTGTCTTTGTCAGCATCATAGAAGGAGGTGCTATCACAGGAGGATACAGGAAGGAAGGCCATGATTGGGACAAGGAAACAAAAATGATATACCTGATTTTGGATAGTCCATATTTGAGGTGCCTGTGGAATATGTAAATGGAGATACCAAGTAGGGCACCTGAAAACACAGTCTGCACCTGGAAGTCTGAAGACAGTATGAGTCAGAGCTCCAGATATGAGAGATATCAGTACATACAGATGTGAGTTGAAGCCACTGGCACAGATGAGCTCTTACAAGGAGCAAAATAAAGAATGAGAAGAGGAGGAAGGGGGTGGATCCCCCAGGAATATTCACTGCTAAGAGGTTGTCAGGAAAAGGACCCTGTGAAGGAATTTGAGAAGGTATGGCTTGAAACAGATATAGCTAAGTACAGAATCACAGAAACCAAGGACAGTGTTTCAAGAGACAAGTGGGAACCAATGGCAGACACTTCTGTGAGGTCAAATGAGATAAGGGCTGAAAAAGAGCAACTGTATTCAGCAACCATTAAAATAGAGCCAACTAGGCTTTCAAGTTTCTTAGAATTTACTGGAATTGGCTGGGAACTGGGCTTAACAAATACATGGGAAGAAAATAGAGATATGGGAACATATAAATTATGCTAGAAGCATGTATACACGTAAGAGTTAAAATAGTCCGAGTCTCATTCTGTATCATAATTACACAACAGCATGTACTGCAAATACGTATGTATAAAAATAAAACTTAAAAATATTAAAACTGCAAGAAAAGTACAAAAATAATTATTAAAAAGCAGAAGTAGAATTTACCAAGGTTTTATAAGAAAGAGAGAAACATTTGGCTTGGTGGAAGATGCTCTCACAGGAGAAATTGATCCCGTTTCTATAAAGTTTTATGGGATTTTTCTGAATTTTCTTATCATGTTTCATCTATTCAAGATAAGTTTCAAAACTGTGGTTATGTTAGAGTAGCAATACATCATATGTGTAACATACTGGGTTATTGATATATAATATACAAGAATTTTCTTCCTATGGCCATTGTCAGTTGTACTGTGTATATCATGTTCAGGCTTAAGAGTTTTTGTTTGTTGCTTATTTTTACATAAGAATAACAAAATTTACTGAGGTAACGATCTTAGTCACACCACATCCTGGCATGGTACGCTTTTTTTTTAGAGTAGGAATAATAAATCCTTCATTTTATAAATGAAGTGGCTCAAGCTAAAAGAAGTTAAATAATTTTCCTAATGTCACAATGCAGCCCAACTCTTTCCAACACATTGCTAGGTTGTCTCTTCTCTTTGTCATTCTTTGTATTTTGAAAATGTTGGCAAATTCCCATTTCTTCTTGCTAATAGGTTTCTGATATTTCTTCATTCAAACACTGTCCAATATACTCAGATTAAGAATATTCACACGTAATACTTCTCTGAAAGAAAATGAACTTCAGAGTTCTTTACCTGACAATGTTATAAGTAATTAGGATAATTATTGTTAATGCCACCATCACTGCTAATATCACATGGGCAAGATCACTCAGGCTCCCATCAAACAAAGATAAGTCCTTTCCAAGTGATTTTTTTAAAAAAATGACCTTACTAGAAAAAGTACATCTATATGCTGAAATCTCAGTGGTCCAAGAAGATACATATTTATTCTTCAGATCAAATATTACCCCACCTCATATATATTTACTGATGTGATGTTTAAAATTCTATTAACAGGAAGTGAGATCTTTAGTTTCATAAGGGAGATGAGACTTAAAGAATACATACCCCTTAAAAGAGGAGGATTTGATGAATAAAATGAACTCCAGGATATAAATTGCTGTTCTAATTAGATCTGGATGGCAGAGAATAGGTAGAGGACAGAAGTCAATTTATATATGAAGAATCAGCATTTAGGCGATATCACAAAATGAGGGAGTGAGAGGCAGAGGTGATCAAAGTGTGCAGCTTCATACCTTGGTTTAAACACATCCCTTAGAAGGGCTAATATGCCTATACTCTCTTCTCCCTGCACTTGCTGAAATGTAGGTAGGTGGTTTTTCTCTTTAAGTCTGCAACAATAGATACTGCTTTCTTCAGAATCTTGTCTCTGGCTTCTCTTTTCAGATTGATTATGCAGTTTATTTACCTCCCAAAGATGCCACATAGGTTGGGGATATAATGATACCATTTTAATCACCTTCAAATAAAGGAAACACCTAAATAAACCCAAGGAAAAAAGAAACAAACAAAAGAATAAAGAGGCCAAGGAAAAGCCCAGTTGGTTGAGACAAGTGCTGTGGTGACCCAAATTCCTTCGGAGTAAGAGACATAGGATGGTTTAAAATTTAGTCTCTTGAACTGAAAAGTATAGATTTTGTCTATGAGGAGTTTTCCAATTCCTTAATCTTTGATGCTCATATTTTGTATATTTCTTTTTGAATAATGAACACTATTATTTATTCTTCTGACATTCCCTTTCTTGGTGATTAATTTAAAAAGTTTCATTGGAAATGACCCTGAATGGAAGTCACCTGAATAATGCAAGGGATGATTTTTTTATCAGAACACATCAAAATAGTGTTTTTACATCTTTTTAAAGCCTAGAGACACCTTGATAGAACATCACTAGATTTCTGACAAAATACCCAGAGCTATATCTCAATTGATCTTGGTCAGATGAACTCAGCTACTAACATTGATGATACAAGGGAGAGATTTATTTGAGGCAGTGATAAAGCAAGAAATTGTCTTGTTAGAGCTTTTCTTTTGTGATGCTACAAATTCGTCCAAGTGCAATTTTTAGTAATGGTGCCAAATAAGGCTTCCAAGGGAAACTCACATAGGATGTATTGACTATAATAAAGACTACATAATGGCCCCATTTCAAAGCATCCTGGCAGTTTTCTTCTTCCATCTTCTATTTCCCTCAACCTTTTACTCTTTTTCTCATTTTTCCTGACCCATGTCTTCTCTCAAGTTGGTAAAGAAGATTTGTATTGAAAACACCCAATACTAACCCTTGATGGAAAATGAGGTACGCAGGCAGTTTAAGGCTAAGTGATGTGAAACTTTGCAAAGATTCAAGGATTTCAGCTCGATTCAATGTTGTTTGATACATTTAAGAGGAAAAGAGTCTTTAATAATTTTAAAGGTCATGTTTAACATGGCCTCTTTTATGTTAGTCAAATATTGAACGAGGGTGGGAAATTTGTCTTTGTGAATTCAAATTAAATGTAATAACTGATCCTCAGTTTTTATCCATATTTTAAAACTAGAAATGAACTTGTCATACATTTCATGAACCTAGATTGTAACTTAACTTATAGAAGTAAAGTTAAGAATGAGAAATTATATAATTTAATAGAATCCCAATTAACATCATTGAATTTAAGGCCTCCTTCAACAAGTGTAATCTTTGATATAGAATGAAGAGATGAGATGAATGATGAATCTTGAACATAAATAAGCATTAGAATAACTGACCTGAGTACAAGGTATATAATTTGCTAAGGATAACATGTATTTTTTCATCAAGAATTGGGAAAAAATAAGAGATAAGAGAAGATAAAATACAGAAGGTCATTTGGATCATCTAAAGAATGAAACTTTCTTCAAAAGAAACATTGTATTGAGACATTGCAAAATAAATTCATGAATTGAACAGCTGTGCTTTACTTCTAAAAGATTCCATGGAGAATTTATTAGTATGCATCACATCTAAAAGCTCAGAGTTTAATTACACAAAATTATTGAAAAGAAAAAGCTTTTGAAGAAAGAGAAAAATAGTTGCTAACTGTATACCTTAAAGATTTTCTACAAATTGAGCTGAAAACAGCCTTTCTTTTATATTATTAGGCTGTGCTCCAGCAACAATCTCTACCTTTAAGGAGAGAAAATACAGTAAAGTATGAGGGTAGCTGGCAATCTCCACTTCCACTCCATACTGTCCTTGACACTATATTGTCTCCATGCTGAAGTCTTAGGCCAGAATCCACACTTCGTAGCATGGACATAAAATGTAGATGAAATTCATTCTATATTATCTGCCATTCAGAAAAGAACGAGCATAAAATATCGAGCCTATAACATTAAAATTCCACAACACAGTAAGAAGTGAAGCCTATGAATGAGATGACTCCACACTTTAAAAGCTAGCAAAAATTCAAATCCAGCAATAGAACCCATTAGAGCTGTCCAGGGTCCTGGCCTCATTCAACTTCATCGATGGCCTATTGTCTCCTTATCTGTCTCCCTTCAAAACAAAAATCATCGCCTTTAACGTTCCTTCCAAAGTGCTGCCAACTCTTACAAATTGCTTTAGAACACTTGCATACATTCTGACCTTAAGAAATATGCATACATGTAGTTTTCTCTTTCCCTCAACCTATCATCATTAAGGATAGAGAGCCTAGAACACACTGGTTTAAGAACATGTACTGATGACCTTGGAGAGATTTAAGATGATTCTTTTTTTTTTTTTTTTTTTGGTACCGGGGATCAAACTCAGGACCTCATGTTTGCCAGGAAGTTACTGTGCCACTGCACTAAATCCCCGGCCCAAGATGATTCATTTTTTAAGGACAAAATAACTTATTTACATTTAAAATTTATTCCTCATATTGGGCTTTTTGGTTATAAAAATATCCATGATTTCATAACTTTGTGCCACAGTAACATCTAATATAGATAGTTATTAAGAGATAAGGCAAGACAACACACTCATTGGAACAATATCAATGTGAAAAGGTGAATATAACCTTAACCTGGTCAATATTTGTCACATATGCATTGTCAATCTAAAACAAATACTGTTAAGGTAAAATCAGTTGGATTTTACCATAACCTAGTCTGGTCACCAGAAGATATTACTACAATGTTTTACGTTTAAAATACAGCACATAAGAAACTTGAGACAAACCCTGCAACTCTGTTAAATAATAATATCTAATTATCCAATGCAATTTAATATCTATCATTCATCTTTCTCTTGAAGTAATAAATGCTCAAAAATCCTCATATTTATGTAATAAATATGATGGTTTATGGTTGGGCATTCTTTTTGTCCTAGGGGTTTAGATTATTACTGAAAATATAAATCTATGTGACTAATTTTCTAAAAAGCTGTTTTTAAAATCCAGTAAATTTATTCTTAAATAATGCAACTTCTGACCTGCTTAGTATTCAAAACCAAAAACTGAAATTCTGCCACCCTCTTTGCAGTCTATTGATTTGAGAACTACAGCTGCTGAAATTAAACTTTATTGTTAGCATAGAGCTTTCAGCTGAGGAAGCAATTTCAAATTGGTTTCTTTTCTAGCCCAGCTTAATATTAAATAAATATATGCCTATAAGTGTCTGTAGCAGATTGTTACCTAAAGTGGTGCATGCAACTTTGCAGGTGCAGCTCTAAGGCACTGAAATCTACTTTGGTGATGAATCCTCCTACCCAGTGGGTAAACATTATCGGTGAAACTGAATGCACAGTTTTCCCCAGAGCTCTCAGAGTGCTTTCAAATTAGACCTTTTTTAGCTTAACATACTTTAAAAAATTCAGTGCCCTACCTTATGGTCATAAAATGATGAAATGGCCACAATCTCCATCCTTGAGGAGCACTCTGTCCAAAAAAGAAGAAACTGATATTATAATACTACATGGAAAGAAATAAATAATAGAGATTTACATGGCGTATGATGGAAAAGGCTTCTTTTCCATGGGAGAGGGGTGATAATAGGGGCTGGGGGAGGCATCCCAGAGGAAATCAAGCAGAGATTGATGAAATGAATGTCTCTGCTTTCTTTTTTTAAATAGCAAGTTCAATTTCCTGGTTCAAGAAATAGCTCCTATTCTCTAAAAATAATAAAATAATGTTCCGCCTGCTGGCATAAACACTAACTGAAATAGCGGAAATAATAACCCATCATTTTATAGACGTTCTGAAAGACAAGGGGAAAATGAAGAATAGAAAAATAATATGAAAAGCTATGAATTTTGAATAAAAAGATCAGTAGAGATATTACCTATTTTGATTTCAAATCTATAAACAGTGAAAGTTTGGAAAATAGGGGAAAGAAAAACTATGTGTTCTCATGAATGCCCAATCTTTTAAAGAATACTGTGCTTTTTAAAGTTATGCCTTAAAATAGGATGAAGGAAACATGTAGAAACTTGTCTCAGAAGTCAATAAAATTTGATTCAGTTTGATATTTTGCCAATTTAAGCTAACACTTGAATTCTCCCAGATTTCTTTTTGTAACAGAGAAGGAAGGCCGCTACTCTAAGCGAAGATCAATCTCTGTCCAGAATACACTACGACATGAATTTACCTGCTGTGATGCATTTTTGTCAGAAAGAGATGAGACTGAGGGTTTAGAGTGAATCTGTCTTTTACTACCACTTTTATCAATTGACTGTGAAGAACAAGGAGAGCCAATACAAGGCATGCACTGTGTTTGTATAACACAAAGTGACAATTTGTCATTTTACCATGTGATTTGGACAAAAGAAAAATTAATCTGGATAACTCAGCTCAAATGTATTTGAGAGGCTATGGTTTGGTTTCAGGAACTCAAGCCTAACATGCAGATATGAGGGATAAGAAAGGAAAATCACTCTGCTGCTTATAGCCAAAGAGACAAAGCTGTAAATGACAACACACCGGAGGAACAACTTCACCTCTTAAAAAGAATCCATGAACTAAACCTTGTATATATACTTATTTAAATTCATTGTAACCATCACCACCATCATCATCACAACTGACATTTACTCTGCACCAAATTTTGTTCTAAATGATATAGTTTCATTATTTTATTACACCTCTGCAGCAGCCCTACATGAAAGATATATTTTCTTATTTCATAGAATCTGAAACAACACAGGTTCTGAGACATTCATTATTTCATATACTGCTAAGAAAGTAAAACCATAAATGATTACTTGCTTTCCATTTTAAGACAAAAATGTGAAATAATGTGCACCTGGGATTCAGTGAAATTTAAAACAGTTGCCGTTATTTCACAGAGGAGTGGACTAATGCTCAGAGGGGTTAAGGTAACTTTCTTAAGGTCACATTCAGGCAAGGAAAGAAAGTAGAGGAGCTAGGGTATGAATTTAGGCCCAATTAGCATCTGAAAATCAGGTTCCCTGACCAGAGCCATATTCTGTTTTTATGACCCGGACCAATGCTTCTCTTGTGTCTCAAACCTGTCATCTTTTGAAGGATTTTTGGTTTTCAACTAGACTCTTTCTCTCTCCCTTTCTTTCTTTCTTTCTTTCTTTCTTTCTTTCTTTCTTTCTTTCTTTCTTTCTTTCTTTCTTTCTTTCTTTCTCTCTTTCTTTCTTTCTTTCTTTCTTTCTCTCTTTCTCTCTTTCTTTCTTTTCTTTCTTTCTTCTTTCTCCCAGTACCAGGGATGGAACTCAGGACTTGTGCTTGTGATGCAGGCTCGGCACCACTGAGCTAAATCCTCCACCCTGAGCTACATTATTTCTAAAATCCCTTTTAGTGGCAACAGTTTCTAATTCTTTACTTTCACTGCATAACTTTATGACCATGGAAATGAGAACACACCCTGCAAAAGAAATAAGACTTGGAGGGGCCAGGGATTTAGCTCAGTGGCACCATGCCTGCCTCACAAGTGCAAGGCCCTGAGTTTGATCCCCAGTACCAAAAAAAAAGGAAAGAAAAGAAAAAAAAAGAAATCAGACTTGGGGTGGTGTGTACAGTGAAAGCAGCAGTGCCTTCCAAGTCAGAAAGACCAGATTCTCACACCAATACCAATTCTTATCAGCTATAGGACACTGGGTGAGCCACTTAACCTCTTTGACTTAGTTTCTTTTATCAAAAAAGAAAAGAAAAGAAAAGAAAGTGTTCATTCCAAAGGACTTTTATGAAGATGAGATATTATAGTTAAAGTGAATGCCTTGGCATGAAACAGTTACTCCAAAAAGTGAAAATGTCATATGTCAATGGTACTGGAAGCTGAAAAGCATGGAGAGGATTGTGTAATGTATTACGAAGACTGAGGCATTTTACAATGTAAGAGTTGTAGATATTTGCTGGCTCCCAGTATCCATTCCCCCTTCTGGTGGAGTGCCATGGCTTTCACTGGATTTGACTGAATACCTAACTCCTTGGAGGACCATGAGATTCAGGGTTGGACTCACATACCCTATCTGATCTGAAGAGCTTCACACTGCAAAATTTAGAGGAGACTGTTGAGAGGAAGTATGTGCTTCAGCCAGACTCATACCTTAAAACTCGAAGCTGCTGACGGCCATCTTGCTAGCAATGAGAATGTAAGAAATAATGCAACATAACTGAGGATATAGAGTTGAGAGCATAAGAGAAACAGGGCCCTGATAACATTACCCTAGTCCATGCAGAAGCCATGTATGATACCTGTGAGCTAATATTTTTCCTGTCCTTTCCTGGGTGAATTTTCTTGTTAAAATCTGTTTGGGTTAGGTCAAACCAAAAATATCCAAAGTAACTCCAAATAAGATAATGTCATTTGCTAGTTTGAAATTTTTTACGATTGAGAAGAGAAACTACTACCAATTCCCTCATCTATTTCTTGTCCTAGGACTGGAACAGAATCAAGACAACCACTGTCATTTTGCAAGCTGGCTCATTTGAGAGATTCAATGACAGGAAGTTAGGTATGATTGAAAAGGACCCAGAATCTGTCCTAGTTCCCAGTTTGTGGACGACTTGTTCCTACATTGCTCTTAGAGACACCACTTGTTTGTCTTCCTAGATATGAATATTTAATAATCAAAGTTCATATCTTAGAGATTGCTTTCAGATTTTTTTCTCTAAAATTTGTAATAGAATTAGTAAAACTCAACTCATAAAATGGGTTGATGTCAATTTCATCCTCTCCCCTCTGTAGGTGCACCGAGGAAGGGGTCGATGCAAAGGAAAAGCAGACTGCTGGAGAAGGACTGAGCCATCCAGGGGCAGATCAGAGAAGGAATCTCAAGGCAGGGAAAAGTGCTTGTGCCAAACAGTTTAGATAGACTTGGATTAGTCCTTTAAAATCAAGAATTTCATTAATTCCTCCTCTAAATTCTATATGCAATTTGGATACAATCCAAATGCATACCCCATCTACATTCCTTAGCCTGGCATTTAAGACTCAGTCATCTGAGGTTAAACCTTCTGGCCTTCTTCCTGTTTCCTTTACAGTACTTCTAGTCAACTATTTCAGTCGGGTCCATGCACTCACATCCGGTGGTCTCCCAGAACTGTTGCTTTCATCTTGCCATTTTGTTCCTAAAGAAGGCTTTCACATCATTTCAATTTTTCCACAGAATGTGAATCAATTCCTTCTTGTTTCACAAAGTTCTTCCTGAACTCCTTAGCCAAAGGGGACATTTCCTCTCCTTTCTCGTAATACATAGAACATTCACCATCTAGCCTTCACGACCTGTCATTATGTACTGTCTTCATAAGTTGCTGCCATTTCAAGGAGCTAAATGCATTTAATTTCCTCAACTAGAACGCTGCTCTTTAGAGAGAAGCATGATTGTACCTATGTTCCATAATGAACCCAAAAGTATCTGGTCCAATGATTTGTGCAGTGTTCAAAAAAAAAAATCATTTGTTTGTGGGTTGAGGGGGTAAAATGCTGCCGTGAGCAAATTTTTACTCACAGTTTATCTTGGGAACGGAATCAGTGACTGGATGTGAGATCTGGAAGAAGCAGAAATGTGGACATTTGGGAGGAATGACAAATAGATAATTGTAAGATTGGAGGAGATGAAAGAAGACACCAGGTCCGTGGAGCTGAAATGAAACACAAATACATAGGGCAGCCAATTGTGCAGAAACTTCATTCCCCAAAGTTCCACAAATTGCACCTACAGAAAACAGCATCAGCAAGAATGGCCCAATATGTACACGTAGGAAAATGTCTAGTTCCAAATTCCTGTCCCTTTAATAATATTAGAGTATGGGGCCAGGGATTTAGCTCAGTGGTGCCACCGCCTGCCTCGCAAGCGCAAGGTCCTGAGTTCCATCCTCGGTACCCCAAAAAATGTATATATATATTCGAGTACTTTCTTGCAGCTTTTAAAAAGTAATAGTAAAATCTCAAGAAGAGAATAGTAAGGAGCTCAAGACAAAATATGACACCAACATCAGAGGATCAAAGCCTGCAATTTCAGGCACAGCACGGCACAGAGCAGTGGATAGTGCTGTACTTCGGACAAAGCCATAATAGCAGTAAAATTACTTAATGCCTTGGAGGTTCAGTTCCTCAGCTGTGAAATGGGAGAAAAATTGCTTTGATCCACAAGTCTAGCAGCCTAACCAACATATATTTTCATCCTTCTTCTTTACTAACAGAATCTCTATATTGTTGGAGCCAGAATGTGCTCCGCCAAAAGTATATATAGAGGTAGATAGAAGTAACATCACAGTTCAGATATCACAGGTAGATGGTGTGTGCCCTTTTGCATTTTAGCTTCTTCCTTCGTCCTCTTATCTAGAACATAGATGTTATTGCTGGAGCTATAGTGTTCATACTGCAACCGTGATGCAATCATGAGATTAGAATCCTTTCTTTAAGTCAAATGAATAAAGAGATATCTGGGTATCTGATGGCCAAGGCATGACTACCTTTAAACTTCTTTCAATGTGATAAAAAAAACCTCTTACTTTCTTATTTTTCATGTTTATTTTATCAGTAACCAAATACAATTATTTTTTTCATGGAATTCTTATGTACACTAAATGGAACAATATTTATAAAGAATCCTTGTATGTGTTATTATTCTTTCTTCATAACATTCATAAAATAATTATAGAATAAATAAGTAATGTTTTAGATATTAATTGAAATTAAAACACTGTCACTTTAGTTCTTTTGTTTGTTCACATGTGAAGCTGACAAATATTTTATATTATTACTCAGTATTTGTGTATCATGAGTCTGCTCTCTTGTCCACTGCCTGCTCTGTTCTGATTGGATTGTGTGTAGACTCACTCCTTCCCCACTCTACCTCTTTCCTTGTTACTTTCCATCCACAGAAAGTCCTTCCCTGACTCTCTTGTCTACCCAAAATCCAATCATTCTTCAAAGTTCACCTAATTTCCTCAGTCTTTTGTAAGAACTCCCCATCAATGCTACCTTTGTGCAAACCTGAGATTCTCTATCAACTATCTAAACCAGTATATGGTACAGAGTAATTTCCTTTTTATCTTGTCTTTAGTTGTATGACATGAAGAAGTCTATCCTCTGTAGTAGCCATGACTTCACTGAGATAAGTGGAACCATTGTTTAAGGACTATCCAAGTGAGATTTTTGTACAGGAGACAAACAACGTATGTTTTAGGTTTAGCATAACTCAGTCTCTTCCTCTGTCCTCTGCAAGTGTCTCGCACAGAACTGGACACAAGGAAGAGGCTTTGTCAATACATGTTTCATGGATCTGAAAATCTTTTTGCTTTGTTTTGGTCATGATGCCAGTATGAAAAATATTCAATTGATATTTAATCAAGATTTTCCATCAAAAAATTCAAAGTACATGTCCATTGAACTTGATGTACCGAGACAAACAAGTACAACTGAAAAGAACACATAGTTAGCCAGAGACAAAATGGAAAAATACCAGGCTGGTCAAGAACAACTTCCAAATTCTTTGTCTCCTTCTCTGACCAAAGAATTTATTCCATATTATTGTAATGAAAGAAGCACTTCAACTGAATGCCAGAGTTCTTTCTACTTGCAGGAGGCAAAGGCTGAGATTGCCAACTCAGAAGCCTACTTGTTCGTATTTAAAAGTTTCTCTTTAAATTTCTAGCATAGAACAGTTATGATTTCCACCTATCATTTCTTTAGAATTAAGCCAAAGATTAATTTTAACGTTTGTTTTCAGTATCCCATTTCCTTTAATTGCTTAAACATAAATTACTTTTATTGAAGTATTAGTTGAAAGTTGCAATGAAATGTGGCTGGAGAGTTTGAAATTCAAATGTACACAAAAGTTTTTAAAAGAGAGTCAATCAAAAGCAAGGAGTATATTTCCACATTTGAGAATGAAAGCAGTGGCACTCAGGGAGGCTGAGGCAGAAGAATTGCAAAGTCAAACTCAACCTGGAAGAGTGTCTTAGTGAGTCTCTGTCTCAAAATGGAAAAATTAAATGGATGAGGGCATAGTTCTTTTGAAGGCCCTGGGACACTCCTGCTCTCTGGAGACCATTGAACAACATTAAATCTGAGGGTAAAACTAATCACTGCACCATGTAAGTCACATTCACATCCTGCGAGGTGATGGTACATCAGTAGGAGTCCCCAGTATCAAGCAGAACCATACTGAGCCAGAGCCAAGACACGGTCTTACTAATATTTAGGCAAAGGGAATTCTTCCTACTCTTTCCTCTGTGTCATCAGCACTAGAGGATCTACGGCCTGAGAGAGGCTGGGAAGGAGGAGTCTTGGAAACTGACTGTAGTGACAAACCTCTACCCACTAATCTAAGCAACAGGGAAAGAGAGAGAGGCCAAGCTTTGCATCAAGTATTCAGAATCACATCTTAAACGCAAAATAAGATTTTTCTAGAAGCTGAAAATGACTGGAAAGATATGGAATCTAGCCAAGACTTCAGTGAAGGAGAAACCACAAATATATTTTTAGTCCAAAGAGTAGTAAATTCTCAATAAATCTGCTGTGCGTGTGTGTGTGTGTGTGTGTGTGTGTGTGTGTGTGTTCTGATAATATGCTGGGCTAGATTATTCATAACAACTATCTTGTTAAACAAAAAGAGTACATGAGAAATGCTGGATAAATTTTTTTTTAAAACCTTAAGGACATGTATAAGGCATCAAATAGTTGTTAAGAAACAACGCCGAGTGAGAAATGGACAAAATGTCCCTTTATCTTGAGGATGTTTCCTTAAGCAGAAACACAACACGCTTCAGTTTTTATTGCCCAGATGCTGCCAGGAAGAGGGTAGAGCACCCAGAACCACCCATCCTTCTGTAAAACCAGAATCCTAATGTGGTATACATTTAGTGTGCAGATATCAAGCAACCATGTCCACTATGTTCAAAGAAATAAAAATAAACTTGAAAATATCTGCAAGAGACAAACAATTAAAGTCAACCAGCAGATTTTTAAAGTGTGTATATTTAATTTAAAAAGATACTGTTGCAGAGAGAAATACTGAACTAGGAGATGAATCAGAAGAAGTTGTCTAATACACAGGGAGGGAGGGAGAGAGACAGAGATGGGAAAAAGTAAAGATCCACAGGAAGTAAAGAGAGAAAATTGTATCTTTATTTGGAATTCTGGAGGAAAAAGAATGAGACAATATTTGGTTAGATGACATCTGAAATTTTTCTGGAGATGAAAGATACCAATCAGGGTATTCTAGAAGCCCGGTGATTCCCAAGAAGCATAAATAAAAGGAATTTCACATATAGGTAATAAATTGCAAAAACCAAGCATGGTAAATCTTAAAAGAAACAAGTAAAGCTGAGGATTTAGCTCAGTGGTTTCGCCTTCTGCTGTGCAAGCGCAAGGACCTGAGTTCGATCCCTGGTACAAAAAAAAAAAAAAAAAGAAACAAGTAAAAAAGTGAAATTATTTTCAAGTGAAATTACCTTCACACAGTACCAGTTATACTGACAAATGACAAACTTATTTATTATTATTATTATTATTATTATTTTGGTACTGGGGATCAAACTCAGGGCCTTGCGCTTTTGAGGCAGGCACCGGAACCACTGAGCTAAATCACTGGCTGACAGACTTATTAAGAATAAAACTTGAGGGCCGGGGATTTAGCTCAGTGGTTCCGCTGCCTGCCTCGCAAGTGCAAGGTTCGAAGTGCGATCCCCAGTACAAAATAAATAAATAAATAAATAAAACTTGAGACCAGAAGATAGGAGAATGATCTATTGAAAGTGCTGAAAGAAAATAACTGTCACCACTACGCATAGCAACATGATCTTTCAAGAATGAAAGAAAAATGGTATTTTCAGTCCAACAAAAACTGAAAGAGTATGTGACTTGTAGACGCGCTAAGAAAATTCTGAAAGAATACTTCAGGTGGAGGAAAATGATTCTAGAAAAAAGATCTAAGATACAAAAAGAAATGAAGAGCAAAGAAAGTGTTAAATGTGGGGTACACTTAGATAAGCATTGAGTGTTATACATAACAGTTAAACAGTTTTAGAAGGTTGAATAAAATCATAGCATTAAGAACATGAAAACAACAACATAATATTGTATGGGGGCTAAGTGGAGTTAAAGTATTTCAAATTTGGTGACAAAGAAAAGCTATTAATTAACTTTACATTTTTATACTTAAAGTATTTATGGGCCTCAAATCTACAGTTACAGATAGTTAAATGAATAGAAACAAATTAAACAGCACTATAAATTCATAGAAGAAAAGATGAAGTACAAATAAGGCAAAGTAGAGAGAAAAATAGAATAGGCAAAATTTTTAAAAGATTAAGGTAAAACACTAAATATGTCAGTAAATGCTCTAAACAAGGGACAAAGATGACCTGGGAAAAATCAAATTGTATCTTGTTTACTAGGTATATAGCTGAAAAAGGATTGGTAAAAGATATACCATTGGGCCGGGGCTTTAGCTCAGTGGTTCTGCTACCTGCCTCAAAAAGTGCAAGGACCCGAGTTCGATCCCCAGTACCAAAAAAAAAGAAACAAAAAAAAGATATACCATTAAATGCTACAACTTCTCATTCCCCAAAAAACCTGGTATAACAAGATGATATTACATAGAATGAATTTCCAAAAAAATTAGTAGAGATTCAGATAACAGTGTATGAGAAAATTTAAAATTTATATATATACATACATATTAAAAATAGATAAACTTATGGTAGAAACTTGTATTGCTCCTTTTTGTTTTCTATTCAACAAAGAAACAAAAGTTCAGCATAGAAATAAAAAATGTGTACAATACTACTGTCACACTTGACCTCATGAATGGACATACTTAGAATATGGCATCAACGTCAGCTGAATATCTGTTCTTCTTAAAAAGTAAGAAAGTTCATGAATTTGAGTACTGACCTTCCAATCTTCAAAGAACTGAAATCATACAGTATATGTTTTCTGAGTTCATTGTAAGTCAGCTATAAACAACAACCAAGAAAAGAAATAGAAAATCTTCATTAGTCTGGATTGTTTAAAAATTATACTTCTAAAACAAACATACTATTTAAAGAGAAAATCGTAATAAAAATTACAAAATATTTTGAACTAAGTGACAATAAAAATATTCATGAACAACTGTGGGATAATTCTAAGTAGCATTTAATGGGAAATTTATACTCTTACATGCATATATCAGAAAAAGAAATAGATAATGAGCTAAGTATCTGAATACATTTCTAAGGATTAAAATAAAAGCAAATAAAAATAGGCTAAGAGAAAAAATTATGATATTATGAAGAAACACACAACAGAAAAGAACAAAGAAGCCAACATATTTTTTAAAAATAATAGATTATAAAACCATGGTGAGAATCCTCAAGTAATTAACAGAGAGTGTGCTATTAATCATCAGGAGGGAAAAGTTGAATATCATTACAGATGTCTCAGACACCTAAAATACAGCCAACTTGGTTTAAATAAGTAAAATTATGACAAAGTTGATAAATTCTCAGACTCAATAAGATTGAATAGTTCTATAAGTATCAAATAAATTTAATCTATAATCAAAATTTTCCACAGATATAAAATCAGTGAGGGCTATATGATTTCATTCATAAGTTCACCCAAACATTCAAGAAAAATAGTCCTGTCTTCTGGGGACTCTAACAGAGAACAGAAAAGATGGAACACTTCCCAACTCATTTCTGAGGCACCAGAACACTGATACCAGAGTATAAAAAGAGAAGAAAATATTGCAGAACAATTTTACTCATGAACACATAAATGAAACTCCTAAAGAAAATATTAGGAAACCAAATACAGCAATATCTAAAAATATAATCCATTATATCATCATACCAAGAATACCAAAAAAAGCATTTAATAAAATTTAGCATCATTGTATGATAACCATTCTCAGCAATCTAAAAGTAAAAGGGACTTTGTAGATTCATTGAAGTTTAACTACGAAATATACCTACCATGCACATCACAGTTAATAGCAACACATTAAAAGCTTTTCTTTGATGTTAGAAAGGAGGCAGAAATCCTCACTGTCACTACTTCTAGCTTGCATTACAATAAAGTCTTCAATACCACAATAAAAGAGAAACTTACATAAATGAGAAAGAGACTAGGAAAGAAAACAAATAATTTTTAAAGATGATTATTTCTGTGTACATAGAAAACACCAAAATAATCTATTTGTAAATTATTAGGATCAAGAGACGAACATAGCAAGATTCTTGTATCTATAGCATTCAAAACTAAATTGTAGTTTTTACATAAAAATACATAAGATTGATATTAAGAGAAAAAATAAACTTTTCAAAAATTTTAGGTACCCAGGAATAAACCCCGCTAAAATTAGTGAAAGACTTCTAAGGAGAGGAATTTTATAATTTAATTAAATTTAAATTTTATAATTTAAATTAGGAACCTTAAAGAATACCTAAATAAAAAACTATGTTGTGATCATACAGTGAAAGAATTTACTATTGTTAAGATTTCAAGCCTTCCTAAATTGGTTTATAGATTCAATGTGCTTGCACGTATGTGTATGTGAAAAAATTGTAAGCTAGTATCAAATTTCAAGGGTGGGAAGCATAGACTAGTGGAACAAAATAGAGTCTGAAAACAGCTGCAAGTACCTCTAGATGATTGATATATGCCAAGTAGTACTGCAAATCAATGGGAATCAGTGGAATATTCATTAAATGATGTTCAAATAATTGGTTATATAAATGGGCTAAAATAATAAAATTAAACCTCCACATCACGCATAGTTAAAAATTTCTATAGCTAAAAAAAAAAAATTTCTATAGCTCAAAAATGATAACATTTTAAAGAAATAACAGAAGACTGTCTTCATGTATTTAAAGAAGGGAAGGACTTATTTAGTTGTGTACAAATAGCAACAACCACAAAAAATAATTTAAATGCAACTATATTAAAATTTAAAACTTCAAACACCATAGACTATAGAAATAGTGAAACATCAAACACTATAAGAATAGTGAAAATCTAAGTGCAGGGTAGAAAAATAAAATCTAAATACACATAACTGCCAAAGATAAAGACAAAAGTGCAGTATTCACATACATTTGTTCAATTTTTTAATCAAACATTTATTATATGGTAGGCAGTAGTCTAGGCAACAGGGATACATTTGAGTAGAGACAGAGGCAGTATAGTGAAGTAGATAAATAGGGGTAAAATATATGTAGCATGTTAAATGGGGATCAGTGTCTTGGAGAAAAATAAAGACACATTATATCCATCAGCAGCAAACACACATGAACATTGCCATTCATTGACAGGTGAGTGGTGAGTCTGGGGGAAGTTGGACCTGTCTTTAAGATTTACATAGAGTTGGGCAGGTATTTCAACTGCATTTTTTCTGCCTTCCCGCACTTCCCTGTACATGCACATAAATATTTTTCTCTCTTACTTGTAGTCGTATAAAACTTCTTTAAATGGACACTTTTACTTTTAAAATGCAAAGATGTCTTGAAGTGGTAACACAGTATTGAATTTACATTTGATGTTAAATTCCTCAACTTAGACTTCCTTCCTGAGAATAAATGGAGAGAGATGAGTAAGAACTGATTTCATGTGTAGACACCAGCAGCACAGCTGATGAATGGGGTACTGTAGAAAGCAAATGCTCATGCAGCTTATCTTACAGTTCCTAGATATTCAGAAAATAAATACTTGTCTCATTGCTGGAAATGGATGGTGTACTTGCACGAGCTCGGATTCAGTTAGACACTGAGGCGGCACATCTGAGTTCGCTGTGTGATAATCTGAAATGAAGGTAAAAAAAGGAGCAGTGAGGAAGAAATTGACAAAATGCCATATACTGGAAGGCTTATGAGCAACAGATATTCATTTCTCATATTTCTGGAGGCCAGAAGTCCAAGATCACAGATTTGGAGCCAAACACAGCCATATTTTCACTGTGTCATCATACGGAGAAAGTGTTTAAGATCTTTTGGGGCACTTCACCTTCACGACCAAAGACTCCTCCAAACACCATCATCTTGGGAGTAAGGATTTCAGCATATAAATTTTGAGCAGGTCCATTCAGTCCACAGCACAGGAGTTCTCTGCAGATCATTGTGCATCATAGCCAGAAAAACTTCAGATTTACAAATCTGCGGTGATAACTTGGGACAAAGATAGTCAAAATTTACTTAATGAAGAAACCACAGTCCTGAGCAAGCTCAGCTGGGCTTGAGGCTGGCAAGGCTCTGACATGAGACTGAAAGTGATTCCTCAATTTCAACTTCTCTTTTCAATATTTTGAATAAAATACTGCTTTCATAAATAAAACAGACTTTTGTATACATGGGTTCCTCCAATTTCCTAGAAAATCAAAGCATATGGTTTAATTGTTTTAAAAAGCAGGGAAGACTTTTTCTGGGGATTTAGCTCAGTGGCACTGCGCCTGCCTTGCAAGCACAAGGTCCTGAGTTAGATACTTGGTACAAAAAAAAAAAAAAAAAAAAAAGAGCAGGGAAGGGTCAAAGAATAAATACTGGTTAAGCCAAGAAGGAACCAGATGTTATTAAATGAGAAAATGTTCAGTAGAGCAAGTCTGGTTTACAATTAAACTTTGCTTGTTACACGTTTCTTGGATTCTTGCAATGGTCTCTATTTTTCTAATTTAGTCTTTTCCTTCCACAGTATTCTACAAACAGCTTTGAATCATGACTCCAAAATGAAGGTGAATGTGTGAAGTTAGCAGCATGGAACATTGAAATAATTAGGAACATCCTGTGCTTCTTCACAGTGCTCCGAAATTTCTACATCATTCTACTTCATTCACAGACAAAATCAAGGTCACTAAAGTAGATGCTGGCATCATCTGTCTAAATATCCTGAATTTGGATACTTTCTTATACTTTCTCTTTGAAGCAAGAAAATGTGAGAAATAATAATCATAATTCGGATCCCTGTTTAGTTCTAAACCAAAAGCTTAAAACTTGGTATCCTTCCCTCTTCCATTGATGCAAATACACTAATGTTATTGAAAGCCTAGCACAGCATGTCCATATCTATTCCCTGGTACCACTGAACTGACTTTGATTTGTTTTCATCTGTCTGTGAGATCATTACTATCCTGCTGCATAATTGAATTTGTTCATATTAGCGTGAGGTCTTCCCTAAATGAATTCACCGGTGGACATTCAGTAGTAACAATTATTTGTGTGCACTTTTTTAGTGACTTCTCCTCTAGAATATTTACTTGCTTTGGAGTATAGTGTCTTCTTGATAGCTTTTATTTAATCCTCCTTTTCAATCTCTTCCCATTCTTTCATCATAGGTACCAAAAATAAAAACCCAATTTTTGGAATGGATGAGCCAGCATATGGCAATCTTTCTCTTTATGATTGTCCCAAATCTTTGATCTCTGTAGTCCTTTCAATTAAGGTTTTTATATAAAACTGTCATTGACCTTGGAAGTGCCAGCTGTCCTCTTGAAATATGAGGCTGGTAATGATGACATACAGCATTCATAATAACAAATGGTAGCTCATATTTCAGCTGAGTTGGGTTTTTATGCTCTGCTTTTAGACTCAATGTATTCATATGGATAGAAAATATTAAAATGAAATTCATCTGGTGTCTCTCTCTGTCTCTCTCTCCCTGGGAAATATATAAAATTAAAACCTACATCAAGTCTGCTCATGAGTCAGGTCATGGCTGGTATAGGGGTTAGGCAACTCTTTCAAACTGGAGATTTGATGTTCTTATTTGAAGAGATTAAGTGTTTATCTAGAATGGAGAAATTTTACCATCACTTTTATCCCTGTTATAGACTATAAGGAAGCACCAACACCTTAATTCTTTCATAGTATAGGATGAAAATTAAACCAAATCAAAGCTTTGAAAATACCAGACTATATAATAAACACAATAAAAGAAATTATGACCTGAATTAAGTTGAATATGTTTTTACTATAAAAGAGAATTATTTTGTGTATTATGTTGAACTACTGATCTTTGGCTACTTTTTGCATTTATAAACACATCTTTATATAAGCCTTCTCCCGGGCTATTAAGGGACTTTCAGGATTAGGGGAATGTAGTTAACATGGCCAAAGGTACCAAAATCTCAGTATCTCAGTTTGACAGGCAGACTAAACCTTTCTTTTTGAGACTGATTGTATAGCATGGTGAATACAGTTAATAATAGTGTATTGCACATTTTAAAATTACTGATATTAAGTTTCAAATGTTCTTACCACAGAAAAGAATTTGAATTAACAGATATGTTAATTAATTTTATTCAATTATTGTTATAATTATAAATCACAGCATCCTGTTGTACCCCATAAATGTATACAATTTTGAATTGTCAATTTATTATTAAAATTAAAAAACTGAAAAAGAGAAATGTTCATACTTTCTTGTAAAGAATTTAGTTATGGCATGAATATAAAGAGAAAAAATTACAAATGGATGGTTTTTCTTTTTTACCTTTCAAAAAGAGACCTTTGAATTATCACATGACACCCTACTAATATGCAGAGTTTTATGTTTTATGCATCATTTTAAAAATAAATTTGCTTGATTCACAGCTTTTCAGATGTCTTCCAGCCAGGTCCAAGATGGAGCTCTTTCACAACCACTATGACTATGGTGTCACTGATTGAAGTCCTTAGGGTAAGTTCCAGTGAATATGCAATGGAAACTGTTAAGCAAGGTTCAGCCACAGCTGGTCTGAAATTGAAAACACATGAAGTATTGGTTGCACTGACAAGGACAGGTCAGAACTTGTGGATCATCAGGGAAAATTCTCCATGCTGACAATTACTGTATTGGTAGCTCAATTTGTGGGACCTACTCCTGATGCTAGATTGTTATGTAATTTGATGAGGCAGGAATACTTAGATGCTACTTCTTGTGTCTTGTCTTGTCTCTCTGATTGGAAGTAACACAATGAGGTGGCTGAGGACCATATGATGTCAGCTCCTTATTGCTGGTTAATGGTAATATGAGCCCTTACATTTTCTCAACCTGCTCATTGGCTAACTAGTTTGACTGCAGAGCTATGTCCATTGAAGCTCATTCTCAATCAGCTTCTATTTATTTGAGAGACATATGTCTGAGTTTATGGGGTGCAGTTTAGATGAACCAGGTAAATATGGTGTGCATGCCTTAAGAGAGAAACTTCCTAAATAGCAGGGTCTCACTACAAGGAACATTTCCATTGGAATTGTTAGTTTAGACTCAAGTTTATGACCTATAATGAGAGATTTGACAGTGGGGAAATCTACTCTGGTTATGCTACTGCATCAGTTTCTTCCTTTAAAATAAGTCACCTTCTTACAATATCAATTACTTACTTATTCCAAGGTCTATAACTATAATATTTTCCTCAGAAGCGTTTCTATCAAGAGAAAAAAATGCTACATAGCTTTGGTCTGATATAGGAAATAAAATTCTTATACTGGTTTCTAATACCCATAATAAGGACTGCAGGAAGAAAAATGTGTGTTTCTCCTCCGCTTGTATTAGTGTACCTAAAGACATTGAGTCAAAACACCTAAATATTAACAAGGTGGCCATCTTGGAAATGGTTTAATAAGCAGGAATAGTTTACAAAGTAACAGAAGATAAAGAGGAGTGAACTTTTCTATCAGAAAATCCCAGTAAGTCTTGGAGTTTGCATGGAAGATATATTAGGCTACATCGCACAGTGCTCCTATTAGAAGAAAATTGCTCCTGAAACAAAGAAGAAGAAACAAAGGAAAAATTATTGAGGGAAATCCTTTTCATTTCATCAAACAAGGGAAACAGATGGAGAAAGAATTTGTAAAGAGAATTTCTCAGTGCAAAAAATTTTATTTAAACATTTTGTTCTTGGTGTGAGTGCCAAATCTAAGCTCAACTATTCTTGCTGTTGACTGAAAATGAATAATCAACTCATGATAGTGTTCTTATTAGGTTTGTGGTGGAGATGATGATGACAAAGACAGCAAACAACTTTTTATGATAGCTAACATTTTTCTCTGTCAGGCATTATTTTAACTGAATAAGTAAGCATGGCATGGAAACAGTTTACTTGGACATAGTAGGGTAAAGGGCTATATCTACTACACCTCTCTTTCAAGATACTTATAAACTTTAATAATTGCTCAGGAAATCTAGACAGTGTATTAAACACACATCTGCATTCTTCTTTTGGCACCCTGGTGATTGTTTCAACTCAATTCAACAAGTAATTATTTGTATCTGTGATTTGGCAATGCCATGAACAGAAAGGAGACACAAGAGATGCATTCCTCTGAGAAGTCGAGAGATTGTGGTCTACCTTACAGGGGTGAGACACACACAAAGATTGGACAGCAAATGGTCCAAGGCAGGGTGTCACTAAACGTAGTAGTGTTTCAGAAGCTCTAGTAAGGAGAGACAGTAGTGAGGACGAGAGAGAACTGGAGGAGAGAACACTATGAGAGTTGATCAGCACCAAGGAAGAGTAAATGGAAGAACAGCAGCTGAAAATGCCATCCAGAGAAACTATTGCAGTGAGCCCTGTGTTGTCAAAGCACAGCATTTGCCTGCCCTTTCTGTGAGGATTTAAAAGAAAAAAAAAACAAAACTTTTGCTACCAATGCTAACTTTTTACAGCACAAAAGTTCAGGTCATTAAACACAGCAATTGATGTAATAATTACTGATAATCCATAACAACAAGAATAAATATAACGTAGGTTATCTTCCAAGTTTAAGGGGAAAATATAAACCCAGATTAACCTGTTATTTTGGAATAACCTAATAGTTTAATTAGAGAAGATGTGGAAACTAATTTAAGTTATTTTTTGTTTCTGCTGTTGAATAATGAAGGGTTGAAGAAATCTAGAATATAGGCAATTAGTTGCTTCCATCTGAAGTTTTCTACAGCATTTTGTAGTTTATTTTTTATACTCATTACATTATTATAAAATTTTGTTTTTAAACTGATATACATTTGACCACATTGCCAAAATTGATGACACTCTTCATTCTTTCTGTAAAACACGGTGATTTATTTCTGCATAAGGACCCTACTCTTCAAAGTGCCCTCCTAATCCCCACACTAGCCCAGCTGTTTGCTTCTTGACAGCCAGCTGCACCGGCTTCCAAACTTCCCCAGTGAAACTCTTTGTTATCAGAAATCTATATTTTAAATGCAATATGTACCTAGTAAAATATAGATGAAAAAGGAGCCATTTCTATAAAAACTACCAGTAAAGCCAAACCACTAAAATTCCTTTTGAAGTACATATAAGTGACCCAACTGTAAAGAAATGGAGCAAAAAAAATAACACATGATTCTGTACTGGGATTGATGACAATGACCTTAAATTTCTGCTCCACTCCAAAGAACTTGAAATTGAATGTGATTTAGACACCAAAAGGTAGACTCATACATTTGCGATTATACATCAAAATATGGGCAGATTAAGGTACCTTCATTTATGTTAAACAAGAAAAATAATTATAATATGTATGTATTATGCTTTTTTCCCCTTTAGTTTATTTTATTTGTATTAACCGAATAACCAGTTCCAAATCTAGTGTCTTGGGTTATAAATGCCTGAAGTCAGTGAGTAATCAGGGCCAGATTGAAGATCTGAGAGTTCAGTGGGCAGCAGAAAACACAACAATCAGAGGTTTGTAGCTTTTGAATGTCATGAACTAGAAAAATTTACAACGGTATATTATTGTCAACATTTTATAGGATAATATTGGTGTTCCAAACACTAGTCAGATCAGTTAATGAACGTTTCATTAAACGTAGTATTGTGTGGTATCATTTAAAATTCACTACATTGTTCTTATTTTGCTCATTTTATACATCAAGCCTTCATTCTCGGTCTCCTTTTATTCAAACTGAAACTTTTGAACTCAAGCATGACAGCTGTTTCATGCAGTTTCTACACCTTTAGTAATGTGTGTTCTCACTTTAAATAAAAAAGCATTTTCACAGTAATCCCCCACCATGTTTTCTTACATTGTTTTATTATAATGTAACATAAATATGTACATGTCTCATTTGAATGTAAAAGAAATATATGCTCAAGGCTCCTGTCCAACTCAAAAGCAAAAGGAATTTGCAAGTTAAATACTAACAAAACTGCAAAACCATTAAAATTCAAATTAACAGCATTGATTTAGTGTGATACATAATATTGTTTTACTGGAACAATATGGCTGATACAGGGTTTAAACATAAGAATGCAACCTTGGGTCAGGTCCTCTATAATCAGCTTTTATAGTTTGACCTCAGCAACACTAGTGTAAGAATAAATAAATATGTGTGCTTTTAAGTATGATTTTGTTTCTTAATTTAAGATAAAGAGTTTTCTTATAAAAATCAAAGCTTTTCTAGTGAATAATGGTCCTACAATAATTTTCCTGAAGAGGTAACTCTGTAAATTGTTTAACATTGTGGTATTTAAGAAATCTGTGTATGTACAGTTAATCCAAGTATTAAATAATGAATATTTCGTAGCATATTTATTGTTAATGAATTATCTTGCTTAGTATCTGAGCAGTATACCCACTTGCAGAATACACACAATGCTGGAGGATACAAATAGGTTGCTTTCTTCTTTGTTAATTCTGCAGGCCTATACCATCACATTACATGTGACCACTCACTCAGTCCTCCCACTGCTCATCTCTACTCTTCTGATTGTGAAACCAGGCAGCACTCCTCAGCACCATTTGATCCAAACACAGTCACAAACTCAGGCATTAGCACTATAAGGCACTGATCTGATAGGACACTAATTTTCATAAGCTGGAATGCGCTTTCATTAACTTTTAAGTTTCTCAGTGAAATGAAAAAGCTCTGGCCAAAAATTGAGATGTTGAAGAATATACCCATAATATACTCTGAACTTTAGAGACAAGATTTCAAAATCTGGTCCATGGCACAGTGAGGGGAAAAAGACCAAGGCAACTAAAAAAAAAAGATTTAAGGTAGTCAAACGTTTCCTAGAATAAAGCACCAGCTGTCAATAGCTTTGTTTTTAATCAATAGAGTTTTTAAGTATATGTCTGTAGTACAAAATGAAAACATTTTTTGTGGGTAGTTGGAAAATGTATATAACACATCTCAATTCTTTATACATCCCCTTCCCCTCCCTCTCTCTCTCTCTCGGTAACATCTCTTAGCTCCTTTCTCATTTGCCAAAGACCTATCTCACTAATTCCTACTATCTTCTATTTTGCTCTTTGATTTATTTATACTTTTCTCATATAAGAGAAACCATATGATTTTTAAGCTTGTGTGTCTGATTTCCATTTTCTTACAAATGACTGAAGTTTATTCTTTTTATAGCAGAATAGTGCTCCATTGCGTATAAATATCACATTTTCTTTTATCTATTTGTCTTTTTATGAACATATAGACTTCTACAATTTACCTATTATGACTTGTGCTGCTATAAATATGGATATGCGTGTATCATTGTAGTATGATGTCAGGAAGATACCTAGAAAGTAAATAGCTGGGTGGAATGAAATTTCTAGTTTTAGTTTTTTGAGGAATTTCTATACTGATTTCCAGCTGTCCTACTCTGCATTCCCACCAGCAATGTAGAAGAGTTCCTTTTTTCCTCCACTGCCTCACCAGCATTTGTTATTATTAGTTTCTCTTTGATAGCTGCTTTTTTTCTGGAGTAAGATGGAATTTCAGTGTTGTTTTAATTTGCATTTAAAATGCATTTTGCATCACCCAGTGATGTTGAATATTTTTTTATGTATTTATTGGCCATTGGTACTGAGAAGTGTCTATTCATTTGAATTACCCATTTTTTACTGAATCTTTTTTTGGGGGAGCCTAATTTTTTTGAGCTCTTTGTATGTTCTACGTATTAATCCTCTATTCAAAGGTTAGCTGGAAAAAATTTTTTTCTCATTCTGTACATTGTCTTTTTACTCTACTGATTATTTCCTTTGTTGTACAGAAACTTTTAAATTTGAAATACAGTGGTACCTAGGTTTATTTCCAAACAATTTGGTTTGCAAACAGAAGTATTTGGCAAAATTTTGTTTTTGTTTGCAAACTCTGCATTGGGTGACAGACATGACTGTGGCCACCTTTCCTGCAGGAACACAGACGTGGCCATCTTTTCCAGAATCTTGGAACAAATTAAGTTTGTGAACCAAGGTGCCATTGTAATCCCAATTGTTGATTCTTGATGTTATTCTTTTGCAATTAGGGTTCTGTTAAGAATGTCCTTTCTGCACCTAGGACTTAAAGTGTTTTGCCTCTCTTGTCTTCCAGCAGGTTGTGTTTCTCTTTAATATTTACATCTTAGATCCATTTTTATTTTAATTTAGTATATGGTGAGAGACACAGGTGTAGTTTCAATCTTCTATATGCATACAGCCAATTTTCCCATCACTATTTGTTAAAGAAGCCATCTCTCCTTCAGTGTATGTTTTTAGCCCCTTAGTCAACGATCCAGTGTCTAAATGTGTCTGCAGTTGTTTCTGCATCCTTTACTCTGTTCCATTGGTCTGCATCTGTTTTTGTGCCAGTATCATGCTGTTCTTGTCACTGAAGCTTTATAATATAACATGAAATTTGTGATTATGGTGCATCCTGCTTTGCTATGTTGCCCAGGATTGCTTTTGCTACTGGCAAATTAGCAAAGGAGAAAGTAAGTTTCCTAGGGCAAACACTACAAACAAAGAGGAAGTAAGGAGTCAAAGATTCAATGAAGGTATTCCAAAAAGAGCTGATGGGAGAATTTAGCAAGTAAGCCCATCAAGGGTCTCAATGGTGACGAACCTATGGCACGCGGGCTACAGTGGGCCACTTGTATCATTGAAAGTGCTAACAGGTTCTCCATTACTAGTAGGTTTTTAGTTCAGGCTGAATGCTGTCAGATAGGTTGGAATCAGCATGGGTTTCATATCACTGTGGACATTTTTAGTTCATTGTTTCCATATCACCCCACCTCCAGGTCTTAGGCACTAACAGCATGTCTGTTTTTCTTTTTAGACTGTCAGCTCCTCAACAACTGGGAAATTACTTCATTCTTCTCTATGACTCTACTGCTTTGAAGTTTCAGATACACAGTAGAGCTCAAGTAAAATAAATGGAA
Source organism: Heterocephalus glaber (assembly GCF_053883595.1). Lineage (NCBI taxonomy): Eukaryota > Metazoa > Chordata > Mammalia > Rodentia > Bathyergidae > Heterocephalus > Heterocephalus glaber. Next base: position 12,443,708 of record NW_028258354.1, on the reverse strand, counting down.
CAAAAAATCTCTGAGTTGGAAAGAATGTTAAAGACCATTTAGGCCATTGTTTTGCAACTTCTAAACTACAGATTAGGGAAAGTTTGTACTGTGTTGTGGAAGCCAGAATATATAAAAAAAAATTATTGAAGCTTTACTCTTAAAACACACATCTTTCTGATTCCAGACCAAACCATTAACCAGTTTGTTATAATGCATCCAAATTAGTCAAATTACTAACATTTTAAAGTCTATTTTTAAAAAACATCCACAAGATGGGCATTTTGGCAGAGACAACCACTGATCCACTAAAATTCTTACTTATCTTTTGCATAATATGGAGTTGTTGAAAGTGTCACTGTAGCTGCCTGGCTACAGACTGCAGTTTTGAGCCCCACTCTGCACCTAAATGTTAGGTCCTATGAGAATGAAATGTTGGCATGTATCTGGATAACACTTTTGGTTCAGGGCTTTAAGAATGACTGTAATTTTTCTACTCTCTCTTTCCCTTTCTCTGAGCTGTACTAAAATGTTGATAATTAGATCCTGGAGTAGGAGTTAGTAAAACTTTTCCTATAAAAAACCAGATAAAAAGTGTAGGCTTGCAGATCATAGTAATGCTATTGCAGCTACTCAAATCTACAATTGTAATATAGGAGAGACCAAGCACAAACATAAATGAATGGACATGGTCATGCTCCAATAAGATTTTGTTTATAAAAATAGTCAACAGGCAAGATTTGGTCCACAGATTATAGTTTGCCAACCTCTATCCTACAGGATGATGGAGCCATAGTAAAGAAGGATCTAAATTTAAGTCCTGTATCACTGCATGGAAAAGAATCTCAGACAAACAGGATACCCATGTAGGACAGTGACTCAACTGCGAATTTTCTATATACTTTGAGTTGATACATAATGTTTTAAAAATCTATTTCTTAGAGCGCCTAGTGTCATTCTAGCCAATAAAATTGGCAAATTGGAATGTGAATCTACCATTATATAAAAATATATATATAAAATATTGGCCTAGAGGCAGATGGTGGACACCAACAGATATCTAATCTCAAATAATGGAGATATACAAGGACAAAATCATCATCTGCAATAGCTTGAGAGGAAGATGAAGTATCAACTGAGTCTGTACCTTTTGATATGGGGCTGCGGAAGGGGGAGAGGAGTGATTGGAAAAAATCAGAATCTTAATGTGTGTTTGCAGTTACTTGGTTACTGCATGTAGTAAGATATTACAAGAAAGTGATAGGCTCAGGCAAAGACTGATTAGAGCGCAAGAGATAAAAGGGAATAGAAAGAGTACAGGAATGTGGAGCTTCCCAGTGTGAAAGAACCCATCTGGCCCTTAAACAACAAGAGGTAATATTGAAGGAGGCCTCGAGTGACAAAGGTCCAATAAGGCTCCTCAGTCAAATAAGGTGACTCAGCCCTATAGCAAAGATAAGATTGAGGGTGTTGCCCTTTCCCCTAAACCTGTGGCTTTAGAAAGTCTCATTAAATTGAGGGAAAAGGCCTATGGGAAAGGAAACAAAAAAAGTAGACTTGAGAGCTACACGCAGGAAAAACCTTGAATGTGGTTACACATGAAACCAACTGAATGCAAACAGATTGAGAGCTATTAAGTTTCTGAGGTCCTCATTTTGTCAAAGGGAGATTGTGTTATAATCCCCTCCCTGTAAAAAGATTATTCACCTTTGCCCCCTGCCTTAAGACTTACAGTGATCACCTGAGGGAGAAATGTACTTCCCTGTCCTATCAATATCAGACTTTACCCAATGGAATGTGAGAAGTAATGAATATTATCTTGCTCTACATATGCATTAGGAGCCATTGCATGGATTTGTTAATTCCATACAGGAACTGATCTTTCAATCTGGACTCCAGAATGAAAGAATCACAGAACAAAAGGCTACCAAAACACAGATGACATTTAATGTGAGCAAGAAGTAAACCTATATTGTTGTGAGTTACTGGAACTTGGGTGTTGTTTATTCCTATGGCAAAGCTTAGCAATAGCTGACTGAAATGTAAAGAAATTACACCTCTGACCCAAACTTGTGACTCGTCTTTAAAAAAAATGCCAGGCCCCTTCAGAAGTGGTCATGGCAGATAATAGACAGAGAAGACTTCCTGGAAGAGACAGCGATGGTGAACAAGGAAGATCCTCCTGAGAAAGGATAACTAGTGTCTGATTAAGGAATTTCCCTAGTTCCCAAAAGGCAGGGTCTTGCCAATGCCTCTCTAGTAAGATTTCATACCTAGTAGTGTCCTGATATGAGCTTCCCATTTTTTCTTCATTCAAATGAGAGCTCTCATTGTATGTATCTTGTCTCTGTTTACCATTCCATCTTATCATTTTCAGTGTGTTGATTGGCCAGACCAAAAGAATACATTTTAGGCTCGATGAAAAGGGCACTATATCACCAAGAGATCATGGTATTTGAGTTGGTTGTACCAAGTGTCTGGTACTTATGTAGATTCTATGTGTGCAAAGAAGAGTGAGCACAGATATTTAGTGCTACAATTGCAAATTGTACCAAAGCTAGGTGAGCACAAAAACCTGTGTCCCCCTCTACAGGGTATGGAGATGGCCCCGGGAAGAGACAACATTTCCCTGACACCCCCCCCCACACACACACATTGAAGGGTAGCTATGTGACTAGTTCTTATCAAAGGTATGTTTGTAACAAATCACATGTGTTGTCTCTGGGCAGGACTTATAAAAAGTAGATGTGCCTTCCTTTATATATTGACTAGATACAAAGAATAAAGACTTAGAAAATACTGGGACCAAAGGACAGGAAGTGCTGCCTGCTGATCAGAATCTCTGTCTCGTATTGATACATAAATGAGAAATAACTTCTGCTGTATATAACTCACTTGTCATGCTTAAGTTTATTTTCAGAGTACATAGCATTACCCTAAGACAGGTGTTATAGGAATTTAAACATCCATATTATTGGAAAGATTAAATGAGTTAAAGCACTTCACATAGCCCAGGCACATATTGATGCTCAATAATTATATAATCATTCTATTTCTCAATGCACCAATTAAGTCCTCTCTTCTTTTCTGTTATCTTCAGCTTGATTTTATTCCTAGTCTGTATGTCAGAGAATGTTCCATTCTGCCCACATGAGAATGCAGTAAGAGCTTATTTTTAAAAACTGGCCTTAGATGTTTGTTTTTGTCCCTGAAATTCACCCAGAGTGCATCCCAGTATATTAATTCTCATGGACACATCTTTATTGTCATCTCCTTCACTTTGCAACCTCTGTGGGGGCACTCTGGCCCTTTGTGATGCATATTCATTGCACTTCTTGGACACAGTGAGGGTATTTGTCCTCTGGCCCCATGCCTCTCAACTCCGGCTATGTCTAACACACCAACTCTATTCCCTGTGTTCATTTTGAGTCTCTTGAAAGCAGAAGATTTTTGTGTTTCACTGAATTTAAAATTGGGTGTCTCCTACCCTCAGGTAAAGAGCACTGTATTTATTTATTTTCACGGGTCATTTCCTTGTTCAAGAAATTCAGATGCACACTTGACCTGGTACTACTCCTGCACACATGAATCCTTTGCTGAGATGTGCATTGGAAAGCGTGTCAATACCAAGAGGCTAACGGAGTCTTGTTTCACTATCTTTAATCATTATCCTCAGTCTTCTCCACTTAAAACTCTGAGTCACTTGAGGACTTCTGTTTGTTTGTTCTTAGCTTCTAGAAAATAGGCCAGCATACAGATATTCATTAAATAAGTCACTGAAGACCTATCTGTGCCATATTCTCTACTATGAAATTCTGTCAGCAGTACTGCTTGGAGCTTCTCTAAGTAGCCACTCCACTGATCCACATTCACTAAAACCTTCCGAAGTTTGCAACAAAGATGCAGGCGAACTATTTCTGGCTAGTAAGATCCAGTGAGCAGCTAAACTCACCTTATTTAGCATGTGATTTCCAGAAAAGCAGACATAGTCACTGTCATTCCTCAAAACCCAGTTTTTTTGCAAGTTTGAAGGCATCAACTGTGGGTGTTCTGCAGACCCTCTATCAACTCCGACAAGCACCTTGGAGTTCTGTCAGAATTGCAGCAGCATAACATGATTAGCATTTGAGATAGCTAAATATTCATTTAACCTTTTTATTAGATAGTTCTGTAAACCTCTGGACTTGACAAAGTAAGAACCTACAACTTTGGGCAAAACAAGAAGGGAAAGAAGTGATGATGGCTTTAATAGAGATATCTCAGCCAATCCTTATTTTCAATGATACAGTTTCACTGGTCCAATACCACTGCCATCTTCTACTGCATCATAAATGGAGCTCTTGGGTCATAGGATGTTTACCATAGTGCCACCTTCTGGCCAAATCTGAGACATGTGAGAGAAAGGATTTGATGTGGAATAGCTGGATCAACATGTTTTGTCCAAATAAGATGATCCAAAGATGCCACAGAAAGTGATCGACATCTTAGTATGAAGGTGCCTTACAAAACCAAGAACTCCAAATTATTCCAGAAATGTTCTGGTTACAGGTTATTTCTGTTTTTTGTTTGTTTTGTTTTTTCTTTTTTTTTGGCCATTTATCTCTCATCTCAATAACCCAGTGGTTCTCAGAGTGTATTTCTCAGATCAGTATTATTATCTAGGGATTCAGTAAAAATTTACATTCTCAGGCCCCATCTTAAACCTATCAAATCAGAAATTCTGGTGGAAAGGCCCAGTATTTTGCATTAATAAGCCCTCCAGGTAATTCTGGAATGTGCTCAAATTTGGGAACCACTGATCTTACCTGGCTATTCTTTGAAGGCTTTATGGAGAAAGGTGGGTTTTTCATGTGTCATGACTTAAACTCACAGTCATTAAAAACTCTTATTCATACTCAGGAAACTGAAGTGAGAGAATGGTAAGTTTGTGGCCAGCCTGGACAACATAGTGAGACCCTGGCTCAAGAATTAAAAAGGGCTGGATGTGTATGTAGCTCAATGGTAGAGTGATTTTGTAGCACACATAAACTCTTGAGTTCATTCTCCACTACTACAAACAAAAACCAAAAAGGAAAAAATAAGAAAGAGACTCATTCATTTTTGCTCTAAAACCATCGTACCCATATCCAGCCTGATTTATTCTTCACTAATCTTGATGAAACTTCAAAACATTATTGGATAAAAGCATACTCTTTCAGAAACAAATTCAAGTTTTAGTGGCCTCTTTTCTCTATAATTCTTCTAGAAAATAATCCCAGCCTTCTTCAATAACTCTATGTGGGAACACATGCTATTAGGGATCACATCCATCATTATAAAAAGGAGATATCTTCCAAAGTGACCCTGCATGATGCTCCTAGACAGCCATGAATAACTGAGGCAAACCTGTAAATTCAGATTATGACAGCTGAAATGGGCCTTTCAATACTAATGCCTGCATTACATGCTGGGCAAACAGAACTTCATGGCTTTAATTTGAAAACCAGAATGTCAGGGGACTGAAGAAAAATGCAACTGTCAGAAATCCCGACACCATGCAGAGAGTAAGGAAGATATTGCCTAGGCAGCAGTGCCTAGCAAAATCCAGTTCTACCCAGGGACATTAAGCCATGGAGTGCTAATGAACCTCTACATCCAAATCAGCTACACAGAAGGCATACAAACCACATAAAATGGGTAATAAGTCTAACAGGACATTTGGTTGCCTCTCATTTGATATGAAATGCTCCCACACACCTCTGTCATATCTGTCATGGGTCAAGAGACCATTGGACCTGCTCACAAACTCAGTCATCTCTGAAACATCATCACCCTTCATCTCCAAACTTAGCTTTTTTCTCTACCCACAACTCCATGCTAGAGGTGAAGAACTCTTTGCAAATACGGCACATTTCTTTTTCTTGCATTACCCTCCCCCACACACCTAACATTCCTGGCCCAACACAACACTAACCATTTTGTTCCTATTCTATCTCTTAGTGCTCAATTACTCAGGTCAAATTCATGGTGCTTTTTTTGAATACTCTGTCCTGATTTATTTTACAAATATAGATTGCACACCTAGAATATATTTGGCATTGAAAATACAGAAAGAAGCAAAGGTAGTATCTTTCTTTTTGTCCCACCTCAGTTTTGACCTCACTTATTAAGCATTTGCTGTGTGCCAGGCACTGAACTCATTTACAGACATCTACATACATTTTCTTATTTAACCTATAAGACATGTGAAATTAGTATGTCTATTTAGCAGGTAAAGAAATTAAGGCTCATATAAGTAATGTTTCAATATCACACAGCTGGTAATTGGATGATTTTTTTTTTTTTTTTTTTTTGGTACCGGGCATTGAACTCAGGACCTTGCGCTTGTGAGGCAGGCATCAGAACCACTGAGCTAAGTCCCTGGCCCCATAGCTGGTAATTGGAAAACTTGGATTCAAAAGGAGGTCAATGTTAATGAATGCCATAAGATACTATGTTGACCATTCTGCCAAAGGCATTACACTCCTTAGTGATGGAGATTAACTCCATCTCTCCAAAACAGAGACTATATCTTATCAGGAGCCCTTTAAATAAACTCAAGTTAGCTCTATAACCAAGCATTAGATGAACAAGAACCCACTGACTTAAACTGAGTCTAATTTTATTCATTCTTGTCAAAAACTCATTTTATTCTCTAGCTTCTATGTGATTCTGTGACACCTGACAACCCCTTCCCTCTCTTAGATTTTAACATTTGTCCTCAGGCACTATGTACCTTGATGGTGGCAGTCATCTTAGACACTTGGTATTATGGGAATGACTAGCCTGGCCAGCTCTTTGAACAGCCTCCCCACCAAGGAAGGTTCTTGCCAGAAGAAAAATTTATTGTTTGGTGTTTAAAAAGAACTAGTTGCATTAGAAAACTCCAGAGTAATTCAAGTTCAACTTGAATTCCTTCTATGACAGTGATGCCAGATAGACCTCCAAGATAAGCTTCCACAAAACCAATATGGAAACATGCACCATTCCTTCTCTGGAGAGCTCTTCCTTGCACTGATTCTATATCGTGTGTGTGTGTGTGTGTGTGTGTGTGTGTGTACTCCTTATGATCATATAAAACAAATCTATTTCTTTTTGTACAGTTTTGTTACTTGAATATTTTTGTCCTCTTTCATGTTCCTTGCTAAGACAGATTACCCACCTCCATTCTGAAATATTCTCTATCTAGCTAAACTTTTCCAGTCCATTCAACTTTCCTTTATAAATCAAGGTCTCCAGGATCATAACTACTTGAGTGATTATCTTCTAAATCCTCTCTAGATTTTTTTAAATCTCTCCTTAAGTAAGAATAGGGCACAATCTTCTAGGATTTGAAAATATTTCTTTCTTTAAAAAATGATTATGAGGTATTCCAGACAAACAAAATGCAGAAAGACTATTGTAACAAATACCTATGTATTATCATTAAGTTTAAATAGAACATGATCAATAGAAGAAGCCATCCACATAATCTTCCCATCTGCCTCTTCTTCCTTATGTTGTATAGGTAATCACTGCTGGGTGTCACAGTTATCAGGAACAAAACAATAATCATTGTTTATCATTTCAAAGTATTTTTTTGTGTCACTGAAGACTAATCTTAATTTTCCTTTATGCTTCCCATGTCGTCTCAGGCTGATAATTATCTATCTTGTTTCTATAAACCTTCCAAAAGAGAGTTAGTATAAATAATGGCTCTTTTTCTTTGTATTCCAGCTTTTCACTATCATTCCTCTCAATTTCTTTGTATGTTTAACAAATTCATATTGTTACCAAGTAAGACACATCTAGAGCTGACAACAGCAGAAATGGAGAATACTTGTTCTCCATATTCTGACACCATCCTTTCATATTAATTTTAAAATGCATTTAAATATTCTTTATAAATATCTCTGCACCAGTGTAGACAGATACTAAATATGATCATGTTGTATTTTCTTTTCAGAAAGCTTGAGCCATGAGAACTGCAATCACTTCCTAATATCTCAGGCGATATTCGTTTGGTAGTCTGAGCCTCTTTCTGGAAGATTAAATTTTCCCCATATCTCTGCTGTCCTGGGAGTCTATTAATAGGTTAATCTCCAAGCTGGATCAGGTAGATATAAATGTTAGTTTTCCTGAGGAGCCTTAAGTGATTGCACATGTAACGCAAAGTTTGTTGCAAAACTAGTAGGAATAAACTAAGTCTTCCCAGTATTAGGGACTGTCAATTCTACTGAAATGTCAAATTCTTCAAAGAACTTGATCAATAAAATAAGTACTTAGGGAGACCAAAAGCATCTCGACATTGTAGATGTTTAACATTGTATCTTCAAGGGTATTCTGAATATGTACTTTAGGGAAAACAGTTCTCAATTTTCTGCTGCTTAAAATATACACTTCAATAAAATGATGCATTGTTGCAATAAGAATAAAACTTATTTCCCCCCATAGATTAAGCTTGACTCTTTTTTTTTTCTGGGATGGAGATCAAACCCAGGACCTCATGCTTCTATACAAGTGTTCTGTCACTGAGCCACTTCTCTGCCTTTTCCAAATATTAAAGTCTTTGTTACCAAATGGATTCTATTTTCATCAGAAGGAGGCAATAAAAAATTATTTTGGGCAAGTTATATAAAAAGGAAGGAGTTAAATATCAATTATGCCCTTGAGAAATATTATATATGAACTTTTAATATCAAGTATCTTGGAAAATACACACATCTGTGTAGACATCAAAGTGGAATACTAATCAAATGAATAATATATCTTCAGTATTCATAATAAAATTGTGTCCTCTCTGTGTTCAAAAGAGAAGCTATGAAAAAACATTTTTGGGAAAAATGGATTAAATTAACAGGACCCCCAAACTCAAGTAATATAGTAGTGTAATAATCATGATTTTTCCAATTTTTAGAAAAATTATTGAAGTACAGAAAATATCCAACTCCCATGTACTCATCACCAAAAGTCAACAAATGCTGTTAACATTTTAGTTTTCTGCTCTAGTCTTTCAAATTAAAGAAAGTAAAATATTTCAAATGAAAATAAATTAAAATTTCCACTGTCCAACTCTCTTCCCTTTCCCAGAGGCAACTCCTATGTCAATGATTATGAGTGAGATATGTATGCTTTAGTCCTTATTTTTGTACTCAGTATAGTTATGTGCTCTTTGTTTTTAATTTACATAAATACTTTCCTTAATGGTTAATTTTAGATGCCAAATTGACTGGATGAAAGTATACCCAGAGATCTGGAAAAGCATTTTGGGTGTGTCTATGAGAGTGTTTTCAGAGGAGGTTAGTAAGTAGGTCTGAGTGGGCTAAGTAGGGAAGACTGGCTTTAGTGTGGATGGTGACATCCAATTGGCTGGATGGTCTTTCCACTCCCACCACCCATCCCAGAGAGCTGGGACACACCTATCTCTTACCTGAGATAGCAGATATCCCTACTAAAAAAAACAAAAAGAAGACATCCCTACTTTCCTGAGAGATTTGGACTCTCAGGATTTACACCAGCCAACCACTCCCCAAGTTCTCAGCCTTTTGGCCTCAAACAAAGTCATACCATCAGCTTCCCTGGTTCTGAGGCCTTCAGACTTGTACAAAGCCATGTATCCTAGGATCTCCAGTCTGCAGATGACCTGCTGTGAGGATTTTTGGTCAACATAATTGAGTCAATTCCCCAATAAATCTCCTCTCCTGTGTGTAAGTATATATATATCCTATTGGCTCTCTCTGGAGAACCCTAATGAATTTACTCTCAAATGGTATCTATCATTATTGCTAAAATGAAATGAAACTTTTTATCTGCCATCATTGTGGACAACCATGTTGATTGATATCGACTTATGTCATTCTTTTATATTGCTATATAATATCTCATTTCATGACATAATTAACTGACTAGCTGATGGAAAGTTAGATTCTTACAGCAAGTGATTTTTAAAGCTCCCTCAGTTAACATCTTTTATATATCTTCCTGTGTATATGTACTGGAGTTTCTCTAGAAATATACACTGTGAAGTGGGTGATTGTAAATTGTAGATATTAGCAAAATGCTCTCCATGTCAGTGCAATTACACCTTCACTACAGAGTGTTTGTCTCTGCATCCTCTTTAGCATGTGATATTGCCAGTATAGTGAACATTTGTCATTGTTTTTGGCTCCTCAGCAATCTGAATATCCTTATTGTATTAAAAAACTCTAATTATGAATCCCTACTTCCCACTATAGACATCAGATACTCCCTTTCCCACCCTTTCTAGGCTTTGTCAACCAAATCACAAGTAAAAACCCAGTGACTTGGCAGGAAACAGGTGCTCCTTGGAATCCGTTCTTACTGGCAGCAAGTAAACTGTTTTTCAGAGCCCTTAGAGACAAGAGGTTCCAGGAGCAGCATTCTGGTATTGCTGCTTGTCCTGGTCACATAAACAGTGGTTTGTGCTCAGAACTTTTGATGGTTGTGTAGAGTCATTGGTGTTCGTGGTATGAGTTGGGGTGCAGCTGCTTGCCCTGCTCTGTAGGCTTTGTGAGTTTTCTAATAGTTGAGTGTGGCTTTAAGGAGGGTGAACTCTGCAAATTGACACTTTTGTTTAAATCATTGTTTTTTGGCAAACTAGCTGTACAGCCTTGAGCAAAGGGGCAGATTATAGGAAAGACTGATCATACAGGCTGGTGAGTCTAGTTCTTGAGGGCCTGACCAATTTATCTAGTGGATACGCTAACCTGACTTTCTTAAACCCTTTCCAATTACATATAAACAAGCCTGCACACATTTTAGTCATTTCTTTCTAACTAGAGGTCAGCAATCAAAGAGGTAGCACTTATACTAAGATTAAGGAGCAGCTTTTGAAAAAAACCAAAAAAATGGAATCTCAAAGCTGCCAATAGCCTTGCTCTAACCCTTCTGAAGGTCAGGGTGAGGATGTTCTCTAGCCACTGCCTCAGTGTGCTCAGCTGAGACTTGAAATGGATTGTGTCATTTTAAATTAGTCATTTTTAAACTTCTTTCCATATCTGTTTTGACCTAGAGTAAAAGTCTAGTTAGCGGATTCTTTCTACCACTCAAAACTAACTATTTTTGCTTTCGTCCATATCTCTCCCCGAGGAAGCTATATAAATTTGGAGTTTGTGAATATACTTTATAAATATTCATTTACTTAGAACTAGCTTAGTTTTGCTTCATGTTGAAATTGGTGGGTGTTGAGAGCCATTCTATACAATCTTGGGGGAAAGGCCATTTCATAGTTAAATTGTGGCTAGAGCTATCTGCAGCCTAATGTCTCCTTGCTATGGAGGCCAGCTATGGAACGCAGACAGCTGAGGCCTCAGGGGTCCCACGATGCTGTGATGCTCCAGGGCAAGATTACATCAGCTGAAGACTTTCTGGTTCTTTGAGAACTGAGTATTAATTTAAAAAAGGAAAGGTTTTCTCTGAGGGAAAGGATAAATTCTTTTTTAGCCTGCTATCTTGTCCCACCTACTATTGTAAGAATACTTTGCCCATCTCACCTTCCTCATCAACATAAGATCCTCATCAACTTCAGATCCTCTTCAATTTAAGATCCTCATCAACATAAGATCTTCATCAACATAAGATCCTCATCAGCATAGGATTACTGCTACTCTCTGAGTTACCTGATACTCCCTCTGATTATTGTGTACACCTAATACATCGTGGCTAGTTGGAGTGTCTTTGTCTTTGTCCCCTCTAGCACTGATCTCCCAGTCCCCCATGAACATTGAAAGTGTGTCTCTTTGTCTTTCTTTCTCTAGCCCTCGCCACACCCCTTTCTAAGCAGATCAGAGGAGTGTTGGGCCTCCAATAGGTGGGGGTGCTGTGGTGCAGTTAGAAAGATGTAGCTGAGACACTTGAAGACCTCAGTAATTACTTTGTGCCAATCTGCCCTGCACTTGAAGAGCTACCAAGAGATATTTGACATTTATACTTATGGGTTAAGACTTTGATTTTCAAATTCTAGGGACAATAAGAAACAACTGGGAAGTTGATGACTCTGAGCTTCATTCAAGATATTCTGATTCGGTAGATTTGGAATGAAGCCCAGGCACATACATTTTCATATACACAGACAAAGCAAAAGGATAATAGAATAGGTGGTAAGAAATACGTGAGAGTAGGTCAGAAGACCCAACATGTGTGTAATTATAATCCTATGGGGAGGAAAGAACGGGACTGGGTCACTAGCAATATTTGGAGAAAAAACTGTTGTACAATCTCTGAAGCTGGTAATAAACATTAATACACAGGTCCAAGAATCTCATTAAGTAATACAAAGCAATATAATTCAAAGAAAACTATATCATGGCACATCAAAAACTGCTAAAACAAGACTAAAAATAAATACTTGGAAATATTGGAATGTTTTTTAAACTATTCCTTTGTCCCTTGGATGGATTTTACACATTGCTAAAGCAATGGAAAAGAGAAGTAGTATCGGGAGAGGCTGGATGTAGTATTAACATTCTTCTCATAACTGTCGACAGACCTGGTATCTACCATGATTAAACAGGGTTAGAGAAACTGGAGTGGAACATCAGCCAGGATACGGGTTGGCACCTGTCCAGATGTCTTCTGCCAAAGTCTAGCCTCAAGAAACTCATGGACATGTGCTTACCCTGAGTACTCTCTGTTGACACTGTTTGGATTTATACACATCGATTTAAACCAACCACAGGAACTTCCTGTAATAGAATGAGAAGCTACAGGGTGGGTTGGTGGGAAGGATTATTTCTATGGGAATATTATCTGACACACATCAATAAAATAAAGAGATTACTGACAGTAGCAGGTAGCAGGGTTTGGCTTTTAGCTCCAAAATTTGCTGGTCATATGACTGGGGATTTCTCAGCTTTAGTTTCTTTATCTAGCAAATGGAGACAGTAATATTTATAATACTAATAATGCTGTCATCTTGCAAAATCCTTGAGATAATTAGAGAATATTCTGTGTATGTAAAATAGATGAAAAAATATATAACTGTGCCATGTTGAGTGGTTTTATAACATTAGTGTGACTTTGAGAAAACTCAAATTCCTGGTCCTTCTTCCCTACTACCATACCATGGTATCAGAGCTCTTCTGTGTACAATGCCAGAGTTAATATAAGTCATCATTCTTTTAAAACAGGGATTTGTAGCCCTTTAACCCTCTGTTGCTTCCATGGTGCCCATGCAAAAGCCTGTTACAAAGAGAGAGAAAAAAATGGAAGCTCTCAAGTTCACCTTTGACAGCACTCACCTTATAGAAGATGGAATCACGGATGCAGCCAATTTTGAGCTATTTCTCCAAGAGAGAATCAAAGCAATGAGAAAAGCTGGGAATCTTGGTGAAGGGGTTGTGATCATCCAAAGGAGCAAAAGCAAGATCACTATAACTTCTGAGGTCCCTTTGTGAAATATCTCACCCAAAAATATCTGAAGAAGAATAATCTGCATGATTGATTACACATAGTTGGCAACGGCAGAGACAAAGAGAGTAAGGAATTACGTCACTTTCAGGTTAACCAGGATGAGAGAAGAGAAATGAGGATTAAAAGTCATTTATCTGGAATATTTTTCATGAGTTCTTGAGTAAAACTTGAGAGCCAAAAAAGAGGGATTTACAGTTGGCTATCTACTTTATTTTCCAGAGATATGATTTTGTATACTTAATTCAAAAGTTTTAGCTATATCACTATAGCCTTGCTAAAGGTTCTTATTTCAAAGGAAGATTTTAGCTTTGGGCCTATCCAGCAGAATAGAATAAATGCATCTTAAAGAATTATTCCCAAGGATCTTTTTCTTTTAAATTTAAAAAGAAAGTAAAATGTTAAAAACATGTAATCTAGAATAGATTGACTCCTTGAGTTTTAATGAATATAAGAGAATGTGATAATCACTCATTACTCCTTGAGGTGTTTTTTTTTGGGGGGGGGGTGTATGAATATACAGTTACCAGTGACTTTTACTTATAAAATCAGATTTAGGAACTAATCATTTTTCTTATTCAGCAGAAATTCAAATTTTGTGCTCATGATGGTTGAATTTATTCATTGTAAATAATTTTCAGGTGTTTCTTTCAGAGTTCTGAATATTTTGGCATAGATTTTCCACTTCCTTGCAAGGGAAGTCAAATCTGAATGATTTTCTCTGTAGTGTCATTATAAAGATGACTCAAAGACAGCTCCTGGTGGAATTATCCCTGTGACATTTTCTGTGTTAGTTGTAATCACTTCCCTATGGATATATTGCTATATTTGGAAATTTATTTCATATGATGTCAATTTCCTTTTATACATTTCTGTTAATATGGTTATCAAAAGATTAAAATATCATTAGATTCTAAAAATAAATTCTTTAAAAGGAACTTTTGTGCTTCTTGGATTTAAGAAAGTATTGAGTCTTTAATCTCATGCAAATAATTATTTTCTTAAAGCTTCTTGGTATAATGTGGTTCAAAAAACGTTCACTCTCCTGTGTATTATTGCAGTTGGTTCTATTATTTAGTATGTGGAAGTTTTCTACAGTGGATCAAACATTTAGAAATGCAGTTCTTATCTAGTTGGGTGACTTTTTAAATTCTTAATATTGAAACAATAATAATTACTTTTTTTCTTTGTGATCAATGTAGAAGATTCCATTATATGTGATTCAGCAAACATTAGCCATAATGATGTTTAATGGTTACAAATACTTTCCTCCTGGGGAAAGTTCCAACCTCTCTACAAAGTTAAGAGAAGTGACAAGGAAACCTCAGAGATCACAGCATTCACTCCTGAAATGCTATCGCCCCTAGGGTAAAATTGCCACTGCTTAATAGTTCAGTGATATTTCATGCTATTTAGAGGAAGTAAGCAAAAAAGAGCCAAGTCACACTTCCAGGCAGCTGAGTAAGAATTCCTTATATTTCAGCAATGTATCTAAAATCTCTGGGACACCCCAGACTATGAATCTGGTCTCTGCCCCTTTGTGTCCAACTGAAATAGCATGGATACTGGAGCTTACAAAAAAAAAAAAAAATCAAACCTGTTAGGCCTAACAAATATGTTAGGCTTTCTTTAGGACATGAAAGCTAAAAATCTGTATTTTGAGCCTATATCTACAATGGTTAAACAAAATGGAGAAAAATTAATTTACCAGACATAGCGAAAAACAATTTGGATATTTAAGAATGTGTTTTCTAAGAAAATATTATTTCTTATTCTATTAATTCTGATGAGAAATAGTCTTCTAATATAAATCAAATTTACAGAGCAGTATACAATAAATTCACTGTGGTGAAAAAAATCGGACATGATCCCCAGTGATTCCTACTTCCTGGTGTTTATGCCTCTGTGTTTCTCTTCTTGCCCACGTGCAGAATTTGTAATTTGCTTCTCACTGATAGATCATGGCAACAATGATGGGATGTCATTCCTACTTTACGTTACATTATATAAGATTCTGTATTTGCTGCTGGGGGTGGAGACTCTTGTGAGCTTGATGAAGTAAGGGTACATTTTAAAGAAGCCCATGTGCTAGAAAATGGAAGACAGAACATAGGAAATGTGGCCAGTCTCTAGGACCTGAGTGCAGCCATCAGACAACAGCAGCAAAAATCAGGCAAAAATCAGCAGGATGGGGATTAATTCTGTCAACAACCTCAATGGCCTTGAAAGTAGACTCTGGACCACTTAGGCCTCCAGATGAGAAGACAGCCTGGCCAATACCTCTATAGCAGCTTTGAAAGAATTTGAGCACTGGGCCAAATTAAATTACACTCTTAAAACACAGAATATAATGAATTTGTTTTGTATTAAGCCTCTAAGTATGTGGTAATTGTTACACAGCTATAGAAAAAAATATACCCACTGAAGTGGCAAAAATGGGACATAGACAATACCAAGTGTTGACAAGAACCTTGAACTAACATTCATGCACTGCTAGAGTGAATGTAAATTGGTTGAGTTATTTCAGAAAATTGTTTGGCAGCATCTGCCAAAATTTATATCTATATCTCTTGTGACATAGCAATTTCACTCCTTGGTATATGATTAAAGTAAATGTAATCATTTACCAAAAGATATGTCTAAGAATGTTCTGAGTCATACTATTTTTAATAGTCCCAAATTGAACACAACCCAAGCATCTATCATCAGTAAAATGAAGAATATATTGTGGTTTATTCATAAATAGGAACAATGAAATGAATGATCCATGAGTACATACAACGTGGAACTTATGTACACAATGTAGAGAGAAATAAGCCAGTGGTTTATATAAAGTCTATAACAGGATGGTGGTCAATCTGAGGTAATGACTTGAAGTGAATATAAGGGAAGCTTCTGGAGAGCTGGTATTGTAATCTTTTGTTGCTTGATATAGATGCTGTGATGCATAGGATGTTCACTTTGTGATAATTTGAACTGTATACTTGGAATGTATATACTTTTATATATGTGTGTATATAGAAATATATATGAACATTATATGTGAATTATATATGAATATTATATTTCAACTAAAATATTTACCTAAATATAATTTTCATTTATATAACCTCCCTCATTCTTCTTATGCCTCCATTTTACTTGTTCATTTATACTTTGAGTGCAAAAGAGGAAAAAGAAACTTAGAATAGTTTAAAAAAAAAGGAATCAAGTCCATATCCCATGCTTCTATTGAAGCTCTAACACACACACACACACACACACACACACACACATATTGTAATGGGGATTAGATTATATATAGCATGCCCTTTATGCCTCAATACTTTAGTATATTTTTATAAGAAAATATATTCTTATATAACTATGGCACATTTAACAGGATTCCAGAAATTTAACATGAATATAATAATTTTACTTTCTCTAAGTTCAATTTTATTTCTCTTTGTCAATTTTATCAATAATGGAGCTGATAGCATTTTTGTTTCCTTTTCCCTATTTGTCTCTCTCTTAGTATGAACTCCTGGTTTTTCAGTGATTGATAGCTCATTACCATTTTTAATTATTTGGATGCTCAATTTCCCAAGATTTGATCAATGAAAGTCCCTTCAGTATGCCGGGTGTTTTTTGTTTTGTTTTGTTTTGTTTTTGGTACGGGGATGGAACTCGGGTCCTTGTGCTTGCACAGCAGGAGGTGAAACCACTGAGCTAAATCCCCGACCCACTTCCTGCTTCCTTTTGACAAGATCCGTGTTTCTCTTAGCACTTCCTTACATCCTCACGCAAGATGTACCAGATTCACATTTTATTTTCCCTGTTCTAGTCCTGAAATGTGTGTAGCCATTGTTACTGAAAGGCCTTACTTCAATCCCTTTCAAAGAGTGGAGATGAAGACACATACACATCTCCACTCTGTGTGTGTGTGCAGTTTCAATGTTTGTGATCCTTCAAAATTCATATTGAAATGTAACCTTCAATGCAGTAAAATTAAGAGATGGAGGCTTCAGGAGATGATTAAGCTCTACACTCATGGGTGGGATAGTTAATGCCTTATAAATAGGCTCTAAGGAACCAAGTTTGTCCCTTTTGCCCTCCCACCCTGTGATGACACAGTGTTGGTGACTTCCTCCATGTGAAGACTCAGCAAGATGGGTACATCTTGGAAGCAGTATCTTCTAACCCACTGATATCTACTGGGGACTTGACCTGGGACTTCTTGGCCTCCAGAACCATGGAAAATAAATTTCTATTATCTCTAAATTGCCAAGTCTAGGATATTTTTATAATAGCAGCCCAAATAGACTAAGACAGTGTATCAAAAAGACACCTGGAAGTGAGACCATATAATTAAGTACATAAACAGAGCTTCCTGGAAGCTTCATTGCATCCTTCCATCTCTTGGGTTGTCTGAATACTTACTCTTGTCCAGGAAACAAAGCTAGGTCTTCCCACCATATACAGATGCTTTTATACAGTATAATTCTTTATAATGTATGAGACATTTTCATGATCATTCTTCCCTTTGATACTCATAATAACCCTTTGATAGAGCCAGGGCATTATCATTATCCATTTATAGATGAGGAAATTAAAACTCTTATAAGTTAAGTGTTTTAGAGTCCTGTGGTAATAAAGACCTAACATCCAAACTCTAGTGTAGTTTACTTGCTCCTCACTTTCTACTTGGGAAAATGCATCAGTCCTTGAACATGGCTGGGCACTTCTCTCAGGACAGATAATACAGGGGAAGTCAGGAACCCCTCCGCTTCTATGTGGCAATTTTATATGGCATGTGTAAAAAGTGAGCTTTTCTGTTTCTAAGCTTTTTTTTTTTTTTTTTAGTACCAGGGATCGAACTCGGGTCCTTGTGCTTGTGAGGCAGGCAGCGGAACCACTGAGCTAAATCCCTGGCTGTTTCTAAGCTTTTACTGAACAGTACAGACCCTCATCTTTAATTTCTATCCAAAATAATGTAGTAAACAAGTAACATTTTAAAATCTATTAGTTTGAGGACAAACCACTAAAGAACTAATAAAAATATGGCATAAATGTAAATACTGGCAGCCTGTAGTTTTACAAAACCTTATCAGAAAGATTTCATGTTTAATCATTTATGAACTTAAGAAAGCTCTGCCAAAAATGAAAGTTATGAGAATGTTACCTTATTGAGTGGTGTCAGACATTTGGAAATGATAATTTTGGGTATAGTGTTTTAATAGAGTGTGTACATTTATGTTATCTAATATTAATCTACATAGTCATATTGAATGAATTCAGTCCTATATCCATGTCTAGCTGTAGTTTTATAAGCCTGATATGTATCCAAA
This sequence comes from Heterocephalus glaber, assembly GCF_053883595.1. Classification (NCBI taxonomy): domain Eukaryota; kingdom Metazoa; phylum Chordata; class Mammalia; order Rodentia; family Bathyergidae; genus Heterocephalus; species Heterocephalus glaber. The sequence goes on along the minus strand of NW_028258354.1, from coordinate 12,424,977 downwards.
AGATGGAACTTTATGTGACAGTTGTGAAAAACATGGCCTCTCACATTTGCACCACATTTCTCCTACAAGGAAATCTTCCATGAGCATAGAAAATTGATTTGATTTGCTGAAATAATGGGACAACCACAAAACCCCTCCGAGCTTCTTATCCACAGGGGCTTTGGTATAGGTGGCTTATAACTTTCTTCTTCTGACAGAGAAAAAGTATACTCTTTATAATTAAAATGGCTGTCCTCCATCAGAGTTCCCTTAGGGGCTACTCTTTCCCCATCTATACTACAGGGAATGTTTATCACCACCTCCTGGTTCCATACTTGTGGCAGACACTTTTAATCAAGTATTTTCTGACTTTCTCCTTATCATCTATTATGCTTTCCATCATTTTAGTTCATACATAGTCATTTGCTTTACCGAGGAAGTATGATGAAATAAGAAAAGCATATATTGAAAGTCCAGAATAGATTATGCCTCAAAGTTACCTGGAAATACCTGTTTTATTTTGAACTACTCACTTCAATTCTTTGGTTTCAGTTATATACTATCATCATAATCATTATTTTCATCATTATCATAATTCTTGATTTGTCAAGCTCTGAAATCTTTGTTTCTATTTCAGTATGAAAGTATATACTAGTTAACGATTAACTAACTTAATAAAAGGAGGCCTTCTACTCTACCTGATTCGAACATGTGCCTGAATGCACATAAATACTGGGGCTAACTACAGCAAATATTATGACTCCTACTTAAGAAGATAGACAGGGAGTCTAAGTGGGAAGTTCATTTATTCATTGACCAAATATGTATTGAAATCTTCCTATGAGCCAGCTAGTCTTCTGGACACTGCAGATTCAGTAGTGAACAAATCTGTTAAAGGACACTGTTCTTGAAAATCATCCATCTTAGCATAGGCAGAAGGACAAAAATAAGCACATAAATTAAAATAAGAATGCAATTTCAAATCAGGACAAACATTATTAAAAATAAAACAGAACAATAGGATAACAAGTAACCAGCAAGAGCAGGTACTTTATAGTAAATTGTCAAGGAAGTCTTCTCTGGGGAAGTGACAGCTAACCTGAAACCTCTGGTCACTCATGCAAAGATCCAGTGGCAGAGCTTTCAGGCACAGGAGTGATATGTGTAGAGAAAGGTTTTCCAAGGTAGCTTTGTTTTTTTGTTTGTTTGTTTTTGGTACCAGGTATAGAACTTGGGACCTTGAGTTTTCGAGGCAGGTTGCAGAACCACTAAGCTAAATCCCCGGCCCGGTAGCTTGTTTTTTGGAAAAAGAAAATGTTTGCCACTGTCATTGCAAGGTACTCAATGATGCAAGGTACTGAATGATGACCTTACACATGAGGTCAAAGAGGTGAGCAGAGGCAAATGAGAAATCTATAAGAATAAAACACCTTTCCTGCAACAGGCAGGAATAGAGCTTGCAGGGCAGGGTTTTGCTCCTTTAGAGAGAACCAAATGTCTCACAAGCATGAGATCAAGTGACACCAACTGTTGAAGTGGCTGAACCAATCACTGATTTAGGTTTCTTTGCCCAGAAATTCTAAATTCATTTGCAAATTCATGTTTCAATCTAAGACATTTACTGTCTTTTTCCTCTGAAAGGACCAATTACATTCAGCAGAGAAAAGCTCACCTTTTCCTTCAATATAATGTGCCATGAGATACAGTAGTGCAGAGAGAGAGAGAGA